>NC_089876.1:7642500-7942500 GCF_040182565.1 Anser cygnoides | reverse complement strand
ATCAGTGTGGAGCAGTGGGATATAAAAAGCAGTGGCTTACTTTAGCTTTCTTTTACTTGTAATCAACAAGAAGGGAGTTAAGTGGTGTTTCATCCTGAAGCCTGCGGCATCTGTTGGTGTTGAAATGCTAGCCTGTCTTCAAATACTAGTGCCCGGTTCTGTGTATTGTGGCTGTTAAATCTTGAGTGGAAAACAAATTAATGAAAACCTTGTCCAGGGAAATAAAAATTGTTTGCTCTTTCCGTAACCGTTGTCCTCTATATTGAGGCATTGCTTGCGCGTTGGGTGGTTTTAGTTGCAGTACTCAATCTCAAGGCTTTAACGTAGTCTTCAGCCATTTTGGCTGTGTAAGTTAACCTGCTGTTCTGTTTTGTCTCAGCACTTTTGTCACCTCTGTATAACCTCTGTAGGTCTCGTTGCTCTTGTTCTGACATTGCTTTCCGGTCTGCGCCCATGAACTACAATAAACCTCCTATTAAAAAATGTAATTGGTTCTAAGGTATATGCTTTTAAATTATTTACAGTAGTCCTGTTGACCTTGGTGAGATGGAGACAGAATCCGTAGCAAGCCATTCTACAGAATCTCAAACGAGCTGTCAAGATAATGATGTAAGAATGCCTGTCATTTGCATAAATATTTGTTTAGTAATTGGTCTGTTGATTAGAATTGTAACCAGAGTAGCCTGAATACACGAGAGGCTCCACAGTCAGCTGTGTTTAGGGGCTGCAATTATTAAATTCAGACACTTTCACAGCTGTAATCAATGTCTGTCTGTAGTCTGAATTTAGAGAATTAGAACTTAACTGTCATCTGAGATGGTCACTTCCCTAATTTTTTATAGCTGGCAGAAGAGAATACACCTGTTCAAAATATGTCACTTGTGAACTGTGATGTAAAGAGGAAATACTACTTTACATTGAAATATCTGATTTTAAAACAGAAAACAATTGGTACAGTTTTCTGGGCATGAGTGGACATTTTGGATGCTCTTTTTATACCTAGAAAACACTTAGCACAGCTGAGCAGTGCCCTGTTCTAAAGATGTAGTGATGTTTTTCTTGCTGTTTTCTTAATACATCTCTCATGATGAATATTGAATCTGTATAAGGTTTTGGTGTACGCATACACCGATCCTTAAGATGTATGTAAGAAACCTTAGGAAGTGGTTGTATGGCCTTCACTTGAATCTCTTCAGATTTGAGACTAGCCTAATGTTTTTGTATGGCCTTTAAAAAAAAGTGTTTGTAAGCCTCTGCTATAGAGTGGTTTAAATGAATTGAAGAAGTTACATGAATTGTTGCCTAAGCAAACCTGTATTTAACTGCTTATTTTTAATGTTTTTTGTATTCCAGGATACCTGTTCTGGCACTCCCACCAAAGTTAGACACATTGACTATCAAGCAGAAGGTGAATTTGACTTGGAAGCGTGTTTGAGTGAGCCACTTAAAGATTTCAATACTGTGAGTTAAATAGTCTTATGCCAATTGTTTTAGGGGAAGTTTCTTTTTAAATTTGAGAGGTTAGCTTGATTCATAAACTGGGTGTTTTCTACCTTTTAATAGTGAGAAGGGTTAAGCAAAGTTAAAGACTGTTCTCTAAGTTGTGGTTGGTCTACATATTCTCTGGACCAAATTTATGTAAAAAGTAGAATTAAGTTTTGTGACTTCTTTTTAATTTTTAATTTATGTATCTCAGATTTTTTTATAAAACCTTCCAATAGAAAAAACAGCCGAAGGCAGTGCTATTCTCAAGTGATTATAAAGTTCATCAAGATCTTACCATCTTTTTTCCCCCATTGTGTCCCTAATTTCAGTTGTCCACCTGCAGATCAAGAGCAAAATAGGGAAAAGTTTTTCAGCAGCTGTATGTCATTTTGCTTTTCCATCTGTCTCTACAAAGATCCGTCTGGAAGTAATGCAGGCGGTAGCTGAAGCATACTGCTGATTAGTACTAGTATACTTGTCTGTTGCAGTCACTAAAGTTTAAACTGCCTTACCTTTTAAAAACAAAAAAAAAACAGATTCTTTTTATTTGCAAAAATGTTTCTGAAACAACTGGAGAAGAATTACTCAAGAAATTAGTCAATATTGTAAAGACTAGGTAGCAGTAATATTGTTTTAAGAAGCAGTAGGCTGAATTTGAAATCTGTAAATATTAATGAGTTGTTTGTTAATACAGTCAAGAAAACAAAATGTTTAGGGAAAATAATAGATGCTTTTTAATTTGCCGATTTTAAATGTAAAACTTGTAAATGATAACACTGTACAGACTTTCTGCTGAAAGCAGTTAATGTTTCTATTGCTTTTGTATGGGATGTTGCTGGAAAATAAATGGATGTGAATTTATTTACGACTCTTCATTTCCTACTACTGGTGTTCCGTGGATAACAAAATGCAGAGAAAATACTGAAAGCCATATATCTGAGGCTGATACTAATAAGCTAGGGTATAATATGGGTTTTGGAGGAAGACCTAGAATCTAGTTGTGTGAGGCCACCGTGGTGAATTTAAGACTGGTTTGTAATGGGTGAGCCTTTTGCAGTCCCCTTCAAAGCAGTTCGGATTAGTAGTTCTCCGTGAGCTGGTTACAAGGTTGTGTTCTCTAGAACTGCTGCTGGAAAAGCTAGGTGGGCACTTGAAGCTCTGTTAACTGGACTTCACCTGATTTGATCTCTAACCTGGAATTTCTGGGTGTTGCTGTTAGAACACTCTCAGGCTCAAAGGAGACACAAACTTCTCAACTCTCCGGTGAGTATCCTACCTATAAGGACTATTACTAGTTATCAAGTTTGTCAGGCACTCTTATAATTCTGTAGCTTTTGTCTTGATCTGATGGGGAAACATCCAAGAGGAAGCTGTGGTGCGGAGATAAGGTGGTCTTAAGGTCAAGCCAAGATCTCCCATGTCACACTGGAGGCATTTGATGCCTTTACCTAAGGCTTCATCGTGCTAAATGGCCTTAAAACCAGACTTCCTGGGCAGCACAGTAACTGTTATGAGCATCAAGGTTTTTAACTCGGGTGATAGGGCTGACAGGCAATTGCACATGAAGTTCCCTGGGAACACTATTCCAAATCACAACTACCTACTATTATGTATTTTTGTTTGTTTGTTTTAATGGTTAGCGCATCTAACCATCAACCACTTAAAAATGTAGTTCTGCCACTGTGCCATTCACTGTTGGCAACTGGTGGTACTAAATATTTTCATAATTTTTTGTTTGTTTGTTTTGTTGCACTTTTAAATATTTTGAAGGTTCGTAATGAGTCACGTGAAGTCAAGAACAAAACTATTCATATCGTAAATAAGCAACCGATAGTACACACTTGAGCATCGGTCAAGAATAAAGAACTAATGTTAGATGAGGTGGTGTCTTTACCCAATGTGAACTAGTACAGCAGGGTTTCTGGAGAGAACTACACATTGCAGAGCTGCAAATTAATTCTTCGTTTCATCTTGATTCTGTATTCATAATCCTGAAGTGCTTGATTCTGCGTAACCGTAGGGTGGTAGTTGACACGGAGCTGTTGTCTCGATTTGCATGTTTTCAGGAGATACCAGGTGCTCGTGCTGCTCGTACACTTGCTGTAGCGGGTAGAAATAGTCGAGCTGTCTACTTTGCTGTTGTTTTACTGAAAGGACTGTGCAAGGAATTAGATGGTCAGTGAATTGGCTTCTCCATGTTATTCATAATACCATGCTATATCTAAACTTCCCATGCATAGCGTGGCAAAACTTGTCAAGGTGTTGTGGTTTAACCCGACCCAGCCTGGGCCCGCTGCCCTGCCTCTGTCCCCTCCCAGCCCCTGGTGCGCCCTGGCGGGCTGGCACGAGAAGCTGAAAAGGCTTTGACTCAGTGTAAGTAAGCACCGCTCCGCAACAACTAGAACATCGGCGCGTTATCAGCATTATTCTCATCCTAAATCCAAAACACAGCACCCTGCCAGCTACGAGGAAGAAAGTTAACTATCCCAGCTGAAACCAGGACGCGAGGTTATATTATACCCAGGCTGTTCAGGTTGTTTTGAATAAAATTAAGTCCAGAGATGCTAGCAGATACATCCAGTCTGGTCTCCTGGGTAACACGGGTCATACAATATCACCTTAATCCTGTAGTGAGTAATTTTAAGCCTCGTGTGGAGAACCAGGATGAGGCAGTACTGGAGTCAAGAGAAGCAATTCGACTTTTTAAAGGGGGGATGGTAGATCTAACACCCGATTTAACACCCATAGGCAGCTAAGCATCGCACACCTGCTCGCTCACTCCCCCCAGTGGAATGAGGGAGAGAATCAGAAAGGTAAAAGAAAACTCGTGGGTTGAGTTTTTACAGCCTTTTTTAAAGGCTGTTTAATAAGTAAAGCAAAAGGTGCATGGTAAAAATTTCAGGCCTGGGGGAAAAAGGGGAAAACTTCACGAAGAACCATAGTTCCTATGCAGAATAGGAAGATGTCAGGCAAAGAGTGGAGACTGCTTTTCTGTTATAACAAAACGTATAAAATATTTCTCCTTTGGCAAGCATCTTGGGACACTTAAGTTTCTACAGAGAAACTTCTCAGGGGTTTATCCGTAAGCTTAGATAATTTATTTCTCCTGGCTTGCTTAAAAGCAACCGTTAGATGCAGGTCTGGGGTGTTCAGCATGCGTTCTTACCCAGGCACTGATACTTGTTGGTAAACTGTATCAGCTTAGAAGTCTGCACGATGTTCAGTGTCTGTGAAACAGGCTCAGATTTTGAGTTTGTCCTGAAACAACAGGGCATCCGTGGTATTGGTTTTAATCCTATGAGTTATTCCCCTTCACTTCAACTATTTAGAGAACTTCGTGTTTATGGACTGCATCTAGGTAGGGGTTTAAAGAGAGAACCCATGTTTTCTGAGATGTTTTTTCACTAAATAATGAGCAGGAAATATATATTTTTTTCGCTGAATGCAAAATTGAATGAATCATAGAGTGATTTAGGTTGGAATTGACCTTAATGTCCATCCATTTCCAGTCCCCTGCCGTGGGCAGGGACACCTCCCACCAGCCCAGGCTGCCCCCAGCCCCATCCAGCCTGGCCTTGGGCACTTCCAGGGATGGGGCACCCACAGCTTCTCTGGGCAGCCTGTTCAGTGCCTCACCACCTTTTGAGTGAAGAATTTCTTAAAATATCTAATCTAAATCTTCACTTTTTTAGTTTAAAACCATTCCCCCTTGTCCTGTCACTGCACCCCCTGACAAAGAGTCCCTCCCCAGCTTTCCTGCAGCCCCCTTTAGGTACTGGCAGGCCGTTGTAAGGTCTCCCCAGAGCCTTCTCTGCTCCATGCTGAACAACCCCATTTCCTTCAGCCTGTCTCTATCCGATCCAACAGCTCCATGTCCTTGTGCTGGGGGCCCCAGAGCTGAACGCAGGGCTCCAGGTGGGGTCTCACAAGAGCAGAGCAGAGGGGGACAATCCCCTCCCTCGCCCTGCTGCCACCCTGCTTTTGTTGCAGCCCAGGACACGGCTGGCTTTCTGGGCTGCTGGCACACATTGCTGGCTCATGTGGAGCTTCTCATCAGCCAACGTCCCCAGGTCCTTCTCCTCAGGGCTGCTCTCAGTGAAGTCCTCTGGTGGTTAAATGTGGGATAACATCATTTGTTTAAGTTAATGTCTGGTTAATAAAATAATATTACGTAGAATAAAATCTTTTTTTTTTTCAATTGTGCATAATTGCCTACGATGGACTTTGCTTCAGACGGAGAACTGGTGAGTCAAACAGCGGAGTTAATAGGTTAAAGCCCTTTAAAAATGTGCAGGTTGTTACATGGGCAGCAGAATCTGTCAGCCTTGCTTTTTATAGATCTGAGCCTTCTGTTTTATGTTTCTCTTACTCCCTTCATAGCAAGAGCCTTGTGTCCTCTTTCAGCATCCTTCATACCATGCCTAGCAAACTGACTGTAGTCTTGGCTCTGGCTAATTCAAAGCTCCATCTTTTTTGACTGGATATTTGGTAACGTGCTGAGCATGTAGGAGCTAAGCTGTCCCAACTCTTCCTTCACTTGTGCATTAACTGGGCCTTCCTTCACTACTTAGCTGGTGTCACATAAAGCTTACAGGAAGGTATGTACCCTTTTGTTAAATACAGAGGAAAATGGAAAGCTAGTTTAAAAATTAGAAAGGGTGGGACAGATGTTCTGAAAAAGACTTGACAATGCAATGATTTAAGCCTCTTTAAGGAAGCCAAGCTAAAGCCAGCTTTGTTCCATGAATCCATTTTTAAGTCAAAAATACCCATTCAAACAACATTTTGTTCATGCGTGTATTTACTAAAGTTATTTTCAGGATTATCTGCTTTGTTGTGTTGCTAATGCACATAAGATCCCTGGTACAAAGGCAAGGTTTTTGTAATTACATTTGAATGTGGATCTGTGGGGAAGTCTACTGGGGGCTTTTTTTTTAATCAAAACTGGATTGGTAAAAGAGCTCTTTTGAAAGAAATTTGAACTTAGTGGAAGTTCCCATTCTTCTGTTTTCTTCTTCTATATGGCTTCTCAAAACGTGAGAAGGTTGGTTAATAACTATTTGGGAATTCCTTCCTGAGAGCTTCATGACAAATAGGGATAATTTTGGCAAAATACAACATGACTGGCAAAGAGATTGAAGTTACTTTGGGAAGGGTCAAAATCCATTTTAGTTTCAAAGAACCCAGTGTAGTTAGGAAGTAGTATATGTAAGAAATCAGGAGAGAAAGCAGTATTGAAGGGCAGAATTTATTCAATACATGTGGTATTTAATTTTGCAGCATCCACTACCTAAATACAAGATGTGCAAGGAATCAAGGTCCAGCATCTGTCACTTCTGCCCCGCACTGTATTTTTGGATTCCCAATGCAAGCTTCTTCTCGGAGTTTGCCACTTACCTCCCTTGGATTGTGTTGAAACACAATAGGAAACGAATTTATCCCCAAAGTGCTGATTCATACGCTTGAGAAATAAGCTAGTTTGAAGTGGAACCTTGGAGCTTCCTTCATGGGTTAAACGGGGGTTCAGCTGTCTGCGCTGGGGGCTTTCTTTCTATTCAAGTTCCCATTGAGAGAGTTCCTGGGAGGTACTGAAAAGGCTCTAATTATTAGTAAAAACAATGTTCCCTTTTGTGTCCCGTTAGAAAGGGGCTATTCCATTTCTTCTGAAAAATGCTTTGTTTTCAGAAATATGAGCGCAATATAGAGATGAAGATTTGTGTCTGTTCTTTCAAACAGCTTTCATGTGCTGGAATCAAAGTAACTTTGCAATACTGCAGAGGGCAGTAAAAGTGCATGTTTAATTACATGCACACAAAAGAAATCTCCGAGTTGCTTTACATTTGTTGTAAATGCTAGGAATCTAATTATACTTACTGATTCTGACCTTAGGAGCAACCCATAGTTCCAATAAAATCCCTTCAAGTCTGTCATCTTTCACTGTTCTTTCCATTTCCAGTTTCACTTGATCTTAAGCCCATTATTACAGGGAATGGAGGATAATAGAAACTTAACAGCAGACAGAGAGAAAAAAAATGGACATGGGGGGGGGGAAGTCCTCCTGACAGATAGCACTAGCCTGCTTGCATTTAAAAACCCCTAGTGCTATACAGTGGAAGTATATAAAAATGCTTATTTAATTTGCTTTATAAAGACATTTTTTCATATGCAAAGAATAAAGGAAACTTTTTTTTTTTTCCCCGAGGGTTTTAAATTTCCCAAAGAAGACTCCTTTTAGGATTTTGTCCACGGTTAATTGTTTTCAGAACCTTTCTGAGCATTGAATTCATTTTCTTTGACATAATCGTTTAGACTGTGTTAGTCTCATATCTACCAGATCATTAGTGCTCTAAAAGCATTGCTGTATGAATTAAAAATTATACGCTGTAGTTGCAGAGTTGGGTGTAAAATCAAAGTAGGAAATTAGCAGCAACTGAAAAGAATACGTTGGTAAGGTTACCACGTACAATGCATGGAGGAAAGAATGCTAGAAAATATAGTTTAAAAAGTGTCAGTACAATCTAGAGACTGCTCATAGCCCGAATTGTTGAGCAGTGTATGCAAGGTGGTGGCAAAGCCAGCACTGGTAAATGTATAAGGAATAAAATGATGTTCTGGTGGTCCTCTGTCCCTGAGCAGAGGCAGTAATCCTTGTCTGCAAGGAAGAAGAAGGAGGAAGAACTTCAAGCTAGCCAGGCTGCTCTGGAAGCAAATTCATGCTTCACTACGCAACTAGAATTTCTGGAACAATATGCTCCGAAGAAAAGACCAGCAAGAAAATATACACTGCTGATTAACAGGCGATGCTCTGGCAACAGTTAATGCATGTGATACCAACTCTATTAAACTGTCAATTTACCAGAAAATTTATTAATTTTCTTTCTCTGGCGTTTGACCATAAAACTCCTTCCCTTCTTTTTCTCTTTTTAGAGAGTGCCATTAGGGCAAATTAACAATCTTTATACTAGACCAAGTATGGCACGAAGCGCAAAGTATGGATGCGAGGCTTTACCTGACTTTTAATCAATTTTTTGCGGCACTATTCAGAATATAACTTTCTCAGATTTTGATCCCAATAGTAAATATATATAGTATTGGGATGAATTTATACATATATATATAATAAATATGTATGTGCATGTACATATATATTTTATATATATGTATATATATGCACATCTACTGAAATGTTAACGTAAGTCCTTCCAGTATTAATGGATGACATTATTTTTCTGAATAATAATCATGCCATAGATTAAGCGAGGCCTGTGGCAATTTTTATTATTGGGAACTAGAGATAGAATGGCTGAACGGAATTACAGGTTTTGCAAATCTTAATCTGGGGTGGTAAAATAGCTCCATTCAAATAAGCGGTGAGCACTTCAGCTAGACCTTTAGGAAGTGTCTAGAACTGGGCAGGGATGGGCTTCTTGTGAAAAACGTCTGTATGTTGAACTTTTGTTTTTAAACAAAAAAAAAATGGGAAAAGCAAAGATGTCACCCTGGAAAATTCGGATTCAGATCCTTGCTTCACCACAGCTGCCTGATGTGGAGGAGGCAGAGGAAGGACTGTCGCATCCCTGCAGACTCTTAATTATTCTTTAGCTAGGGCTCTCCTCGTGGTCAGAAAATACTCCCAAAAAACCTTCATGTACAAATGTCAACAAAGATATTCCTTCCAAAAACTCCCTAACAAGTCTAATGTGAACTTTTGAGCGAAGATACAGGTAGCACGGAATAAGGCACGCTTTGTCTCCCAGCACCAGTCTGTGACACTAAAACCATAAGTAGAATTTAAGCCCTTTGCTGGAATTCAACATAAAGATTCTTTCACGTTAGTACAGAACTTTAAGGTCTGTTTTCCAAAAAGATAATTCAACTCCATGTGCATTTCTTAGAAAAAAGAGACCTGAAAATGTGACTTCTTCCGTTGAAGAATGCAGCTTTCTCGCTTTCATTGCCTCTCTTGGTTTGGTTTTGATGGAAAAACATAAGGAAAAACAACTGAATTTGGTAGAGATTTGTTTTACAAATTAAGATGGGTGTTGATGGGGGAAAAACATATTCTTGCTGGTAGAGTGAGTCAGACTCTTAACAGCAAAATAGCCCCTCCGAACTTCGACTGCTGTAAATCAACTAATAGTAAGTTAAAGCCGAGAGCGGTGTTTTGCTTTCGGACTCTTCTTGCTGAGAGTTCTGCTTTTCACATGGACGCAGATGAAAAAGGGATGATCCCTTTAAGAGCTCGATAGGTTAAGTCAGGAAATTCATATCTCGCACACCAGGCAAAAATATGCCAGCAACTGCTGGGAAAATGACAACTGCAGTGTCTGATCGCTTGTCAAATCAATGAGGCTTTTCTCTCCTTTTGGTGAGAATTTATTTGCAGGGGTTGGTGAGCTGAGAAAATAAGATTCCTGACCTAATGGTCACCCCCATTGGTATCTCATTGTGGAAAATACTCTCTGCTGCAGTCCATTCAAGTGATTGGCAATGACAGCTTGGATGGATATTGTCAGTTGACAGGGCTTTGCACTCTTTCTGTTTTAAAAATGATGCGAAAGATCCCTTCCCCAGCGTGCAGTGCCACAAGTCTAGTTTATGAATGAATGGATGAATGCATGCTTCTCCCCTGTCATCTGCGACAAAAAAAAAATCTTCCGATCCCATCCCCGAAATGAGATGCTAAGTAAATTCACACACTTGCGTTTAACGCTCAAATGGTGCCTGAAGGCAAGCTGAGCAAGTCCTCCCAAACGCCACGGCTGTATTTTTCTGTAGTCATTCGGAATTTCATGGAAAATGTAAAACTGCCCAGTTGATATGGAAAATCTCCATGAAAAATGTGAAATTCCAGCGTTTCCAGCAAGGTTTTGCTGACAGCTCATGCATGGCGAATAGCCTGAAAGACATGCATGCAATTAAGGGATCCATATAGCCGGGCTGCGGAGAACAAGGCAGGCGGTGGGGGATGTGGCCTTTGCTAGGGCCAGCTGGTGTCTGCTCCTGGGCTCTCCGAGGGCACCAGACCATTGAGAGAAGTGGGGCGAAAGGGGGAAAAAAAAAAAAAAAAAAAAGAAAAAGAAAACACAAGCTTCAGAGAAAATGCACCAAGTCTATCGGAGAAAATCCCGAAGCTCCTAGGTAACACTTTCCCTCCCCACGCCTCCCCCTTTCTGGAGGCTGTCAGATGCGGCTCGGAGCCTGACAGAAGTGGCTGGGTTTTGCAGACCCGATGGTAATGATGCAAATATCAAGGACGCGGAGACACCGGGGAACTTAGCCAGGGAGCCAGGTGCTAGGTTATGAAGATGAGAATGGTTTGGAAGGGAGGGTATTTAAATATTCCCCTGTAATCATGTCGGGCGTGTAACACCAGCGCTTGCTGGAGACGCTAGGGGTTGAAGAGAGACTTTTGCTCTGTATCTGCATTTCTTTGTGACATTTCTGAATGGTTTAGCCCTTTATTGAATATGTTATTGAATACGGAGGCTAAAACCAAAAAGAGAACTGCAAAACTTCTCCTGCCCCGCTCCCCCTCCCTGTTTCCGTTGCCATAGAGCAGCGTAACGCTGCAGGTAGCGGGTTTCTTGTTGTGCCACGTGCTCCTTTATCTGCGAACCTGCAGCCTGCTGACACCAGCCTGGCCCTGTAGCACGCTTGTGTTTGTGCCCTCACTGAGTTACCCAGTATTAGCAGGAGCAGGTTGAGTAGTTCGAGCTAGGGACTAGAGGTTTGCAGAACAAGAACGGAGCGCTGAAGGAAAGGGAACTGCCCTACAGCGCGTTTGTTCCGAAAACATCCCCTAAAGCCGCGTGCTGCCATTGTTCCTCCCGAGACGGGGCAGGCAGGGAGGTGTGGCGCGGGCATGCTGAAGCTACCAGGGGTCTGCTCTCTTGGACAAGCCGTTCAGCACAGTACAACACCTGGATCTGAAGCGATGTGGCTGCGGGAGCCAGCTCTACAGCCCCAACTTCCGATGCTGCTGGATTGCCTTTAGCTGGGGTGCCTGCTCTGCGCTCCCTGCACTGTGGAGGCCGAGATTCAGTGGTGCACCCGTCATGCACAACGTAAGGGAATGCACAGGCACCTAAAGGAATTGGGAAAGGACAATTCCCTGACTTATCTTCCTCATTTGGGGGCTTTTGTGCAGTTTTATCCCAAAGCAGATAGGGTTCATTCTCACTTTTTTGCTTGCAGTGTTTAGGAAATACCTCCTGCGTGCAATGTTTGGGAGAGAAGGTGGAAAAGTGAGGGCACAAGAAAGGGCGAAAACGAAGCTGGTGTTGTGTATGAATGCAGAGCAGCAGTCCAATATGCAGAGGAGAGGACTTCAGGAGAGGCTGGCTGTGGAAACATGAGTTCTGTGCTGCTTCTGAAGCATATTTAATAAAGGTCAGTAAAACCACGCAGCCTCTGAAATATCACAGCAAAATAGGCTCAGATAGTTGCCCTCTCACAGCTGCACCATCGAAGGAGGTACATTTAAATGTTTTGTTTGGACCCTTCCCCCTCTCCCCTCCCTCCCCAAATCCGCGAGCACTCACTCCCACGCACAGGGACTATATAAACCCTTCGGCAAGAGCATAAGGGTCCTGTCGCGTGAGCTTTGCGGTGGCAAAGAAAGAAGGTAAGAAGCTTTCGCTGTACTCCAGGTCACTTTCATCTCGATCCGAACAAAACTGTTTACTCATTGACTTAGCCAACTTTTTCCAGAAAGGCTCGGGCATCCTGTGTGCGGCGCTTTGTTTGTAGAGCTCTGTTTGCTTTACGAGCAGCACAGGGAAAATGGAAGCAAAGGGGACCCCTTGTAAGACCCTGTTGGCTAAGACTGCAGTTCAGCATTTATCCCCGTTCTCATTTTTTCAGTCGTTTGCTTCCACCCCTTCAGTATTTTAGCTCTGTTGGTGTTTGTGTTCTTTTAAAGAGAGGAGCTTGTGTGACCTGAGCATGACAACCAGCGACGTGAGAGTGCAGGGTCCAGAGGAGGAGAGCACTTTGTAACACTAGGACAGAAATTACACGACATACCAGGTATTAGTAGTAAAACATAATTGTACACAGTACGTGACAGCTATTTAAGGACAAGATGCTGGCTGCTGGAGAAGTCCTTGGGGAAGAAAGCAAATCCAGACTTACAGCCCCTTCTCCTTTGACAGCAGTTTCTCAATTAACGTGTTTGCCTTATGTTGTGGCTAGTTTGCAAGTGATATAATGTGGCATGTTTGCTAGGTTAGTGTATTGCCTAGCGGGGTGTAGCGTGCCTTTATTAGTGTCACGTTCCTCACATTTTGGGAGGTGATCTTTTTTCTTTTTCTTTTTTTTTTTTTTTATCACTGTGGATATGTAGGGCTGTGGTTCACTGTAGGATTGGCTGAAATTCTAGGTATTGTCCAGGACTTGAGCGTTTTCACATATAAAAGCCTTTACTTAGAGCAAGGTGGTGGTTTATATGAGTCAGCTGGGCCGTTATCAGGGTTTGGCTGGGGATTAGTGCTTTTATCAGCTGAATGTTTCATATTGATAAACAACTCGGTGCTAGTCTGTAGTGCTCTCATTTTGCCCGCGGAAGACAAAGAGGCTTCAAAAGGCAAAACTCATTATTCCGAAAGAAAAATACATCTACGTAGTTCAATAATTTTAATATTGCTTAAATATGTGGGGAAAAGGCAGAATTTTACCAACCAGGGCCAACTAATGAGAACAGACGTGCTTCCCTTCATCGTTTACACATGCCTGACTGGAATAGCTCCACACAAGGCTAGTCTGGAGTAAAGGTTCTTTCATTCTGTAGACAAAAATAATTGTTCTCAGATAAAGTCTCTTATATCCTGGGACAGAGCCTAGATTCTTCTATAAAAAAGGCGGTTTTGCTGTTGCTCCAATAGCAACGGCCCCAAATAGATCCGTCGAGAACCAGTTGCACCAGCCAAGCCCTCTTGCCTTGATTAGTGGGCAGAATGTGGGTGAAACGATAAGGAGTGCATGGCAAACTGCAAATAAAACTGATGCTTTGTTCTCTAATTCAGATTCTGTAATTCACTTTGCTTTCTGCATATGCGCCGCCGTCTTTTCAGGGGAAAAATATTCTCCTTCCCTTAAAATGCTGGTGGTCACTTGACCATGGTGAATGTACTTGAATCTTGAGATTTATGATCACAATCCTGTTATCCGCAGTGTCAGGATGATTATCCCAGCAGCCCTATGGGATCAACCTAAAAATTGTTGGGCAAGAAAATTATTTGTCAGGAATTATGGCAAGAAGATGATTTGTTCTGAATGTGAAACAGACGTAGTTATTTGCAGCTGCTCTGGCTGTCCCCCCCTCTTTCCCATGCTGTCCAAACAAGATGAGATACAGGTTCTTGCTTCTTCTGTCAGCATTTGTAGCCTGTTTATATTCTCACTTGTTTTCTTTATTTCACATCTGTGAACGTGCAATAACTGCACCATATGTTAAATATGATTTAAATCTATTTTATCTTCTGTGTCCAAGGGTTTGCTCTCTTGTATTCGGGTGGCTGTATTTAATGAAGCAATCATAAAATACTGAGAGGTCTGTTATGTGTAGAAATCTGAAGAAAAGCAAAGAAGAAAATCACCTTCAAAAGCTTACTACGGCCTAAATTCTAATCTCTTTAACTAAACAAAAGACAAGCCCATTAACAACGATGCTACCAGTTTCAGTATAATTTCTTGAACCTCCTGTCAACTTTCTGCAACACTTCAAAGCAAATAGAAACTGGCCCTCCGTGCAGTGAAGGATGACTTTTATACTTTTAAAAATAATTTAATTAAAAGATTTCTTCTCTAAGCACCCTCAACTCTGTCTAGACATCATACTTAGAAAACAATTTCAGCACTTGCATAAACTTCAACAGGTAGCTAGTTCAGTGGACTTTGGTGGCTGAAAGATACTCATATATAAATGCTTTATAGATAAATTCTTTGATATAAGGTCTGTTGCAGTAAATGTAATTCTCTCACTGACTTTAGATGGCTGCTAGATTTGGTGTTTGGGAAGGCCACGAGGCATGATTTGTGATCAGTGAGTATCTCAAATAGCATTATATCAGGTTTTCTGCCTCATCTGATTTCTCATTTCTCATCTATAGCCAGGTGTTGATTGGGCTGGGCTTCTGTTGTGGAGTTGCTAAACATGGTTTTGGAACACAGGGCCTTCACCCGGCACCCAGCTGGTCCATCGGGGTGGCCAGATGTGAATTCTTCCATCTACAACTGTATTTTGATTGTCCATAGCATCTTCCATGAACAGATAGGGGCAAGATTAGGGTGTCTGTGAGGCATCTCACAGCAATTATCAAGAAACTTTTGGAAAGCTCTGAGGTCTATAGGAACTCGTTCCCTCATCCTTTGCAGTTGTATTGGCAAAGAAATGTCATCTTCGGTTCACATTGCAGGACCACTTAGGGCTGTGTTGTGCTGAAGGTTACAGCAACTTGACAGTTGTTGACATAGGGCACAACCCAACAGAATTTAAAATCTGTTAGTTGCTCATGCATTCTTGCACTTTATTGAAACTTGTATCTGTCTCTAATTTATAACGGTATTTGTTCTGTGGAGCGGCAGGGAAAAAGTGAGTCAAATTCAACAGCTGAAACAAGTTCTAGTTAATGCCAGGCATCATGTAAGACTGGAAGAGACCTCGAGACAATGCCCTTACCCGAAGTAGGATCAGCTTCACCCATCACGTTCCTGCACACATTGCCAGACCTCTTTCTATCTCCAGATGTATCACTGGGATTCTGAAACCTCCCTAGGGAATCATTTCCAGTGTGTCCATATTTTCACTTTTACAAAACTCTTCCTAAATGTGCTTTACTTTCTGGCAGTAATTTAAACCAATTACTTCTCATCCAATCCACTGTGGGCATGGAACAGAGGTTATCCATCAGAAACACCTTATCATCGTAAGCACCTTATCATTTAGGAGTCATACTAAGACCACCAACCCATCTGACAGATGCACCAAACAGACGACATTGTGCATAAGTCTGCACCCTGTTTATTAACCCATTTCTGGTTCTTTGCCCCTTGGAATCTCTGTTCTTTTCTTGCCAGAGCAATGATTTAGGTTCTTACAAGAGTATTAAGGTTTGCAATGCTGCCGTGATTTAATGGCCATTTGTGATGCACCAGCTCCTCCACGGTGCAACTCATCTTCAGAGTGAAGGAACTAACACCACAGGTGAGGAATGTGTGGAAAATTAGAGTGATTAGCATCTTTGGGAGCATGTGAAGAGACAAATCTCAACTGAGTTTATTGTCAGGTTTAAAAAAAAAAAACACAATGGAAGTGTCCCTATAGGGAAGAGATACAGAGAAGCATGCATGAAGGCAGCTCTCCTAGGCAGTTGAGAGCTCCTCAGCTCTCCTGAGGCAAGGGGGATCAAAGGGGACAAGTTACAGTTTCGTGCCTCCTAACTTCAAAATATTTGCTGTAGCTCAGCATTATGGTTCTTTTACACCTGACAAAAATGGTGGCAAGGAAATGACCAGAAAAAGTAGAAGTAGTATTTGGACAAAAAAAGACACTTTCTTTTAAAGAAAAGAAAAAATATTATTTTGATGGAGTTCAAAATTCAATTTCCCTGCCATTGCATCCCGTAAAAGGAAGAATTCACATGACAGTTTCTGGTGTTGGTCATGGTATCAGTGTGTATTAACATTTACCATCCCCTTATTGTACTGAAATGTTTATAGATTTATTTTGTAAATAAAGTGCATCAGATTTTAAAGCAGCAGGTATAATTGATGTAGCTCATTAAAGTTTATGAAACATGGGATTCCTTTACTGCAGTGAAGCTTGTTGGACTGACAAACCTCCTACACTGAGATCCTAAGCCAGGGGCCAGGCTGATTACTGTTACTCTCAATGAGTAAACGAAATTCTACAAGTATCTGGAAGTTTAATTCAGACCAAAGTCTGTTTTTTTTTCTGGTGGGCTTTAGGACAGGACAGCTTACCCTATCCTGACTGAACAAGAAAGTGTTAAATGGTACTCAAACCAACCATGTGTCTGGACAAATTGCATCTGGCCTCTGCTCCTCCAGCTTGTGTGAGAAGTTTTGAAGCCTTAAAAAAGTTGTTTTGCTTGAAGATTGGTGCTGCTTTGTTAATGAGCAGATTTTGAGGCTCTTCTAAGACCCTGGCCCTTATAAAGGGGAAAATACTTAAAAGATGCATGAAGTTTTGTATAAGGGTACGAACTGCTTAACTGCTGCCAAAAACGAGGACCCTGTTTTCTCCTATTCTTCCCCCTCTCCTTTTATCTCCAGCCAGCCACATGGCCCTCCTACTTATTTCGTACAATCTCTTGTAGTTGTCAGACCCCTTTGTAAACCAAATCAATTGCTAGAGCAGTCACTTGATTTAGCTCAGTGAAGGTCACAAAAAGAGCCAGAGCCAGTGCAAGAATGGGAAGGGACCAAGAGGCTGGGAGTGCACAGGAGATGCACCGAAGATCTTCAGATAGGGTGGAGCTGTGCCCGAAGGCAGAAGTTCTCTTACAGCAAGAGCAAATTTAACAGCTTGTCACGGTGAGAGAAAAGCTTGCTTTTCTTCCTTCTGCTTCCAGCTGTGCGTTCCCTTCCTCTCCCTTGGGCCAGCTCTGGCACACGTTGAATCAACTCGTTAAGCAGGCAGAAAAGCACACAGGGAATAAAAGAGAGCCTGTATCTCTGAGGGACCTGAATCAGCTCTGCAAAGGGTCAGTGGGAGGGAGGGGTGCTGAGAAAGGTGGCGGTCGAACCCTTGGTCTGTCTGAGATGAAGGTGCTGTGGTGATATGGACAAACCTCAAGAGCCTGGGCACAGGCTAAGGGATGTGGGTGCTGCTGGGCCTATCGCGTAGCACAAGGCATCCCAAAATGGGAGGCACACCTACGCGGGGATACCTCAGCCTGGTTTCCAACCTGCCAGAGAAAAGTGGCATTTGCCATGAGCCCAAACCATGCAATTAAAGTGTGATAGGGATATCTGCTGATATAAGAAGGCAAGTGAAATCAAGGGAGGACACATCATCACTTTCCTCTGACCAAAGATGTAAGGAGCTGGTTAAGAACATGAAAATAGCATGTAATAAGTACCATGCTTCTGCTGGATGCTAGAAAAGAAGGTAAGAAGAGAAGTACACTCTGAGATTTCTCTGGTATGCTCTCCTAGCTTCCAGCTATCTGAGACTTAAAGGCTTCTTAAGTTAGAGATTATGCTTTTCTGTTCCACAGCCCTTGGCATATTTTCCTCCTGCAAACTTATTTAACCGTGTCTTTGAATCCGTGAAAACTTTGGCATGATAATTTGAGATCCTTGGATGAAAAGAACCGTCATAATATAAAAGCATCTAGCAGAAAACACCAGGTTTTCTCTAGTGTAATGAAAATTTCTTGTAAACAGAAGCTCTAAATCTTCCTCCTAAATATACATACGTATATATTTATTTATTGAAACAAGACCAAAAAAAAGGCAAAAATATTCAATTACCGGTAAAAACAGTGTACCTTTTGCAAAACCATCCCTCTTTTTTCTCTTCTTCTCCTTAAATAATGAGAACCTCGTTATATTTACACCGCCCCTACACATGCTAAAGGTTTTTGCCCACATTAACACCGATTCTGTTTCTCTTCCTGCCTTGAACACTCACTGTGATGGAAATTCAGGGCTCACGACCACTGTTAAAGGTCCCTACATGGTGTAGTGCTGTTTGAACATATCTCACCGACGTACCTTTGAAGTGCCAGAAACAGCCAGCAGCCACCTACACTCAGACTCCCAGTGCCTACCAGCGTGGGGAAAGCCAACTGATATTATCAACATCAGGAAACATTTTCACAGACTTCCCCAGTTTAGATGGGGCCCCTGGAGTCAAGACATCTCAGCAGGGCCCGCTCAGCAGGTCGGTGGCTGCCAAGGAGCTTTCACTGTAGGCCTCTACTTTCCCACTTGCGCTTTCCTGGTGGAAAACCTTCTGTGTTACTTTGTGATTGGCACCATTTTGCAGACATTCAAGTTTCCTAATTTTCTATTTGCCTTCTGGATGGCTGAACACCTGGGTAGTACCAAAGGACAGATAGCCCCAACATTAGATTAAGTTGCTCAGGGCCTTGCCTGGTTTAGTGTTGAATATTCTACCATCTCTTTGGCCCTGTGTTTAACCACTGTCATTATGAAGTAATTTTTCTTAATATCCTTTTGAATTTCATAGAGGCAGCCTGGATTTGTTATCTCTCATCCTTTCAGTAGGCACCTGTGAGAAGAGTCTGGCTTCAAGTTCCCTATAATCCTTGTTAGATCTCGACAATAGGTGATGTGGCCCTCTTCAGCCACTGAAAATGAGGGCAGCACTCCAGTACCATCCCTCCTTTCATTCCTTTTAGGATTGTTTTTATTGAATAGTGACTTTGTTTGGGACTTTGGAGTGGCATTCCTTGTCCTTCTTTCTTGTTTTCATTGTTATTTTGGGGTGGGTTTTTTTTGATTCCTACTGATAACATTTTTTTTCAGGTGAGCTATACTCTACCTGGCTTCTTGTTCAGCCCCCATGCTGTGGTGTGGAAACACTGTTTTGACTTTTTTACCACCTGCAGGGACACTGGCCATGAATCAAAGGCCTAGAACAGAGCCCCTGGGTTGGGTAAACGTATGAGGCCTGACCAACGCACACCAGTGCAAGAGGCACGCTCATGGCAGCCACGTGTATGTTGAAGGTTCCTGGCCAGTTTTTGGGCTTCCAGAGCTCTGTTGAACAGCAGAGACTGAGGCCAGGATCTGGGGCAGTGACAAATCAGCCCTGGTGACCCTTGATGGGGTGGCGTAAGAAGTTACCTCCCCGTAGTGTGGAAGGTTCTTGCGCATCCAGCAGCACTGGCAGAAAGGCCGCACGCAGATTTTCCAACCAACCCCCTTCCAAACCTGGTGCCGCGTCTCCCACCCTGCCCAGGCACCCTGTGTGAAGGCAGAGGCCTGGGCTGTGAACCCGAGCAGGATACGTGCTCCCTGCCAGCCCTCCTGCAGCTGTGCAAGCCGCCACGGCAGCACGGAGCAGGCAGCAGCGTTTTCAGCCGTGCAGTTAGATTGCTAGGCCTTTAGATCTGCCTGTGGTGCTGTTGTGCCCGGGGCGGATTTATCCAAGTGCCTCGAAGAATCCTCTCTAAAGCGTTTAAATAGAGACAGATTGCTTCTCCTCTGCGAGCAAGGAAAGCAAAGTCTTGCACCAGAGACAGCTGGGTTGGAGTGGAACGTGTTCAAGTCATAACTTGGTCCCTGCAGGCGCATGAGAAGCAGGGCTCTGCCGAGTGAGAACTCCCTGGTGTGATTTGCATTGCTCTTTTCCATATGTTCAGTAAAACCAGAGCAAACCTGTCCATGGGCGCTCCTTGCCTTGGTTTAGTTTCTCACCAGATTAAAGCAAACCGATAGGAGCCAGGTTTTAATACACTGCAGGAACGTCCATTCCTCCGCTTGCTCCGGGGTTGGTATTAGTTTAATGAATTGGTTTGAATTAACATCTAGTTGAATTGGTGCAGCCCTTTCATGTAGATGAGGCCTGAGGCTACTAGATAAACAAGAGACGAGGTGAGAGGACCTTTAAGCTCTTCACAGCCCAACGGAAGCCTGTAAGAATGAACTGAGATCTATTTTTGTCTTTACCTTTTAAAAGGAGCCATAAAATAGCTAGAACAACTCATAGCAGAAAGATAGGGCCAGGGAGTGGGTGGAGAAGAATGCCGGGAGGTTACGAGAGCAACTTCTGGAGCTCGTACCTGGCAGTGCCTCGTCCCGGAGCCGGAGCAGCTGTCAGAAAGCTGCACATGTGCAGCACATGAAGGGGTGAAAAGAGGAAGCACAGGGGAAGGCTGCAGGGCTCGATCCCAATCCCATTTAAAGTCGGTGGCAAAGCTCCACCGACTAAGATTGGCCCTTGGCCCTGAATTCATTTGTTCCAAGGGTTTGCTTGTGCAATTGTTAATCTGTGCTGATGAGCAATAATTGCTACAGGAAGGGAGAAGTGAAGAGGAGGCAGCGGCAGCAACACAAAAGCTGTGGAATCCATCCTGACCCTGCCTGGACTCGGCGCTTCACTTCATGGTTTCGCTGTGTGCATTGCTGCAGGGGAGCATCCTCCTTGTGCCAATGCCACATCAAAGTGCAATGTGCGGTGCAGGATTCCAGCGTCCCAGGGCAGCAGGCAGTAACAGCCGGAGCTGCCTGCGAACCGAGCAGGAACACAGGCCTGCAGCTGGACAAAGCCTCACCTTCCTTTTGGAGATGTTTGGGGAAATGCAAAATCTAATCAGCCATACAGAGGGACTTAGGAAACTTTTACTGTACAGAGAAAATGGATGTGACAGTCATATGTGGGTTTTACATGCCAGTGCTTCCCCATCGGTCCCAATTACAGATGGGGAAACTGCAGCACAACAGAAATGACTTGCCCCATGTCACACAGGAGGTCGGAGGCATAGCTGGAGCGGTTTCCCTTGCTGCAGTTCTGCCTTCTATTTCGTAAGACAAAAGTGACCTTCTGCTTTGGGCAGTAAGAAAATATTTAACTAATACAGATACTTTATTTAATACCACAATATAAATCAAAAACTATTTTAACTTGCACCACAGAGCTTTTTTTTTTTTTTTTTTTTTTCCCCTGCCAGGTGTAAGCAGCATGGTTCTGGGGCAGCTGGAGCACTGTTGTTTTTTTTTTCCTCACCATTAATGTTGCAATGGGGCATTTACAATGGCTCTTTCCAATACATCTGTTTTCAGGAATCCAATCATCTGGGAAGCATTTCAGATAACATTTAAAGATAGTTGAAGAAACTGAAGATGAAACATCAGTTGTCCATAGCCCTGTTAAATAATATCAGGATATAAGGGTGGTTGTTTTTTTTAGAATTCTTTTGAGCTCTAGCCAGTACTGCAATTGAAACTCTTCTTAAAAAAGGAAATCAAGCAAGGCTGGTTATGAATACTCTGGGGAGGTTAATGCTGTCTCGTTTTGCTGCTCTCAGTGGCTCACATCCTTAATTTAAAGGAGATATAAATCTCATGTTTGTAAATGAACAGACATCTCCTGTGGTTGGGTTACACTGATCACCCTCGGTGTCTCGTGGTCCTGAAGTACCTGCTGCTTGCGGCTGTGAGGGGATGATCCACCAGACCAAACTCAGGGTGGACTTTGGTCTCCAGTTCAACATCCATGCCAAGGCATGGCGACGTGACAACCGAGCTGGCTGCCTGGTGGGTCTGCAGGCAGGAGATGCTCTCTCACACACTTACCTCCTCCTTCCAGGTTCTTGGGCAAGCCCTGTATTAATTATTCCCATCAACAAATAATGCATCATTCAGTATTAAGACATGGCTTAATGTTTAAGCCATGGCTTCCCTTTGCTCTTCAGGGAATATTTTCCCAATTTTATTGGCAAATGACAGTAATTTTTTGCCATCAGAGTCAAAATATGCAAAACCTTCTGATGCCTCTGTTGTTTAATATAAAACTGTGCTTCCTTTCCTGTTATGTCTCCTGAGCTCTTAGTCAGCTATCCAAGAAACTGTTGAAACCATCAGTCTTCTGGCTGACCTATCCAAACTACAAACACTTTTTTTTCCCCTTTGTCTTGTGTAACATGAATTAAAATTGAAATAGAACACAATTAAGGCATTTAAAAAAAATTATGCCAAAGACCAGTGGTTGCAGAAACGTCCCTCCCTCTGCTCAGCCCAGAGATCTTTGTGACTTGAATTTAACTGTGCTTTGCCTTTTTGCAGCACCTCCTTCTCATGATCCACAAGACCCTGTAAAGGTGTTTGTTTCAGGGCTGATTATCCCTTCCTGAGTTAAAAGCAGAATCGGAGGGCAGAGAGTAAAGTTCCTTACAGACTTTAAGTTCCCCTGATCCAACCAGCCAGGAAAGGGGCTTTGCCTGCCCCAGGCTGGATCAGATTGTTTGAAAATACTCTGCCTGTTGTGCCATGATCAGAGCTTCCCCAGTCATATATCGGTCCCTTTAGCTGGGGGAAATGAAGCCTGAATTAAATAATTTGAATTAAGGCACAGACTGGTAGTGGTGGTGACTATCCCTGGCAGTAGCTTACCAAGATACATGCTAAATCCCTTGGTGTCTCTAAATGAAAATGAAGTGTCTTTCTTGGTGTGATAATGAAATCCTGTGGCCTGTGGTGTGATAATGGCTCCATGAAATCCTGTGGCCTGTGCTACTCAGGAGGTGAAGCTGGGTGGTTTTGGTAGCCCCAAGTCCCTGAAAAGGCAGTGGGAGTCTTAAATGCAAGGTCCTCTTTCTACCGTTCTGGTATTTCATACCCATAGGTTTAAATTACACCATTATTTTCTACTTCATATTTCTTCCCTTTCATATACTGACATTGATGTTATACAAATTTCAAGGGAAAAGTAGGGGGGACTGTGCACAAAGACCCCCAAATTCAGTTAATGGTTATTTGTTTGTTGTTTTGGGGCACTGAATTCAACAGTCCAGTATGGAAGAAGTGTAAGTGAGCCTTCCAGGCAGTTTCCCTTACGGAGCAGAGCTGTTAAGAGAAGAGAAGCCCTGTGAAGTTATTTATTGATATCTACACCTTGCTTCTCTGCAGGCTTTGGGCACAGAACTGGGGCCCCACCAACGTTTGGCTGGGAGAAACTCCAGCACTGGTTCTGTGTCTTCTCCCCATATAAATTAAAGTGAGGTCCATCTTGTCCATCCCTGCTAACCATGTCTTCAAGGCTGTTGCCCAAAGTTTCTGACTGTATGACTTGCTCTTTGCCCCAAGGGAAGGAATAAGGGCTGGGCTGTCATTACCATGGGGCAGCTGTAGCCTGGTAACGTGTTAATGGTCTTTGTGCATCTCTAGCTGTTGTGGGAGGTAGCACAGGACAGCAGCTGTATTCCACTTCCAAATCTCCGTCCCATATGTGGAAGAGCCGGCGAGATCCAATCTCTTATGAAAGCCTGAGACTGCATAACTTTTGGGTCCATGCTAATCTTGGATATCTGGTGCGTTTGCTTCTGCATATCTTCCTTCCTCCAGCCAGCCAGACTTAACATCTGGAGTTGGGTTGGGAAGATTACCAAAATGCAAAGGCTTAAGGTTGCTCTAAAGCAGAAAAGTAAGCAGGCTGTCCCTTACTGCTTCCCATTTTCTCCGAAAAATATCCCATCCAAAGCTTGTTGGAAATAGGTAATTACTTTCAGTCTCTAATGTTATTCCTTAAGCAGCCTTTATTTCCAATTTGGAACGAAAACATCAGCATTACTTTCATTTGCACCAATAATCTCAGAAAGCAACAGAAACACTGGGCAACATCTGTTGTTTTTTCAAAGTGTGTTTTCAGACTTCAGGTTCTTCAGAGTAACCGCCCAGAGCAAGTTTTTCTCGTGTTCTCTCTCACTCTCATTTCAGGCATTGAAAATATAATTAATATATAATTAATAAAATAAAAAGTACATTTAAACACTGACTCCTTATTAAATCTACAACCTTCTGGATTGCTCAGAAGAGATCTGCTGACTAAAGCAAATGTACCTTCACAGTATGTACCACACAGATGGCAATTAATATTAGACAAATATATAGAAGCGTATGTGAGTTTTGAAAAGTAAGTTTTTACTTATGAATTACTTAAAATCTTTAAAATCACTCTTTTTTTTTCTCTTCTTGTGGGGGTTATACACAGAGTAAATATCTGACAGACCAAGAGATTTAGAGGAACCTGGATCCAGGGTTCAACACTTCACCTACAAGCGGTTGGGTTCAGCCTGGCCCAGATGACTGACACGGCTCAAAATATCAGACAGCTCTTACAGTTTGCATCAGGGATCACACATCGCCTCACAGAGCAGGGCTCTAATTCTGTCATTTTTGCCTGCTTCCAATCAAGCTTAGTGATTTTGGGCCAGTTTGTGAGGAGGAAAAATGCACGGGGCAAAAAGCCCTGCTGCTTCTACTCTCAGGGTCAGCTTCCTCGCACGGCCCTGAGAAGGCCCTGAAAGGGCATGAGAAACGGAGACTGAGTAAATCCTGCTGCCCCACCAATGTACAATTGTACTGTCCTGTAACCCTTCCGACAGCCAGGCTTGGAGGTTTGTTGCTTCCATCAGTGAGGCCGTGGGCTCTGTCCCAGTAAATGAAATCACAGGAGAATCCTTTGCTGAAATATCAGCAGAGCTGTTTGTCTGCAGCCATGCTGCTTCGCGCCTCTGGCAACTCTGGCACATCATTGCCTTCGCCCAGCAACCGGCAGGAGTTTCATGGGCTCTGCCTTCAGAAATCGTATTCTTGCCATCGAGGGCCCAGCTCCATTCATTCTTTGGGATGCAGTCCTAAGGGAGGTGGAAAGCCTGACCACCCACATCCAGCTTAGCACTGAAGCTTCTCAGCTTTGTTACAACCAGTGAGGCGATGTGCTTAGAGCTGTGCTAGCAAAAGCTGAGTGTTCCTGTCCCAGAGCAGTCCCGCGGTAGGGATAAAGTTGGTTCGTGATCTCTGCTGCAGGCATAACCTGGGAGAGGACCGGGGTAGGCTGGGGAGGAGTCAGTAGGGTTGCAGCTTGGGTGAGTTCTCCAGGACCATGGCATTGCCTCCAGGCAGCCTGACATAAAGCCAGGTCTTTCCTGGTGTGGTGATGGCTAGCCACTGGTGAACTGTGATATCTGGAGAGGATGGGTGAGGAAGGAATGAAGTTTTCCTTTTTTTTTTTTTTTTTCCCCTGCATGAATCTCGCAATATTATAATGAAGCCAGAGGTGTGCTCCGCTTCCATTTGTTCTCCAATGCGCTGCCTCCATCTTTGTGCACCACTTTCAAACCTTAGCTAATTCATCAAAGGGTCATCTGCCTCTCTTTGCAGTCAAATATTTTGGGGGACAGCATTGCCTTCAGTCAAATGACAGCTCACTTTCAATGTCCTCTGCAATAGCTGGAAAATGCAAATCAAAATGTCAGAACGTATTGCTCCCGTGGCATCTTGCTTTGCGTTGAAGTTTGTGTTTACACAGCTTTTATTCCTTTGCACACTTTTATATTTCCTTATTTAGTTACAGCTGAGGGGCAAAATCAATGCCGTGCCCAACCCCATGCAAAGGAAACTGCTGTGACAAGAGAAAGGTTACGCTCCATCTCTGGGTGGATACATCTCCGGGTGGGTGAATAGCCTCTCACACAGTAAAATACGTGATGCATTAGTGTACTAACGAACCTCTGTCATTCAGGAATACAACTATAAAATATTTTTCATTATTTTCCATTCATCCTAGACTATTTTTCTGGCATCAGTTATTCCCTGCGGTCTTCTAACCTCCCTGTTCTCAGTGCTTAAACAAACGGAGGAGACCAAATCTTCCGTGGTGTTTTTCAGTGTTGCAGAGTTGGGGTTCATTAAACTCATGGCAGAATTCACGACTTTGCCCCTGGTAAGTCCTAGGAGGTGGAAATGTTTGTTTCCTTAGTGACATTTATGTTGTTAAATAAAAAAGGAATAGGTGACGTTTTCTGGCACAAAGAAAAGCAGCTACACGTACACTATACGGCACTAGGGTCCCCTCTGGGCCCACATGGTGACCTTGTAGGCCTAAGACATTGTACTTTGAGGCTTAAAGTGTCCAAACCAACACAAGGGCTGAGCTGCATCCCATCAAGGTGGTGCTTTCATAATACGAAACTGATGGCGTGCACGTTCGGTGAGCCCAGGAGTGCAGCACAAGAAGGGGCCAGACACCCCCGAGGATGCAAAGCCTGCTGAGATAACGTTGGAGAGCCACAGAGGGAGCCAGAGCTGGCTCCGCATTGTCCACACTGCCTTTTAGGAGCGCCTGCTATCCCCCAGGTCATGTTTGCCATCCTCTGGTAGGGTGCTTATGGACACAGGCCACAGCTATACGAGGAATGATACTGATAATTTAATGGAGTGCACAATTAACAGCCCAGAGCTTGTGTCCGATTCAGCCCTGGATCTATTAGCAGTGCAGACATTGCCACTGGGATCAGTGGTGGTTGAATTTCGAGGTTCCCTGCAGAGTGCTGAGGGGCACACCAACAGCAGAGAGCTGCCCCCTGGGACCTAAAACTCCTTTCCCAAAGGGGCCTCTGAATGCTCTTCTTGCCTGGCATCGCAGCACGCTGAAGCTAGGTCCCAAACTAAACAGACCTAATATATCTTCCATATATATATATCTCTACATCCCTCCACGTGTTCATGTGGGCTGACGCATCGGATATTTTCTGTGTTGTGGCTTTAGGTTTTTTTTCCATCACATGTAACGTTTTTGCTAGCGCCACGGAATGACCCGGAGCATGTAACGAAACTGCTTGTCTCAGGTATTACGACATTTCTGTGGTCAGCTTGTGTTGAAAGAAAGGTCTGGTAGGGGGGATTTTTTTCAGGGCTGCTAAATATCTCCAGCTGCCCTAAAAATTGCTGGGGAATGGCAATTCTGAGGATTGGGTCTCAAGAAATTATGGTAAAGCATTCTGCTGTGCAAGGGAAGAAAAAGGGAGGGGATGGGAAAAGTGAGATAAGGTTTGTCATTTAAACCTAAACACAGAATAGCCTCACCTTACATCTTTAAATCTGCATCAATTATAATGCCTTGTTCGCTTGCAAATTTCACTTTAAGATAAAGAATCATGCCTGGTTTGTTTGCCATTCCTACCGCCAAAGACAAGCTTCACTTACTCCCCTTTTATTTTCAATGACTAAGACCGAAAGAGCTAAATTACATTTCCTCCCCCCTATGGAAACCTGATGAACCAGTGTGAACCTGCACCTGAGAACCCCCGGGAACGCCGCGGATTTGGCCACACAGATCGGACAGTTGGATGCTTAATTGCGTTCTGGGCACAAAGCCTGCTTGAATGTGCGTCTTTTATTAAATGTGTGGGAGGCCAGCGCAAAAATTAGACCCCATTAAGGTGCCAGAAGGAGAAAAGTGGTGCAAAGGCTTTGCAGTGCCTGTCTCCACTGGAGAGTATCAAACTCCCCGTGCCAGGAGCCCGCTGAAAAATGTACACCCTGCGTGTCAACCTGGAACTCATAAGGCAGATGTAAGGATTTGCTCCGGGTGCTGGTGGAGACCTGCACGAAGAGTTTATTTATGGTGCTGACAACAGGGCTGGTGCCAGGAGCACAAACCAACAGCGTGCTGCAGAGCTAAGGGAAGGAGCCCCACGAGGATGTCAGGGCAGCTGGGGTGTGTTGGGAGCACGACGCCCTGCAAGGCTAATGCTAACCCCAATAAAAAGGTCTGGCCACAGATGTGGGGTGAAAACAGGATCTCGGTCAAGGCAGAGAAATGGGGAAGAACAAGGACAAACTGCTGTAGTGGGATGAGTCCAAGAAGAGAGACTTCTCGTTAGATAAAAGGGTCGTGATTTTTCCCTTTGCTACAAGATTAAGCTCGAGGTGAGACATTCACTCCAGTTTGAACTTTCCCAGGCTTTGCAAAGTAGATGATTCGGAGCCTTTTTCTGGATGGGGGCCTCTCTGCTATTCCATGCATCTTTGCATGAATTGCTGTGGATGATGAAATCTGTGCCTTGCTTGAAGAGCGACTCAGATCTGGTTATATTTAGTTACTTTATAGTTATATTTTGTAGTCGCAACCCAGCTGGAGCCCAATAGCTAGCGTCCAATATATCTTATGGTGTTCACTTGGGATTTGTAACTTAGGTCGGTCCTCGGCCTCTAAATCAGAACGTGAGTGAAATGCATTGAATGATCCCATTAATATAAATAGCGCCGAAGTTTAAAGCAGGGCTGTGTGAAAGGACTTTTGATACACTGGCTACTGTCGCCTGCGAGTCAGCAGGTGGCATTATAGAACAATCGGAAATCACCAAACCTTCGCTGCTTCCCACTTTGCAGCCCCAGACCTGAGCCTACAGGGGAATGAGCATGAAACCCGCCTGTTCAAAACGCACGCAAAGGCACAATGAGCAGTTGCCAATTAGGGCCGTGGCTATTGTCTGCTAAAGGTCAAGTGTTGGCCTCGCTGAAATCTTTCAACGCTGGCTCTGGCGAGATTGGAATCGAATTTATTTTACGCGGCTGAAAACTTGCTTGGCCCTGCACGGGGCACCGCCGGCTTTTCCCCTTCCCCCGTATTCCCCAGGCCTTCCATACGTGCTGGGAAGCCTCGAGGAGGGAGCAACCTGGCGTTTGGGGTTTTAATCTGTTCCCACCTCCCTCCCTGTAGGTATTGTGGAAGAACTGAGCTGTTGGCAGGGAGGTAGAAAAGGAGGTGGTTTGGCAGCTTGGGGAAGGGGAGGGTGTTTGGGACTCGGTTTGTTTTACCGTCTCCCAAGAGATTTCCTTTATAACTCTGGTGGTACATGTTTTTACAGCTTACTACTTTTAGTATCTGTCACTTGAAAAGAATAGATGGTCTAGATACAGGGGAAAAAAAAAAAAAAAACAAACGTGCAAGCAGCAACACGTAACCACCAAAAAGAAAATTTTCCCATGAAATACCCTAGTGATACAGATGTTGCCGGGTGCTTAACAAATCGCAGGTTAGGGAAAAAACTCAAGACCTTCTGGCTAGCTCCTGGATCCAGAGGCTGCAGATGAGAGCGTTCAGGCTTCCTCGGGTCTGACGCCAGACGATCCATCAGCCTAATGACCATGCCAAGGCGCTGTACCTTCCAGCAGCTGCAGCTGGCAAGGATCTCTTCCCAGACTCTGAACCAGAAATAAGAAGTCCACGCTTGTCTACAGCTCTGGTGCTGTAATTGCTGCTGCACGGCAGTGTTGCCCGGTGGGGCCCTGCGCTGACGCAAGGGTTTCGACTTGCACAAAGGCAGCCGCCGGAGGTGAATCCCCTCCTGCAGCTCCCAGGAGGAGTTACTGATGTTGCTCCTCGTGCCCTGCCATTTGGGGCCAGCACATAAGGAAGGGGACGGTGACTTTGGTTCCCAGTTAGTGGCCGCAGTGTCCAAAAGGGCTGCGGGTCACAGCGTCCCCTTGGGAGTGCAAGCTCGGCCTTTAAACCCCTGTGCAAGGGCTGAGCTTCGTTTCCACCAGTGGCACAATTAGGATGAGCTCAGGGTGGTCCTGGAGAGCACCTCGGTGTCCCTTTTACTGCTGGTGACACCAGCCACAGGCTGGCACTGGGCATTACCCACGCAGAGATGTGCTACGTGACGGGGAGATGGGCACTGGAAGGGAGCCGGCCCGCGGCCTAGCTTAAACCCACGCTTTCCACATGCTAATAACGCTCCGGTTCGAGCTACCTGTACTCTGTGTGTGTGGTCTTGAAAACTTACCGGTCTACTTGCAAAGGAGAAAAAAAATATTTATAATATTTGCCCATTTGTTGCCACGGTAACAAAGGAGTGTGGGACAAAAGAAAGATATTCCATTTGCCCCGGGCCTGTGAACAAACAGAATCGGAGGAGAGAGGTGGTGAGAATGTGCTGTTAGCTGTAACCAGAGAAGGCAGCAGTCAGCCACCATTACTGGGCTGCAAAGTATTCTTAAAGCCCTCTTTTATGTCGTGCCATAGCAAAATGACATCCCCTAAAAGCTGGATGACAAAGAACACCGACAGCTGGACTGTCGGTGCGCCAGGCCAGACTTGGCCCATAAATTAAGCGAGCTGAAAATCTAGCCTCACTCCCTCAAGGTATTCGTTTTCCTAACTTCATCGATAACCTGGCACGAGCAGATCTGAAGCGAAATGTTATCTCGGCGCTGCCAGGACTTGCCGGGAGGCTGGAGGGGGAAGGCAGCGCTGCTGACTCCCAGAGATAACAGGTGGAATGCAACAGTCGCCGCCTTTGTCTGCCCCAACTTCTGCTTAAAGCCCTGCGATGTGGCCCGACCCTTCGCCGTCCCAGCAGCTTTCTTGCTGGCCTGGACAAATGCAGGCGAACGAAATCATTTCACAACTTCCAGGTCCTGATATCATTGATAAAAATGCGTCCAAAACGCCATGGCACCCTTCCTCTGCGCATGCACGGTGATAAGGAGGCTCTTTGCTCCTTCCTCGGTACGGAGTGCAGGCTCGGAAATTAATTGTAATTGTTGGTTCTCATTCTGTACATGCACAACATTTGGCACGAAAAGCGTCTGCATCATCTGTAAATCCCTCTTCAATTATGTGGAAGTGATGGGTTTAATTTAAACCACGGCTGCTCCTAGCTAGCTTAAAAAGAAAAGAAAAGAAAAATAGAAGCACCCAAATCGGTCACAGTAGCTTGGCCCCGTTTATGTTACGTACACGTTTTTGAATTTGCTGCTGTACAGACAAAAACGGGAAGCCCACTGCTAAAGACACCCAGTCTGTAAGGTCTCAAGATGCTATTGGATCCATATGTACCCGGCTCTTCTGAAAGATTATTTTCCCTGCCTCAACCTATATTTTTCTGCTTGCAAGAGCCCAGAGGATGATGCAACCTTCAGATCAAGTCCAAGCTCACAGCTGTAAGGATGCCTCGGCACAGTATTTTTAGAGGCAGTATTACAGCTCTTACTAGGCAAAATGGATTTTGGAAGAATCGAAAGGGCGGTGGGTTAAAAATGCGTCCAAATTAAATGCGGCCTTACTGATGTACTTTTAAATACAAAGCTTGTCAATATAAAGATCACAGGATCTGGCTTAAAGTCGTCAGAGATGGAAAAATACTTATCAGATAAGGCTGTGCAAGGGCAGCATATAGTCCCTCCTAAGAGAGGACTGGCTCTCATCTTTCATTGTTCTTTCTTCCATTAACTTGATCTTTGATCTCAGTTCCTGTTAGAAATAACTGTAAACAGCGATGATGTTCTAGGCCATTAACCAGATGTACAAGTAAGTGAGATCCCTGCCACTAACAGACCATCTGAAAAAAGACACATACAAGAGCAATGCTTAAGAATAATAACAATATTTTCCAGGAAAGAAGGCACGGCATTTTCATTTCCTGCAGGATCCATCTGTCACGTCTGAAGCAAATCAGGCTGCTGGAAATGTGGTTCACAACAGCCCTTTCAGAGTCACGGCCCAAGCATCTACAGCCATGCTAACATTTTATTTCAACAAGTGTTCAGCTCACCTGTATTAATAACTGGGCACCAGCAAGTTCTCGACTGAAAAGAAACTTGAATAATTGATATTCCAGAAGTGGCCCCTATAACAGGGTGTCATCGTGACTCTCGTTTAGCCTCAATCTGTGCAGAGTTTGAATCTTTAAGCCTCCAGCTCCATACGGGTGATATGCTGGGGAACTCCTCGAGCATCGCTCATGCTGTGGAAAGGCTGCATTCTCAGATGGAGGAGCCCTGGAAATCCTTCCCAGAAAAACCTGAACCCAGGCTGATGGTGTTCGGATACAACTACAAAGTGCATCTTTTGGTTCATGAAGCCTTCCGCTGATATGACCTCTAAATAAACCCGCTATAGGCAGTATTCTTCTCTGAGGAAGGAACACCAGGAAAAAAAGCCCACTTTTAGCTTTTACAGTTTAGCAATTTTGTACATCATGATAGGCAATGTATAAAGACAAGATGTGTACAACAATCAGGTCAGATACTTAAATTGTACGTATCCATAATTTATAGGCCCTTGCTAACGCATTATTTAGCCCCATTCACAATCCCGAGCATTTAAAAATTGAATGCAAAGCCCAACACTGGAAAAATGTTGCAGAGAAGATCTGTTTCAAATGTACTCCTAAGTACTGCTAGAGTGCTTTTATGAATAACAGACTGTAGCACTTCCTATTGTTTTATTTTTGTCCTGTTTTAGAGACTTAAGAGTGATGTCATAACAGGGCAAAACTTGTCATGGACACACATTAAAAGCCAAACACCAAGAGAAGACCTTTGATAACAGATATTTAGATGCATACATGGGTAATTCAATAAGGGGAGAAAATGCTGAATTAGAGACATTTTTAGAGTTACTTACACGCACGTCTCAGAAATTCTACCTCTGTTCAGAGAGGCACATACTGAACTGCAATCAAATTACTATGTCCAGCTCTGCAATTTCAATCATTCATCCAATTTATAGGGGTCTTTTTGTCTTGAATTAGGCAAAATGTGAGCCCAACAGGAAATTAAGCAACCAAGCAAAATCAGGAAATTCACTCAAGTGGCTTAGGCAGTGGAATGCCAATGCTATCTTCAAACTAAAACTCCAAAGAGAAGAGGTTGAACTGTAGTCAGATTTATTTTCAAAGTGGCTAATGTGCTTTTAATTTGTACAAGGTTGGTAACCAGGAAAAAAAATGGGCAGAGCCTTACATTGCTGTTGTGAAGTTTGCATTTTTTTTAACGTAAGGCTTTAGCATACAGACATATATACATAGAAATGCACGTCCATATAAATAAAGTTAGTTTTAAAATGCACCACTTGTAAAAAAAATTAAAACATCTATCTTAATTACATAGTTTGAAACACTTGTTATAAATAAAGTACCTGCTGGCTTTAGAACATTAAAAATGAACTGAAACAGGAAACATACACTCTAAAATTGCACTTCTTCTTCCTCAAAGAACATATCTGATGATTGCTCTCTTGGGGGAAGGGAAATTCTTTCAGCTGTTTGGAGTGACCTCTCTGCAGTTTGGATCTGCAGATATGTATGTGGATTTTTTATTTTTTTTTGGCAAGCAAAAATCGTTGGTTTACAGAAAATACCCCCTCTCCCCTCCAAGTCCCTAAAGCAATTTCTTGAACGAAGATTACCATCAGTAATTTATCTATCCAAAGTACCTAGAAGTCTAGTGATGGTCCAGGCCCCTGCTATGCTGGGCACTGTACAACATAGGTTCAATATACAGCCCTTGTCCGAAGAATTGCCAAAATAAAGATGAAGCAAGAGGAGAGTAGTAAGCAGCCCCCAGAGTTCAGGGAAAAGACTACGTGCTAAGTAAGTGTCTTCAGCCTGGTAAACAGGGCCTTCACCCTTCACACCCTTTGTGGGCTTTGTCAAGCTTCTGCAGATCTCAGAGCAAAGCTGGAGATTGTGAGGGGATGTGAGAGGAGATAAATATAACCTCGTGGTTAGAGGGAGTTTCTCCACAGCCTGAAGACTGGCATAGGAGAAAGCCAAGAAGCATGCACCACTAGTTTAATAAGGAGACAGAGGTTCAGTGGCTGGTCCTTATTATGGATTCTGGTGGCCCTCATTGTATATATTGATATATTTCCATTTGTATATTGATATATTGCAATTTGAAATCACATACAGTTTTTAGTTGTGATTGTACGTATGTATTGCTGCTTAGTTAGCAATGCATTTTGCTGGCTATCAGTTTAAGCTAAATTGTGAGATGCTTCATTATCTTCAAGAGGAAAAACAGGTTCCTCTGTGGTTTCTAGGTTTGGGGCTGAAGGGTCTCAACTGGTTCCTCCTGAATCTGGTATCTGTACTGGAGTCTTCCTGCTCTGTCCTTTCTTTCTTTGTGTAAGGCTTTGTGCATGGCCTTCACCACTCTTGTAACAATCCTGGTTTGGTATTAAAATAATCGCTACAATCAAATCTTCTGTCTTTAGCCAATAGTATAGGAGATGAGGGAGAAATTATTACTCCTCCGTTTTCCTTCTCCCAATCCATAGCCACCAGTGCGTGCCATCCATGCATATTTGTACTCATGGTAACACATTTAAAACCAGTTGGACAGCTTCATCTGAATTTGGTAAAGACTTACAGGCTTCATGATTAAGGTTGTACACAATATATGGAAGCAGCCAACCGAATAGAAGATACCCTACAAGTGTTCCCACTGAAGACAAAGCTACTTCATCAATTCCCACAGTATTAGACGCAGAGAACACAGAAAAAAGCTTGTGAGGCTTTGCACCTACCCCAGCTGCAGAAAAAATTGTCAGGACTTGCACCTTAGTCAGCCTTGAAATACATCCAAAAGACACCAGGTTTCACTAAAACAGACACATTTATTAGGTCAAATATTATCTCCTCCCTTCTTCACAGGCATCCTAGATGGCTCACAACTCGAAACACAGCTTAAGTGGGTGCTTTGAAGTGATGAGGAAACCCCTCTGTCTACAGGACTGATGGATGTCTCTTGGTCCCTCGCACAGGGTTCATTGGGGGTCAGGATGAGATTTCCCTCCCAGACAGGGGAGCAGGAACATGAAGGTTCATTTGTCTTTTTTTATCCCCTTCCTCTACAGCCAACGGCCTGGTTGACCTCCTGAATCATTCAGGCCATCGTAAAAGCCTCAGGCAAAGGTGATCACTCTTGTTTTCTGCTTGTGAAACACAGGTTAGTCTCCTGAGAATTAAAATGCTTCAGTTTAATTGAAACCTTTGGGTTTAATATATGGGTCTATTTGCTAAATGTAAAGGTCTGAGGTGAGTAGAGGTCACACAAGGTGATCATATGGTGCAGTTCATTGTGTCTGGGGCAAAAGCTGCCTGTGCTTTAGTAAGATATATAGAGGTGGAACGGGCTACGTGAGGCTTTGAACGGAAAGACAGAGAATGTGTTTGATATAACAAAACCAAAGACAGTGGAGAGTTAGAAGAAGGTTGGTGTGGCTAAAGGATGTGGCTAGACAACCACTGCAGAAGCATTTTGAATGGATATGAATGAGGTAAGGTTGTATCAGTCAAGTAAAAAAGTCAGAGAAAAGTAAAAGTTCTACCTGAGTCACAATGAGCTCAATCTGACAGTTATGTATTTGGGATGGGATTTCTGAGAGACAGGCTACAATTTTAGTTTGAGCAGAGGAGGCAGGTCTGGGTCTATGAGTAGAAACATAGCATTTGAATTGTCATCTGCAAGGGAAATTATCTAGAAATATAAGATTAAAAGAAAGCCCTTCAATACAAGAATATACCTGATGATTAGCATTCACGAATCTATGTGAAGAATTCATGTTTAAAATCTTGCGTATATATCACTCTGCTCAGCTAAATGCATGTGAAAATTCATCCCTAAATCCCTAGTTTGATTTAGTGATTAAAATAGTTCCTTCTTTATTTAACCACAGTAAATTTAGAAATGAGATGAAGTACACAGTTACTGTTTTGCAACCACTTTGTTTTCCAGTGAGGTTTCATGCTTGGAAGATCTTTGTTTCCTGGAAACAGGTAAAAGGTATTAAGGCCTGACACAATGCCACTGCCCACTGTACATCTTCTACCACTCCTCAGCAGATTTTGAAGTAGAATAAAAGAAAATCCTATCTATTAAAGTATACACAATTCTTACACTAAGAAAGTAGTTATCCAGGGTGTTAACACAGGACCATGACTTTGTTACTTGTTGCCTTATTTTCTGGATAAGTAAGAACAAAACCAAGCTAAGTACCAAACCAATGCTCACTACTATCTCCTTCAAAACAAAACAAACAAACAAAAAATAATGACAAACAATCAACTCGTTAAAAATGAGAAAAAGATAAAATGGCTCATACAGAAATTCTGTATTAAGGATGGTGAAATATAACATGTGATATGTTGTGCTTTCAGTAACAATGTTTATTAATCACATTTATTTGCTAGTGATCTGTGTTCCCTGTGCCTTGTGTTGGAAATCACTAGAGAAGTATGCAAGACCTTTGTAAGCCCTGTCTCGACAGAAAAAATGGGAATTTGAGAACAAGCAGCCCTTATAGCTGCAGCAGGGTGTGAGTAACTGATGCACCTTCATCATCTCTTGCTTTGTTCAAAGAGAGACAAGGTGGGAAAAAGTTCTGGGCTGAGAAAAGGCTCCGTCAGGAAGTGAATAAGACATTTTGTAAAGCAGGCAAGTGCAGGGAAGGTCTAGGAAGGAAGTGTCATGTATTGGTGCTCTGCAAAAAGAACAAGGCACTTGGAAATTTATGTAGGAGGGACTAGAAACTTGAGTAGGCAGAAGATGCTTTGGCTGAACTCTTAGCAATTTAGAGTTCTCATGAGTGGGACTGCTCCTAGGGGACTGCAGTGAAAAGCAGAACAATGCTGTATTGGCTCAGTACTTGGAGCTCCATTTGCCCTTTTCGAAATTTTGTGGCTAATTCAGACCCTGAAAAACGGAGTACATCCTGGTCAGATGGCTCAATTTAACAAGAAGCAGGCAACTGTGTAGCTGGAATAGCAGGTAAGGGAGGTGAAAGGCTGGGTGTAGGGAAAGTCAGCTGTGTACAGGGGGCACGGGATGGAGTCACCCTTCCATGAAATCCCATAAAACTTGATCTGGTCATGATTAACTCAACATTTTCAAAATCCGTTTAAGAGTTCACAAGGAACATAATGTCTAGCCAACTTGTAGTGGTATATGAGACCCCTGATTCTAATATCCCAGGATGTCAGCTCTCTGCTTGTTTCAGATTTTGATGCTGAACACTCCCTTGCTTCTCGATTCCAGCTTATTTATTTAGCATTCTTACTGCTTTATCTCATTCATAACAAGCCCTTGAACATAAATAAGGAAAAGTTCCTTATAGAGAAAACTGATCTGTTTGAACAGTCTGAGCAAGGTTAGCATCAAAACCACCAACTGATAATATATAATTAGTGGCAGAACTTCCTCTTGTGCCCAGAACCTGTACTCTCAGCTGTGAAACTGCTAGACAGAGAGAATGGAGAAGTGTAAAAAACATCTTTGATGAGCATCAGCCATGCTGAAACATCTCCTTCAATCACACAGGATATCTTAGCACCTCAGTACCTTTTGCTGTGTCTCCTGTACCTGCTGTACGTCAGACTCTGAAGTCAGTCCACTTCTTGTCTTCACTCCCTTGAGTGAGAAGGTCATGGACTGAGAGATGGAATCCACATTGCCCACTTGCTCCTGAGGGCAACTGCGAAGTGACCCTAAAGGAAAGAGGATCAGTGAAGGATATGGAATGTTTCTGACAGATCTTCATAAATTTGTCTTCTAAAACAGAGGTCCCTCTTCCATTATACACAGTTTATGTAGAAACAGATGAATGACTAACCATGACTACCACAGGAAGAGAAATACCACGACTTGAGTAAATTTGCCTAAGACTTGCAATCAATGTACTTGCAATCAATATCCCAACTCAATTGTGTTGCTTCATTGTAAAAGGACCGCTGTATGTAGTAAATATACAACTTTTGGCTCAGTAATGCTGTGCTAAGTAAAAATTGATTAGTGTACAAAGTACCTTTCAACCAATTTGAAATAGGGCGTTGGAAATGTTCATCTTAACCTTATGAGCAGCTCTGAACTTTAGAGTGTCAGAACATTTTTGTACTATCTTTAAAACAATAACGAGATCAAACAGTTGCTAGGCTTCTTATCTACAGCTAGTAACAAAAATTAAAAAGAAAAAAAAGAAAAAGAACTGAGCCGCATAGTTTCCTCCATTTCCCTTCTTCATACTAGGTGGTAATTTGCCTAGATAGACAAGTATACTACCACACACGGTGCGTTAAGGTCTACTTATTTTCACAGGAGAGGTAAAGCCAATGTGCCACACATGCGTATCCACCATATTCTGACCAAGGAAGGAAGAACTTTTCTTTCCCAAATAACTGCGCCTATATGTCTTGAGATGGGATTTAAGAACTGCTAATTCCTTTATGTATATGTTATTCCTATTTGTATATATAGGTCACGATTGACCAAATTCAACCTCTTATCTGTATGTGTGCTGAAGACTTGTATACACATAATTACTCCAGTATTTTGGGTTCCCCAGAACGCTCTCTTAGAACAACCATGCCATGCATCTGCTCCCCTAGATGAAAACTTTCTCCCAAGGGTCATTCTGATGGTCTCGTTACACCTATTTTGGCCGGTGCTTTATTGTAAAGACATCTTTGTGTCACTACCTCTTTAGGTGGTTTTGTTGTTGTTGTTGTGTGGTTGTGGTTTTTAAATTTAGAAACCTGTCTACATTCATGTCTCACTGCTTTGTTGGAAACAGATGGCCCTTCCTAGAGACCACAGTTGAGTGAACAGACATCAACCACTTTAACATGTGGTAGCATGTTTGTAATTAGATATTTTGAAGTGCTAGACAATTACTATCAAACCTTGTCATGAGGGAAATTTAGGTTTGTGTTTACCAAAATCTGAATTATAACCTGGATCCCTGCCAGAGCTTTACTCCTGGGTATAAAAGAAGACTGTGGTTTAACACTGAAAGACACTGATTAAAGCTGCCACCTGCCCTGTCTCAGATAAGATCTTTCACTCCTGTGTCCCTCATAGTCCCCTCGTCTTTGTTGACCCTTGTAGTTGTATGTGATTTGCCCATGAGGTAAATTTTGAGATGCAGCCAACTGATCAGAGGAAATACCACCTCTGTACCATGACCAGCTTAGGGCTCAGCTTCCCACCCGTTTGAGGACTACAGGGTTGAAAGCAGCTCCACCCCAAAAGAACAGAGTATAAGCCATTGTCAGAATGGAAAAAAAATCTGATAAAGTTGGAGAAAAGAATGGAGGGTGATAAAAGGAATCAAGGGAGAAATTACAGGGGAGCATTACAGGAGAAGACCAGAGTTATCTAGTCCATAAGGTAATTTAATTACTGTGAGGTTCTTACATTGGTTGGAAGTCTCTAGCTTGTGGAAATTGAGAGCTCACTGCTGGGGGAATGCAGCTGTAAACCCTTTCACATGCCTCCCCCACGGCCACAGGGATGGTTCTAAGTAAACTGCTGCAATCAAGAAGCAGTTGAGTTTCAGAAGTATGAAGTTCCCTCTAGTTTTACATTACTTACAGTGGAAATAGTGCGGGAGGCTGGAGAAAAGAAATTGTGGCTTAACTAAGAGCAACTATGAAAATGGTTAAACGCATAGGTAAGGGAAAACCAACTTAAAAAGCTCTCACTGTTAAACTCCGGTGAAACACTTGGTTATAATGGTTGTGAAAGATAAAATTATGATGATTTTTTTTAAACTAAACTGTTAATTCTAAGTTTGGATAAGGATTTAGCAATGAAATACTTCAGGGATAATTTGTTTTCAATGGGGAATTCTGTGTACAGAAACAAAACTGATTACAGAATGGAGCCAAATCCCTGCCAAAGATATGGATAGGATGATGAAACAGATGAACTACAATTTCCCATGTACCAGAATTCACAACAAGGCCAGAAGCAAAATGAGCACAACCAGAAAGTATTTTAAGAACTAGGACTGAACGATGGGAAAAAAGCTGTGTACCTTTAATCGCTTGCAAGATCTTTCTAAAGAGAGATAGATGTTGATCTTCCAGAGAACTAGTTCACTAAATTAAATATTCAGTGTATAATTTGTGAAAGGTACTTTGGTAAACCATCCAAAACGATTTCAGCCTAAGGTTTATCAAAATAAATACGCAAACATTTCAAGAAAATGGGTGCTTTAGGGGTTACATGGGGTGTCAAAAATGTATGATAGTGACAAAAAGCAAGCAGAAAAAAATGGTAATACTGTTTGAAATAAGATTAGTTTTAAGGTATTGGTCTTCTAGGGTTAAAATTTGAAAGCCTAGAAGATAGCCAAGCTAAAATAAGGATGTCCCAGTTACAGAGTTTTGATTTGTACTCTGCTTTGCTAAACTCAAGATACCTACTGTTGCATGGTCTTGTAATTCATCAAAATCTTACAGGATAACGAGGTGAACTGAGAAACTTCTGGGTTAAAGGAAAGGTGTGGAAGCAAAGTGTAACATGCAAAAATTCAAGGACAGGTTGTGGAAGGCTGAAATAACAGATGCTTGTTAAAGGGATGCAAAGAGCTTGTTAATGGTTACCAAATGCCTGTAACGCAGCGGCGTTAGGCCTGTAGGCAACAGTAAATCAGGGCTTGGTTTCTCACAGCGCTGCGGATTATGCACCACATAAAGCAGTCCCTGCCCTGACAAGTGTACAACGCAATTGTTGTCCAAACACATTCCGCTTCCTCGCTGCGCCTGACTCACGGCTGCTTCTGAAAAACTCCCATAGGAATATTTTTTTTTTTTTTGCAGAATAACGTGATTTATTTTTTTTTTTAAGCCTCCATTTTGAGAGACGAGAGAACATGGCACCCCTCCCGACCCCCCGCGGGACGTGCACCTGAGGCACCCCAGCGGGCTGCCCGCCTGACGGGGGCAGGCAGAGGGCGGTGTAACCCCACGTTACACAGCACTACGGCCGGGAAGGACCCGAAATAGGAGCGGGGGGAGCCTCATGGTGCCCGTCCCGCTCCCTCCGTGCCCGCCCAGGCCCGGGTGCGCCCCCCCGGGGCCGCCTCAGGAGCCGCCCCCCGCCAGCCCGGGCCCGGCCCCGCCACCATGACGGGACCGTCGGTGCCCGCCCCGCCCCTCACTATCGCGCATGCGCAGAAGCGGCGGCTAGGCTTCGCTGCGCCACGCGCGCCCTCCTTGCGCCTCCATCCGGGGCCGCGATGACGTAATGGGTGTCCCCCCTCCTCAACCGCTCAGCCAATGAGAGAAGGGAGCCGCGCCGCCGCAATGCCTCCTGGGGGCTGTAGTCCGCCTCCGTACTCCCCGCCTCGCTCCTGCAGCGCGGACCGTGCGCTCGTTACGGGCCCCCCGCCCCCTTTGTGGGCGGGGCCGCCTCGCCTCACCGCCCTATGGCAGGGCGGGTGAAAGGTCCGCGGGCGGGCGCGGCAACCAATGGGAGCGGGCGGGCGGCGGGAGGGGGCGGGGCCGGCTGTGTTTTGTTCAATTGCCATTGAGGAGCTCGGGCCAGAGGCGCAGGGGAGGCGGCGCGGTCGGGCGCAGGTACCGGCTGCAGGGGGGAACAGGAGCGGGGTGGGGGGGGGAGGGCCCAGGGGTGCAGCCCCCGGCGGCCGTTAACGATCGCAGCCGGCCGTTAACGGCCGTTGGGATAACGGCTGGGGGCTGTCCGGGGCTTGGGGGGGGCCGGGCGGCGAGGCCTCGGCTGCTTCATGGTGTTGGGGGGGGGGGTGGTGGTAGAAAGGCAAGAAATTAAAAAAAAAAAAAAATCATTAAAAAATTAATTAAGGGGTTAATGTGGCAGTGCAGGGCTCCTTTGTGGTGGGGGTGCGGATCCCTCCCCGCCCGCTCCTTGCGGCTCTGGGTGTCCCCGCACCCCAACCATCACGGATACCCCCACCCCCAGCGCTGTGATCCTCTATTTGTGGCCTCGAAGATTAAAAAAAAAATAAACTAATACCTGAGATCTGCTGCTAAATAGCGTCTTTGTGCCATGCCAGCCCTTGCCCGGGCAGCAGCGCGGCTTTGTTCGGGCAGTTGGGCTCCAGCAACGGCCCCATTGCCTGCACGGCCCGCAGTAAGGCCTGAATTTAACCGATTTGGGGGAAATTTTGGCTTTTATGGGAAGAGATCCCCCAAGGCGCGGTGAAGCGGAGGGGCTGGGTGCAGCTGACCCCCGGCACCCCGTAGCATCACCCTTGTGGCAGGGCTCTGTGGGCTGAGCCCTTTCCCTGCAGGCAAACCACGCACCCCTCACGGCTACCCCAAAAGCAGCCCTTACCGAAACCCCTCTGTGTAACAGCACCCCAACTTTCGGGTTCCTCACGCGAGCCTGAATCAGCCCCGATAAGGCACCGACTTCCAACGCCAAGGCCCGGGGATGAGCTGAGCCAGCTGGTCGCGTCTGTTTTCGGGTCCGCTGTGCTTACATTAAAATTAGAACAGTTATTGCAGCCCTCGCTGCCGCGTTGCCTCCGATTCGGGCTGCTAGAGAAATGTTTCCATCGGAGGCTTTTTTGGCAAGGAGCAGGAAGTTTCTGTATGTTGTGGCAAGCTGAAGTATTTCTTCTGCGGGTTTTAATTGTGAATAGGCTGCTCGCTTTGAGACAGGGTTATGAAATCTGGAGGGCAGCGTTTCCTGAAAGGCAAAAAAAAAAAAAAAAACTTTCCTATCGCGGTGCGTGACTTGAGATCTGCTTTTATTGGAGGTGCAATGAATATAATCAGGACAGGAGAGCTTGCGTCTGTACAGTTATTGGGCTCCTGAGAACGCCTGGCAGATAACTCCACTGAGGCAGGAGATTGGTATGTATAGGGAGCTAAAATACGTTCCAGGTAGTTTTACGTGAGGTGGTTTCCATATGGCTAGCGAGGAATTCCTAACCAAAAAATCAGTTTGTTATCCATTTATGCTGAATTTCTGGGAAATGCTATCAGTCCAGTATTTTTAATCTTCTCTCATTTCTGTCAATAACAAGATTCTGCTCTTCACACGGAAGTGTGAGCTGGCTGTTAGATGTAAACTTAAAATACTGATCTGTAGGATCCCCCTGATGATATCCTGAGAGGATATCTTGTGCTGGGGTAATCTGTCTGTCCTCTAGCGGCCTGTATCTGCCAGTGTGTAACCCGTAGTTATTGTCTCTTAAGTGGAAGAATTAAAGCTGATTAAATAATTATATGGGGATATTTTAGATTTGGGGTAGTTAAACTTCCCTGTTTTCTCTTGAAAGCTGTTTTGGGCAGGCTACTGTGATTGGGAAGGACAAGGAGGCTGGAAGAAGAACTGTGTGTATTTGCAACATTTGAGTTAGCTTTTGGAAGCTTAGTGTATGGCATAAAACCAAATTTATGAAAATACGGTGGGCAAATAAACTGAGAGCTTAACTTTGAGAGATTTTTCAATATATTGCACTGGCTGTTTTATTTTGGGTTGTTTTATTTTGCTGTGTAGGATTTATACTTTCCTGTAGGAATTCCTTGGGAGTCTGGTAACCATTATTATTGTAGCTCCCTCTTTTAGTTCCTTGCCCTTTTCCCTTCCCTCTTCTTTCTCCCCCTTCCTCTATTGCCTCCCCCCAATCTACATTCCTTTGTGCTAGCAGTGATGATGGCAGTTCTAGTCACCTCCTGTGGTTTGATAGATTATTCCCTTTAGAAGCATGTGTACTTAAAACTTTCCAAACATGATTCTTTTTTTTTGCCCCTACACTTTTTTGTTACTGGCTTAGAGTTTTTGTTTTAAGAATTTGTCCTTTCTGGTTTTGCTTTGAGCTTTCTTAAATAGCAGTAAGAAGCCTTATTAAACCTTTAAGGGAAAGTATTAGTATTTATGTTGTGGTTTTCATTTCTTCTTGCATAGTTTGGAGGTGGTAATATACACAGCAGTTTTGCCTCTTGGCCATGGTGAGTTTCCTTCTTGTCTGCAAGCATACAGGTTGAGCTTTTCTTAGGAAAAATCTTTGCTTGCTTGAAACTTTTATTTCTGTAGAATAAACTCATTGGGCTATTTTTAGGTTACATTCTTGAGATCTCTAGTTAATGTAAGAATTATCTTGGAGCTAAAATGTTCATAGGACCTAGTCTTTAGTCTTGTACAATCCACAGAAATTTATAAATTTTTATTTAAGTTTATATTTTGGTAGAAAACTTAAGAAATTCCTGTTTGGTACAGGAGTAGCTGTAACTCTTATTCTAGGTTATGTGAGTAATAGAAGCCTGCTGGGAGGTGGCAACCCCAAAGCTGTGAAGGGCTTTAGGAACACTCCTGAAGGAGTGAATGGTAGGTAGCCTTCTCCTTGTTAATTTTGGAGAGGAAATTCAAGGCTGGGAAATCAGCTGCCTGAGGTCAGTGTAGTGTACTGGCTGATGGCTTCCTGGCAGGTAAGTTGTTTGAATCGATTGACTGCATGCCTGAGAGGTAGCCATTGACAACTTCGCTTTAGATGTGGCTAACAAGATCCGTGCCATCAGTGAAATACTGCAGTCCAGAGAGGAAGAGAGTCTGTAAAACCAGTCAATTTTTCAGAAAATGGCTTTCTTTAAGGAGTTTCTGCTGCTCTCAAAAGGGAGGTATGTTTTAAGTCTAGAACTGTTACAGTTTTTTCTGTGATGATATGGCTGGATACTGCAGTACTCTGCAAGTGTAGAAAAACCTGAAATCAAGGTAATTGTCATCTCTTTAATACTGCCTTTATTTTACTACTTGTACTGTTTTTTTGTGTTTCAGTCATTTTGGGAAAATGATGTCATCGACAAGCTGGCAAGAAACTCCTGACTTAACGCTTTGTAGTGGGCAGAAATGCCTTCTGAAGGCCCTGCTTCTGCTAATTTTTAGGTTGGGGTGAGGTGGTAGGCCGGGTTGTTGCTACATATGTGATCTGGGTTACGGCCGTTGGTTTACTGGCAGCAATATTCCTTTATGCAAACAGTTCACAATCGTGCTTTAGAATGCATAAAGTCTTTAAGTTACTTTACATAAGGAAAACTTACTGAATTATAAAAAAAATACATATAATTGGCTTCTGCTGTTAGTACTTGGTTATATTTTATTGAAATGCAGGCCATCACTTACGCTACGCTTGTTGATGTTAGCGGTAAGATCAAGGGTTCTGATGACTTAACGCTAGCATCGTTGCTCTGAATTTGGTATGACAGCACTGGTTGAAGTTCCCATGAAAATTAACCTCTTGTATTTAAGTGCAGGGAAGAATACTTTCAATGATGCATCAGATTGCAGGCCTAGAGCTCTGGAGGCACTCAGAGACCCTCGCCCGGTGCCAGCGATGGTAATCGCCCTTCAGCGTGTGTAGGTGTGTCTGCAGATGGAGCTAGGAGTGTGAAATCAAACAGTATTTTGCCTGGAGCTGTCATTAGAAGTGTCATTTGCAAAACTGTCTCTGTATAGGCAGAAACGCGTGTCGTTGTGGGAAAGGCATCTGAGATGGAAGAAAGCTGTTCCTGCATTTGCTGAGCTTTAAAATTGGAACCCAGCTGCTACAGGAAAGGGTTGATGAGATAACTGCAGCAGCACTGTCTATACCTTTACTTTTGTGCTGGGATCTGCGATGCAGGAAGGCAGAATCTGGATTCCTCTTTTTCTGAATAATCCCTGTTTCCCTTTAATAGCCCCCAGCCAGCCCAGGCAGTTGGCTTGCATTTGTTAATGCATTTAAGACTTACGGGTTTATGAAAGATCAGTTGTAATTTGGCAATTTCTATTTAAAAGCTAAGGTGAGTTATCTTTAAAAACAAACTAGCACCTCTACTGTCCTAAGGAGACCTTGTACAACAAGGCTGTGGCTCCTTTCTACTGTCACCTCCCCTTGAGCCATGAATAGGAATAATAGGAACTTCTGTTGGTGTTATATTAACTTTAGGTCTGTAATTTGCATCTCAAATAACACTGAACAGCTTTAATGCCTTTGAGGGGTTTGGGAGGTTTTTTTAATTTGTATGGTAAATGTGTTTTTTAACTTAATTGAGCAGTTCAAATTATTATTACAGCATGTTTAACTTTTCTCCGTGCAGCTTATGTTGAGGTAAATGGCACTAAATCCTTGATTTCAGTACTCTGTGCGTATATTACTTTTTGCCTTAATTGTGGCTTTAGACTTTGTAGTAGTAAAGTACTCCTATCTTGCTCACATTTTGTATGGTTACTAGTGGATACTTCGTGATGTTTGGGTTCTTTATTCCACCCATCAAAGTCTTGCTTATAGGGCAAATTCTTGTTTTAAAGGCCACTGCTTCCTTTAACTCCCCATTTTCCCACTGACAAATGCACTTGCCGTTCTTTGAGGCTTCTGTTGGTGTGACCTATTTTGTTTTTAGAGGGATGAAAACTTCACGTATTTAAGGAAGAAGCAAAAAGCCCGTATGTCATTTCTCTATCAAACCCTGTTGCTGTATCGACTCCTAGAACCCAGAAGTCACGTGCAGGATGTGAAGAAGGCTGGTTTGTTTGCTTGGGGTCTGTGGTGCGATGCAGAACATGAATCAAACCCCAAGCTGTTGAAACATGCTTGAGGCCGGATGGCTCTGGATCTGCAGGGTGCTGTCTCTGGCAGCTCAGTGTTCCGTATTCAACACAAAGATGGCCACTGAGGTTGCAGGTGATTTTCAAATCATGGCGTGAAGCAGCTTTGCTGTCATAGCGTAGGAGACATCTGTTCTGTGTGCTGTTTGCGGGTGTGGTTTGTTTTGAAGGGATGTATTTAGGTACCTAGGATTGGTGTGTGTGCCAGTAGTTTTTTGATAAACTGATATTTAGAATTTTGAAATCCTATTTCATTTAAAAATGAAGTAATAACCTCTTTGCTTATCCCATACTAATAGTAGTGGCAAATAATCATTCATTATGTCCTGTCTGTAATTGAGCATAGTGGTGTGTAAGCATGCTCTAAGACTGCTGCTGTGCTCCACAGCATAATTTGATACAATATTTAGTGAGGAGGAGAGAGGAGTAATGAAAACATTGAATAACTACTGCCTTAATTAGCTAAAACATGGCACATATCTCTTCTAGTGGGGAGGGGGAAGAGCGTGGGTACCCAAAACTTAATCTTTGCATTTTTAAAAAGTGATTTGAAGTGAATCTTGATGAATTTGATACATGTGGGTATCTTGGGGAGGCTAAACTGAAGTGTTGGGGTTTGCTCTAAGGAGGGGCTGTTGAAAGGCAGAGTTACTGGTTAGAAGATACTGCTGTGAATTTTAAGGTTAGGCTGTTCACTTCTCAGTATGCGTGGTAGTCCACTGAAGCTCAGCTATGTGTCCTTGCTTACTGTATCTTCTGCTAACACTACATCCTGACCGGGGCTGCCTGCTCCAGTATTTGAGTAAGAAATTTCTGAACCCTTGGAGAGCAAGGTAGACTGCTGCTGCTCTCATGTTTCACAAATCTGTTCAGAAGCATGGCATTTAAGCAAATCAGACCAGTACCTGGAGAACTACTTGTATACTGGAACTATTACAGAGGAAGAAAAAACATAGTATTTTGTCCAACTGTTGTGTGCTTCTTAGGTGTCCTGTTTGTGCTTAGGCACTCAGTTCATTTTTTCCCCAGTTTCTCAGCTTTGATTTTCGCAGTTGAAATGCGAGCGTGTAACTTATTTCAGGCACAGACTTCCTCTCTGACTGGCTGTAACTAATGCCCCCTGTATCAGCTCCATGTCTGCAAGATTTTGGATCTGTTTTTATTTTGGAGTACTTGGTTTGCATGCAGCATTTTCCATAGGCAGGAAGCTGTAACCAGGCCCAAGGCTGCAGCTGCAGTGGAAGGTGTGTGTGTGTGCGCTCTGTGAGGATGCTTTGTGACACCACATCAATGGAAGCTCTTACATCACCGAAGTGCTGGTTCTAGGTTGTCAGCAGGGTAAGTACACATCGTCCTGGAGACATCTGATTCTGGATTCTGTTGGCCAGAGCAGAAAATACCAGCAGGATACTAAAATGTTGACAAAACTCTCATACTGCTGTGGGAGATAACTGGACTTGATCTATTTCTGCATGAGGAAGGTATAAGGCAGGCGTGACTTTTCTGTTGTACACTAAATTTCACCTGGACAAGCAAATTAAATTTCTAATGGAGTCTTAATTTGAAAAATCAAAAGACTGACTTCTAGCCCATTCCAAATAAAACTCACCTGTTGGATGATAGCAAACACATAGTAGCTTGAAATTGAGGTAGCCCCAAAAGGGCTGAAAAGGATGTGGGCTGGTTGTGAGTCTACTGCCCTGTGACAGGATTATGCATCTAATGTGATTCAGAAGAGAAGTTTAGCTCTACTTTCTCTCCAGTTCAGCATTTTGCTGTTCTTGGCATTAAAGCTTCTTTTGAATATGGAATTCGACATCTTCATCACTGCAGCTCAAGCTTACTGCCTAATACCCTGGGCATATTATTTTCCGCGTAGTAATTCTTTAAATATATTTGAACTGTTTTTTGTCGTGTTCCTGTTCCCTTGTGTGTTGTCTCCCTTCACTCCCTGCAGCCTTGTGATGCTGTTGACCTAAGTAAGGCCAGTGTCTTCACTTCTTCCCGAGAGGTCACGTTGTTTTCAGCTCTAATCGTTCTTGTTCTTTTCTAAGCACCCAAGTTAGCTCACACTGGTCTTCAAGCGTGGTGCTCAAAGCCCAACTTTGTACTCCAGCTGAGGCTTTCCTGTGCTGCGTGGAGTAAAAAGACTGTTTCATATGCCCTGGAGCTGGCATGCTTGTCTATGCATCCCCATGCGTTTGACTTCATTACAACAGCCCAGCATTGTTTCAAGGTCAGCTTGTTGATCCAGCATAGCCAACAGCTTCCTTCTGAGGAACTCAACTCGCTGTTGCCTCGGTTGGTTGGGTAATGCTGCCTGAGCATATCTTCCATAATTGTACCTGATATCTTCCAGAACACTTTTCCAGTGTGTCAGTTGTGCAGAATTGTAATTGCCTTGCCATTCTTCTACCCTTCTCCTATTGTCCCAAGCCCGCTCTTTCTCACCATTTGTTGTTGGCAATGAAATCAGTGAGTTGAACTGGACGCGTGCTTGGTGTGTTCTCCCATGTACCACTGGTAAGTGCTCTCTGAGTGTGGTTATCCAACAAGGCTGCTCTCACCGTGCAGCCTTTACTTGCTTGCCAGCATCAGAGCTCATTGAACTGAAGTGTCCAAGTAAGCCCCGTTACTGGGATGTCATAGCGCTTATAACAGGTTGCCTGCACCCCTTCCCCTGGGGATCTACTGAAATCCAGGGGGCTGGAGACCAGTCACGTGAATTTAACTTTTTATTTTGAAGGCACACATGGGATGAAGGGAAGCTTCTGAAACTGATGTCCAAAATTGTTTTTATTTTTTAAAAAGTGACTTGTTGGTGTCTGGGCTCAAATCTATCACACACCAGCCTAATTCCGGTATCTTGCAAATAATTTCAGGTATTGTGGAGTCACTCTGAAGTCATCTGTAGTTACAGTTGTTTTAAGCTTTCCATTCTTAAGCTGAATTCCTCTTGTATCACAAGCTAAGCATTGAAGAATAAACCCCGCTACTTGGGGCTAACTTTTTAAGGTACTTTTCTTGGATTAAGTATTTGCTGACTTCTCTGTGGGTGTAACTTTCTTTTTTTCAAATCTTAGCTTTCATGACATCTCTCCTGCCTCATTGAATTCTAATTTGATTGATGTAGGGAGTCTTGCACTTCATAGAGGTGGGCTTCTGTGAGCCTTGTCTCTCTTAAGGTTGTTTGATGCAGCTCTGGAAGTACTTCTCATTGTTCTTCAGTCTCTGTTCCTGTAAACCTTCAGAATAATCTACATCCCTGCTTTCCAGCTACTTCATCAGCTTTGCCCTAATTGTTGCATTGTTTATGGTCTCTACATGTACAGCAGTTTGTCCTCATCACCCAGATACAGTCAAGTACAGTTAAAATTTTGATGTACTTGGTTACAAGGGGTAATAATTTCTTGTAAGCATTTTTTTTACCTTTGCATGCTCTAAGGAGACAGACATCCATCCTTGTCTGTCTGGACATCCAAGACAGACATGCGTCCTTGCTGCAGTCTTAAATTGAGAAGAGGCTTAAAAACGCTGGTAATTCTTCTCTAAAAATGTTTCATGTTAGTCCATAGAATCCTAGCTAAGTGTACTTCAGTGATCGCTCCTAACCCCCAATGTACTGACAAAAGTAAGGCAGCATCTCTTGGAATTCAGGGGTTAAACACAGTGTGGATGGTGAAATGTGTATTGAATATAGCTTAGGTAGTTAATACGTATTTGTATTTTGATTAAATAATATATAGGTTTTATGCTTAAAAATAACGGTGTTTTGTTCGCTTATTTGCATAACAGTGGCTTAAAATAAAATCACTACATTACCTCCTCAAACTGTTAATATAGAAATAGCTCTGTGCTGTTATCCCCAAACTTCTTTTTTTTTTTGCCGTGGAGTAGTAGAACTGAGAAATACTTCCTCAAAAAGGTGGTGGTGTGCTGGGAATGGGGGTGTGTGCAAAGTGGGGAATAACACTAACACTATGCTTATGTGCAGCATTTGTGCACTCACAGCAAGGAATATCCCTGTTCCTGTCCTCAGGTTAGCTGCCAGTGTGGGATTTGTTTGCTTACTTCTGACACCTACAGCTGAATTAATTGCTCCAAGCTCCTTAGTACTTGAGAAACGTGGATTTCGTTGGGAGGATGCTTTTTTCAGGTTTATTTAGCTGGATGCATCCTGCTGTTGGTGATGCTGTTAGACAAGTTGGGCTGTGGAAACTGCGACTGAGGTTGGTGCAGTGGGAGCTGTGTGGGAAATGTGTTCAGAAAGTCTTTTTCAAGGTGGGGTAACACTGGGTTGTGTAAGGCTTTTCTGTATTAAGTGTAGGTGCTCAATTTGTAGTAGTGTATTCAGCAGCAAAATAACTGCTTATCATTGAATCTAAACTTTATTGTCTTCTAGGGTGCACTACAGAGAGCCTTAATATACAAATATGTACAAAAATTGATTAATTTCACTGTTTTCTGACATAGCAAGACATGCATAATTCTTCAGTTGGAAGCGAGATTAAATTCAATGTACCTTGTTTGTCAAAGTCTTTATTAAATTAAACTACATTAAATGAACTGGATTAATTGCAACATTTCAAAGCAGCACTTGGGTTTCAAATGAACTGAATTGAAAACAATATTTGGCCCTAGTGATCTTGACTGCCCATAAGCACAATTTCCAGCAGGAGTTTAGAATTTGTGAGAGAAGGCTGGGGGTGACTGAGGCCGTTCCTTCCCTCTTCCCTGTTTCTCAATCGAGCAGGATCAAATAAAACCAAACCTGTTTGTAAATTCTGACCTAACTGTTAAACTGAACAAACTGAAGTAAATGCTTCTTGCACCTGCAGAATAAGCTGCAGCTGTCAAAAGCTTGTTTATCCCTGACATACTCTTTGGGTCCAGGTGCTCAGCCGTTGACTTTGCTCTATCTCAGTGGTTTGGCATTTCAGAACTTCAGCAGAAAACACTTTACTACTGCCTTATGCAGACTATGGCATGTTTAACCTTTGCTAGAGTGAGGATGCCAGAATCTCAGATGTAATTTCAGAGGCTTATTTTAAAGTGTTTTTAGATGAAAGCACACTTTTTATCAGTATTGAAAGACCTCATTTGAAAGGCTGAGAGTTTTCAGGTGAAGAACTGAAAGTACAAGCTTGCATCTCTCTTGCTGTTGACTTTATATGATAAAATCTTTACTGTTTTGTCCTTCAACTTGGTTACCAGAAGCTGATCTTGTCAGAACAGTCATCTGTAAACGTAATTGCCCAAGTGAGAGGGGGACGTTTCCCTTCTAAACACTCCTGGTCCTGTCCTCTCTTGCAGTGCTGCCTGTGGATGTGTGCTTGACTTGCTAGTCAAGCAATTTACCTGCCACCATTTAAAACTGCCAGACTTGTGTCCTACTCAGTAAAGGTTGGAACAGAAGGCTTTCCCCTTCCCCTACTTACACTTCTTACTTGGCATTTTTTGGCTCAACTAAAACTGAGTTACTGTGCCCTATACTACCTGAAGTACAACCCGTAATCCATATGTACTGGTTGGCACCTTGTGTGCACTTGCTTTCCATACAGGAGTATGGTTTTGCATTAAGGCTTGGTACCCTGCACGGGGTGAGTAAACATGATTTGGAGTCCTAGAGACTTCTATGAATCTACTTTGGCAAATGAATCTCTCCACAGACCTTGCTTGTAGAATCAGTGAGTCATTTGTTAAACAGCTGATAGTGGTGAGGTAGTGCTCGCTGAAAAGCCTGAGACTTTCCACCAAGCAGAAGGCTGTCTTTCAGTATTAAAAAGCAAAAAAAACAAACCGATTCAACTTCTACGGGTGTTCATTTTAAATCATTTTTCCCTGACTTGGCACAGCTGTCTTCTCTTACATGGTGTAACTTCCTTTGTCACATGAAATTTAATTCATGTCATTATTACAAATGCTTTTCCTGAATACCTGCTGCAGTTTTGTACCCCTTAGTTTGTGTCTTGAGCCCGTAACAGCATTTTCTGATTTCAGCCTCAATAACACACTGAACAGCTGGATGCATGGACAAAGTTCCCTTGCTTTTGGAATGCTCTGGTGAACTAGGAAGGCTCGAGCTGCATAGCTCAACTGAATTTGGTTTTATTGAAGTAGCTTAATAAACATGGCAAGAGCGATGTCCCTGATTACACGTCAAGCACTGTCTGAACTGAACGTTGAAAGTGCACGCAATATCAATGTCTGTACTGCTTTCCTTTTTTTATTTCATCGCATGACTATAGTGAACTTTAATTTATGGTCTGCTCATGCTTTGAGCATTTGTGGACTGTTTCTGAGGGCTCATGTTGCAGAGCAGTATACATATGTAGCATGGACCTACTCAGAGACATCCGTATTCAAAAACTTACGGGGATGTGCAAAACAGAAGTTGAAAACCACTAAATTAAGACAAGAAATGCAGTTTAGCACAGTAAGCAGCACCAGCAACAACTTCGTCAAGCCAGCATTTAGTTTTGGTATCTGTAATGTGACGTCTGACACCTTTGTTACAGACAACTCACGCTGCTTAAAAGCTGAGGGCAATGTTGGGGTTTTTCTGAGCTCTAATGGAAGAGGAAGCTAGATGGGTGTTACAAAACCTGGTCTTTCAGTGTGCTGTCTCCTAAAGTTCTTGAGGTGGTGTCTCTTGTCAGATGAACTAGTTTCTTGAGTAAGAAATTAGATAGCCATGATGGAGAACAAGTTTGGGCCAGGAAAGGGAACTTGCGTTGTTATGCAGCATATCTCATGTCTGCTCAATGCGTTTCTGTGCTCTTTCAAGATAGATGATATAGCAGAAAGCTTTAACTTTTACTTGCATAACTTGTGTGGAAGCTTGTAGAGGACTTTGCTGTTGCGTATCTCTACCTGTAACTTGCTTTCTTGTCTTAGACTTCTGGGTTTTACATGAAAATGCAGTGTATTTGTCATAAACTGCCAAAATAAGGATACATGCATACTTGTGCTCATTTGGTACAATTACAAAATGACCTTCTGGAGAGTTATAATTTTGAGACAAAGATTGAAACCTTCCTAAATTAGGTGTAGTACTCAGAGAGAAATCCTGTCCTAATTCTCCATATTAAGAGTGGTGAGGCTGGGGCGAGTGTTCTCCATGTTGTTGTAAGATCTGAGATGCATGGATATTTACAGGACACTGCTAAGCACTTGAGTTCTAAATTTAGCAGTATCTTTAATTCACCAGCTGTACTATTTATTGGAAAATATTCGGACTGCTGCAGGTTCCTTGTTTTTAACTTCCATGCTTGTATGCGGGCTAATGTTAGGGAGACTTCCCTGTGTGCAGATTATACAGCTCATTAGATCTCTGAAATGCCATGAAGTAGCATCTTAGCACAAATGTTTTTCACCTGGCCTGAGGCCTACAGCAAGAACACTTCACACTTGGGATCATAAAAACAAACTTACTAGTTGGGCTTTTTATTTTAAACAAATGAACCAGATGTCTGAAACTCTCCAGAATGAACCCGAAGGCAAGTAGGAGGAGGTTTAATAGCTGTGTGTGTTTTGGGAGCAGGGTGTACGGGAGAGATCTGTATAATCCCTTCCCACCAAGCCCATGGGGTCTAGTAATATATCTGGTAATATACCTTACTACTGATTTCAGTCTGTCATGGGTGTGCAGCAAGCACTGTCACTACCATACAAGTTAGGGGTCAGCGCTATGGGTTTTTCAGGCCTGTTCTTAAAGCATATACCTGTGTAACTTCTCATTTGAAGTGCAATCACTAAGAGAAAGTAGGTGATACTATTACTTACCTTCAGTTTTTCCCCTGCCTTTTCTCTAATTGGAGTGAAGCAAGTACCGCAGTAGTAGGGCTGGTTCATCTTATTACTCTTCACAAGCTTTAGAGTGAAATACAGTCTTCTGGGTCTCATGTAATCACTATCACTTGCTTTAGTGGGAGCATGGTGGGCTTAGGTTGGTATGCACATTTCTTCAAACACTAATACTGAATAAATTACTTGTAGTGAATCTGAATTTTGTCTCATTTGGTGCATTCTATACTCAATGACGATCCATTGGTTTTAAATAGAACAAACAGAATACTTCTAAAAACAGTATGTGGAGAGGGGAAGACCTGGGCTCCAAGCTTTCAGTAATGTCACAGACTGTAAGTAAAAGTAATGCTCTTTACGTGGTGCTTGCCCACTAGGTTTTGATTTGAACTACTTAAACAGGCAATAATATCTAGTTTGAGCTAGTACGGTCTTAAACTAAATGTGCTAATAGTCATTATTTCATAATTATAGCTAAAGCAAAGGGCTTGGAGTTTGTGTGTAAAAGCCTCAGTGGAGCAGACTTCCTGTTCCTCAGCACTATATAGGACTGTGTCTGTGCTTTCTGCAGTCGTGCTGAGAAGGAGGAAAAAGTCAGGCTTGTACATTGCAGGGAGGTGACAGGTCATGGGCTAACGCTGATAGCAAATTCAAATGCAACTCCAAACATAGATACATACATCCTTTAGCAAAATGATACTTAAATCCTTTAGCAAAATTAATGGAAGCCTTGCCTGTATTTAAATAGTGGTACATTATTAGAAAAAGAAAACATAAGTACCAAAAGCATTTTGGTATGGGATCAGACACAAGGCACAGCTCATCTGTTTTCTGGTCTGACAAAGATACTTCAGAAGATGCAGGATAACATCACATCTGTGATGTGAATATCTGTCTTCCTGAAGTCTGAAAGATGGGTTTAAACCTGGGAGACTGAGACTTCATACTGCTGTAAGCTGGCAATAATAAAAGCTTTAACCTTTGGCATTGGGTTGAGTTCTTCACCTTAGTTTTATGTGGTGATACATTACCATATGACCTGGAAAAAGTCTCTTGAGCTTACTTCACCACTGCTTCCATTGTTTTGAGAAATAGGTTTCATAACATCCCCCATCTTCGCCCTTCCTTCTCCTTTCTGGAAAGAGACTCTTCCTGATTTAAAAATAAACCCAAACCACCTGATAGTAACTTGAGAAACTAAGGGTAGTATTTCTTACAGACAACAGTTCATTTTGTAAAAGAGTAAAATCTTCCATTTCTAAATCAAATTTTATGAAAACAGTTTTAGGCCTTCTTTTCTATGTATTTCTCGTCCAAGCTGGATGGGTCCTGCCTGTGAAGGAGAATGTCTATACTGAAGTATCACCTTTAACCTCCTTCCAGCACATCATCTGGCTGTGAATTTTGCAAACTGGAAACCACCACCTTAAGCCAGGATATTCTTTTTAGTTTAATTCTGGTACTTCTGCTTGCAGATTTTTCTCCATCTCACATGGGAGCCTTTGAACAAGGTCTGTTTTTTCAATCAGAAAACTCTGAGTACTTCTTGTTCCCTTTGAGTTCAGAGGATTTGCCAAAACATGTTGCATTTTAAGTAAGAGTCCAAAGGCTGAATTTGATGGTTGTGGCTTTGCTCCTTCCTCATAGGAGCTCTCACATCTGAAGTGTGGGGTTTAGAGTATAAATGAATGTATGGGATGCGGTCTTATTTTAGTAACAGTTCATATTTTTGTCAGAGCTGTCTCAGTGACCAGTTGGTGTTAGAATGGTGATGCTTTAGGATCAAAATGCAGTGAAATTTTGGCTCCATTATGACTCTTGCATTTGAGGCAAGTGGACCTGATATTTACTCTTTTATCACTGGAGGCAATAACAATCCAAATCCTAGTTCTTCAGCCTTAGGATGCTAAAATATAGTCCTGTCTTGCATGTTAAGTGAGGCATGTTCTTCTGTGGACTGTTTTGAGCTCCTTATATTGCTTATGCTTCCTGAGTCTGTGGAATATCTAAGAAACCTGAATCTAGTGTCCGTCCTTTAATATAAAGGATGCCTTCTAGCATATTTTTCTTGCCCTTTTTCTGTGGTTTTCTGGTGGAGTTGTGGCAACCATAATCCAGGCTTGAACACCTCATAATGTTGAGGCTTTCTTCTAATAAAAACTGGCTTATGAAAGAATTGTATAGAGAAAGCTGAGAGATTCTGTAGCTCAAGGAATACCTTTTTAGTCTTTAAAAAATCTCTGAACTGTAAATGTTGCAACTAGCTTATCTGGCTTCGTTTTGTATTCTAGTATGTGTAGGGGGTGGTGTTGGTCCTTGCTTTTTTTTGGTCACATTTGAACTCTTCAGGGAGCACTACTGTTTAAACAGGATTGCTAGACAGTTATGTAATGACTTTTATAGATTACAAACTATGGTTATTAACCATATTTTCTTCACCCCTTTTGGATCAGAAACTTAACTTTGTCATTCTAATACATTATTTTTTTGCTTTTTGTAGAGAACCTCAGAAATCATCAGCACAACAGGGTGCTAGTTAACTATATACAAAGAGAGGACCCCTTAAGTATAGCATGCTGGAATAACCTGGAAATCGGGGCGTTCACCTCTAGTACCCGTCCCCCTGAAACACTGATGAATAGTTCTATAGTTGCAGGAAACTTTCTAATTAAAGCACTAGACTTGATTTGGAATTTTGGAAGGCTTCAAAGTAACCCCTGCAGATTAGTGCTAAAAAGAGCAAAAGTCCAAATTTTCTTGAAATGCCTGCTATCAAGAACCTTTCTGGGTTAAAAGTTGTTAATAATAGACTTATGTTACAAGGAATGCTTAGCCTCCCTGTGAACTTCTTAGCACTGTGGTAAATGTGTCATTTTAAGAGTAGACTGCTCTCTTTTCATTTGGAAGGCAGAATTTTGCATTGCAAGAAACCAGATATTATGTAGTTTCTTTCAGATGTCATAAAGTATTAGTTTAACACTTTCTAAAAAAAAAACTGGTCTTGTAGTTATGCTTGAAGCAAGACTAAGTTGGGATGGGACACACAATGCTCTGTTAAAACTTGATTGGTTTTGTGTGATGTTTCAATTTTGAAATGTTTCCTGGATGCTGTGAAAAGTGCCAGGAGGCACAAATCACAGCATCTTTCATCTAGAGTCTAGTAGCAAAACCATCTAGATCTGGAGTTAGTACTGCTGGGGTGATTAGCTGCTTTGGCTTGCTGAAGCAGAGATAATATTTTAAAGGACCTACTTATCCGAATTGGAATTTTGACTCTAGCTAATCCTTTTCTTCTGCTGGGAGCTGGCTAAGTATGTCTTTATGGGATTGTTGGTAATAAGGGCTCCATGTAGCTCGCGGAACAAAGAGTAGGAAATAATATGAAAGAAGAAAAAAAGTTAATGACCTACAGTCTCATTGGGCAGTATTAGTCCCATAGGCAGAACTGTGGAATTACAACCATCAAGAGACACCTACATTAGTGTTATGGGGAAATCATCTAAAATCTTGTGATCTTTTCTTTATCCAAGATGGAACTTCCAGAGACAGAGAAGAAATTGTTAGAAGCGTTTCAAACAAATGTAAATTTTCCCAGCACGATGAGCTGTTGCTGGAACATTGTGTCCTGCAGGATGCAGAGGAGTAGGAGTGGGTTGGAAATGAGTCTGGCTGCCTTGTTCTCTTAGAGCCAAGAAGAGATTTTTGAATTGGCTTTATATTCTTCAACAGGACTCTTCATCGCTTTGAAAGTAGGTTGTCAAATTGGATGAGCCTCTGGCATCCTCCAGTTGACTGTGGGGGAGAATCTGTATTTTTAGTATTTTTCCCAAAAAAGACCCTGGTGACATCACTGAGAAGATGCAGAATTTGTGACATGCGCGCTTTTTCTCTCTGCCCTTAATTTTGGCAGAGATGTTGCAAGACATTACTACTTGTGGCTAAAATTTAAGAAATAAAACCTCAAACCCTCCTTTCTTTAATAGTGCTATAGAAATATAATAATAAAACCTCTTTCCTTTAGTACTGTACAATAACAAATTACATTCTTCTCAGACTTCAGAATATTTGTGTTGTACAACGGAACTTTAAATCGGAGATAATGGTGATGCTGATTCCATCACAGCTCATTCTCAATCTCTGAGGAATGTTAGCTTTGGCTTGCTGTTGTATTTGGAGTCTTTTTGTATCCCGTTCATTTTATTCCTCTCTGTTAGTCTGTCTTTTAGTAAGGAAAATAGCTTCTCTACCTCCACCTCTCTCACCTCCCACCCCCCAGCTTAAGGCCATCCCAGTAAAATTAAGTCTCTTCCAGGACAGAGGGAGGCTAACGTCTTTTGTCATGCATATTTGTCTTGGATGGCTCAGCTTTCTCACTTCTTACCTAATCAGGCTCCATTAAAGGATGGTGTGCTAAGGGAAGGATGGCCGTAATCTCGTAGGACCTGATCCAATTTGGACCTCCAGGAGCTGCTATTATTACCTTGAGGCTTGGAGGGTCTCAGCAGCTGAGGCAGGCAAGTTCAGACACTACCTGTCTAGTTTTGGTGACAGCAGAGATGTGCATGTTTGGGTATGCTTGTGGCTTGCATAGGAAGTAGGGTATGCAGTTGCAATGGTAGACAAAACTCGATTGTACTAAGAGCCATGCTGTGAAGCAGCTGAAGAAATGCAAATGCAGCAGGATCCACGTTTCCCTAACAAGGATGGTCAAAGGGTTTTCCTATTACTGAAAATCCAATTAGTTTGAAGTGCCAAGCAGTTTGAGAGGGATTCAGGCTGATGAGCGTAAAGGGCATTATAAGGAGAGACTGGAAAAGAAAGTTAGCTGCCTTTAAACAATTCTGAGAAGAGCATGGTTGGAAAAAGTACATAAAATGAGCAGCTTACTGTCTATGTGGGTACATTAAATACATACCACAGCAGAGGATTTTGAAACAAAAAATACCCAAAAATGCAAAAAATACCATGAGGAATTTTCTTTAGTATATGGAAGGTAGGAGGTATTGAGGGTCAAGGGCTTGTAAGACTTGAAAATGCTGTAGTACAGATATATTAATGAAGCCTTAAAATGACAACACAGTGAAGCTAGAGTGACCTGTAAGAATCTCCTGTTTACTAATTAATAGCTGATGTTAATTAGCGAAAATGAGAGAAGCAATTCCTTGTGGAGCGTCAGTAGCTCAGCTCCAGGGAACTCGGCCTTTGGTCGCTGAGGCTGCAGGGCAGGCCTCACATCGCTTTGTGCTCCAGGTTGGGCTGGTCAAAGGGGCGTGAATTGGAAAAGGAAAACTGGGGCTAAACGTGTTCAAACCTTGTTTTGGAAGGGGAAAGCTAATTCCTAGCTACAGGATAATCTGTTTGTCTCAGTGTGGAAAATGCTAGTGTCATATAGCTTTCCCTTTATTCTCTCTGAACCCGTAGCTGGGCAGGAACCTCAGTCAGCAGTGTCAGCTTCCCACAGTGTGCCCACACAGGCATTTGTGTCCAGTTCATGGCAAACCAGGCCGGGGAACTGATCCAGCTGGGAAACCTTCTTTACCAGAGAAGAGGAGGTGTTCTTCTTTTTTATCCAGCTGTAAAAATGCCTTGATTTAGTAGTAGCACTAAGACCTGTGCCATACTGGGGGTGACACATAGCCAGAGGAAGGAACATGTTGGCAGTTGTATAGCAGAGTGGTGGCAGCTAAGGCATGTCAAGGTACATTGAAGTGCAACCTAGAACAGCTTTCATCTATAAAATGCGGAATTTGCTTCCAAAGTGTGCTTCTGATCTGAACTAAAACTCGTACTCTTAGTCTGTGCTTAGTATTATATTAGTATATTAGATTAGTATTATTTTAGCATTGAGAAATGGAATGTGCTGATGGGAGGAGCAGTAGAACTTTTTTGATGGAGCATGTCTCATTTTAACACCAAATGAAATACAACTGTGAGTTGTTAAAATGAGAAGCATTTTTTTGGAGTCTCCATTTCGCTTGTGTTCCAGAGGAGAGCACAGCACCTGGGCCTGAACAGTTGTAACTCTGGAGTGTTACTGTCAGCATCTAGTAAGGTTTAAGAATGTGGATGGTAATTCAGTTTGAATCTGAAAGCGCTGTGCTGCCTCCCCGTTATCCTTGTGTGCAACTGAATGTGTTGGCTTGTTAACTGAAGATTAATACTCCTGCATCTCTTTTCTTATTTTACTTTGTGTTATGCACACTTACATATCCAGTGAAATGTTTGAAGATTAGAAGAACTAGGCAAAAGACAAATACATTATTATAGTTAATGGATCAAAACCTTGTTCCTACTGTTTTTGATAGTTTTATTGGATTTGCTTTCTTTCCTTTGTGGGGAAAAACTCAAAAGCTTGATGCTTAGTAATTAAACACCTGCTGAACTTTTCAGCTGTTTCTTTATAGTAGCCTCTTAGCTGCAGAAATCTTAATCCTCAAAATGAATTTGGCAGCCCTTGTGCCAGTTACTGAGTTCTTTGGTTTCAGTATATTTTCAGTCTGTATAAAGACAATTTTTGACCTCCAGTCAGCCTTTTTTTCCACTTTTATTGGGGATTTCTAGATCTAGTTCAAACTTTACCAGATTTAAAAGGGACTTAAAAGTCCCTTTGCATTACAATACGCTGTACTGTTTTGTTCGCACATTTGTCCTTCAACTTGCTTACCATTTCATGAATCGCTTTCCATGGCAGATGCTTACTTTGGAAAGGGTTTATGTAACTTTTACCACTGAGCATGAACTTGTGCTTTTGATATTTGACTATGGGTAATTTCAGAACAAGATATAAATATTTCAAATCTTTGGGTGCTTTCTGGAAAGATACTACATATTCACTAAAAGTAGACCGATGGAGACTCCAGAAATCCAGCTAGCATTATGTCTTGTTGATGAACGTTTGTAAGCATTGCATCTTGTAGTAAATGCATCTTGTAGTAAATAAAGCTAGATATAAGCGAGGATGAAAGATGAACAGGAATTAAGATTTTTGGGGACAGCTCTGAGGCTAATGGGAGACCAACACAACAGACTTCTGTGAAGGTGAAATAATCTATGGCTAGCATATGAAATATTTGAGGATGTACTCAAAGGCAACAGGCTTAAAAGATAATCTAACAGTATCATTAATACTATTAATATCTTAAAGTTTTAGATGAGTCCATGACCCAAGTTAAACCCAAGTGACTTTTTTTCTCTTGCTACTACTGGTTATTTAAGCAGTTATTAAGTAACAGTGTGGAAAGGATGGAATATTTTACACAAACATTCATTTTAAATGATTATTTTCTGGTATTCTTCTACTATATATCTTAAAATCTAGCAAAGGAAAACAAACTTCCTCAAAGATTTGTTGCTTTGTTTGAATTTGGCAGTATGTGTGTGTGGATTTCTTTAATTCCATAAAGATTTGGTCATGAAACACTCTCAACCAATTTCAGTCATAGGCAAGAGTGGTTAATGCAAGCTGCTAATGGATCATCAGCATGAGTTGGGTAAAGATGTTTTTGGTAACACAACAAGGTGAAGTTACTGGAAGAGAAGTTCCTTGAAATTATTGTGGAGAAATCGCGAATAATACTGGCAGAGACTTAGTTTGGAAAGCGACATTCGTTTGGAAGCTAATTTGAGAATGTTGAGGATAGGAAGAGGCAGCCAGTGAACTTAGTGCTCTTCATATAAATAGAACATAGAACAAAGGTATCTAAGCCGTAGTCTGTGATGCTTTACATGTATGGTAATCCATCCTGCGTTCCAACTTCAGATCTGATATTTGCTTAGATAGCAGTTACAAAGTCTTTATTTAAAATAACAGGCAATTCGTTAAAAGTAGATGATGGTATGGGAAGTTGATAGAGTACTTGAGCTACCCACTGCTCTGCTTGTCTTTAAAAAGGGTTTAGGGATGAAACAAAATGGTATAAATATTGCTGAACATACAGAACAGAATGGTAAGTATCTACATATTTCATAGGCCATGCTAGATAAGACTTTAGTGGTAGCTTAAATGAGGGAAGAAAGTTCGTCTTCCTAGTCCAAACACAAGTTTTGTTATGACACCACCACTAATGATGATGTAAGCAATAACTCTTCTGACATACTCCTTTTTCTGCCTCAGTTTTACAGAAAAGCAGACATGATACATTGACAGCATTTGGAAATGAACTTTGGCAATAAGATGGAAGCATAAATCTCGACTGTTAACCAAAACAGAAATGGCTCACGAGTACTGAAACAAGACACTGAAGAACCTCTAACACTTCCCTGTGAGCAGTGGAAAAGGAACAACTACAATGGTAACACTAATAACAGAAAAGTTGCAGAACCAGAGCTTGGATGATCTGACGTGTAAAACGTACAATATTAATCTGGTAAGGATGTATGAAAATAACATGTAAATGTGAAATGCAAAGTAGTTCAAAGGTAACTCAAAACTGCACAACAGACTCAAGAGTGTAGATCAGTCAGAATTCAGCCATTTGTTAAGAATGCCTTGTGATGTGGATGAAAGTTTTAAGGGGAAAAGTGAAATTTCAGTGTGTGGTCCTCTTTGGAGAGATGCTTCCTTATTGTAATAATCATTTAATCTTAGTTTTGTTTAAATAATTAGTCTTAGTTTTGTTTATTTAAATGTCTGAAAGCCTGTGTACTCAAAAGAGCTATCAAGGCTTTTTGGTTGTCTTTTTTTCCCCTAACAACACAAATACTAGTATTTGTTCAAGCTTTCTTCTCTTTATGTAGGCAAATGCTAGATATTTGACAACATTTAATTACAAAAATCAGTGACCACTATGTAGGTAGCAATCAGCAGTAGGCAAAAGGAGAACAGATCATCTGTTGCATACAGCTGAACTGAAAGGTTGCTGACTACCAGCCTGATGTACACCAGTAGATCCTTGCTGTTGAAGGTGTCAGATGGCTGGTTTGCTCTGAGAAGTTCTGTAATAGTTAGTTTGCTTCTGCTGACTTAATCTGTGGGTCTGCTATTCAAGCATAGTACTCAAACCGTAAGGAATCTATTCTCTTCAAGTCTTATTTGTGAGATGAGAGAATCTATACTTCAGAGGGAGTTTAAAGAAAAAAGTGCAAAGTAGTCTACCCCTTAATCTTGTGTTTGTACCTGAGAACCATGAGACCATATTCTGCATGTAATGCAAAGCACTGTAGCACTGCACTAGCCTCACTAGCCTGCTTTCATGGACTTCAATTGCAGTTCTGCAGATCCAACTCTAGGGTACTAATTGAACAACAAAAAAAGTAAGTAATTAATGGCTAAATGTCAAAGTGTTGTTCAACTCTAGTTCTTTTATTTAAATACCAGGTAACACGAGCATTGAACCTAAGGCGTGCTCAGTTACTTCAACAGTAAGACTTCCTCCTGTGTTGTAACCTGTACTTCAGTAACTAACCAGCTTCCATAGTTACTCCACAAGCCCAAACCAGGTCAGTCATATACTGAATATAGTGGGGGTTGTGCACAAGTACCTCTGATTCTTAATGTGAAGTGCTTGACTCTTTGTCCACCTTAGAGAAAAGCACCCGTGTTTTGTGTGCACATGTAAAACCTGACACAAAAGTAAGGATGTCTAATAGCATACATTCATCAAAGGATTTATTTTTAAAGCTTGAACAGCTCCACTAACGGTTCTTCCGATAACTTACTCGGTTTTAGTTTCTTCACCCTAAATATGTACCATTCTTGAAGGCGTATGTAAGGTCTTGAAAAGAGGGTAACTCTTAAAATAGAAATGCTTGCTCAGCTTGCATTCGTTTCAGCTAGCATGATGAAGCACTTGAGATACGCAGTTTGTAGGGGAATTTGCTGTTGTCTCGAGCTGGCAATTTTGTGTTATTTCTAGCTAAATGCTAGGCCTAGATGTTGGCAAGTGGTGGCCTGTATCCAGGCCATAGCAGTGCTTGTCTCTAAAACTGTAGTGGCAGTTTGTAACTTCTAGTTTGAGATGCTAAAGTTCACACTGTTGAAAAGTGAGCTACGCTTTTACTGATGGTCACTGCAGGTTTTGGATCAGAGGCTTGGAAGGGCAGAGAAGGATGTATTACTGCTTTACACTGTATGGAGTCTATACAGGAGTGTGCTGTCATGCTGTCACATGTTGTGACTTGGTTTTTATTCCTGTCCTTAGGAGTATTTAAAATTAAAACAGGGAGAAAAGCAGGGAGAATGTCTAGAGTGGAATGGCAAACAGTATCTTGTCACTGGCTTCATCCTCTCCCTTCTTCCTTCTTGTCCCCATTTTAAACCATCAAGGAATTGTTTTTCTAAATGCTGTATTCCTTGATGAAAATGGGCTCTGAGGCTAGGGATAGGTTCTATCTCTACACAATGGCAGCTTGAAAAAGTGTGGAAATTGCAAGGTGAGCTGTGGAAATGCAGTAGCATGTGTGAATGGAGTTGTGCAACTAGGTTGCTCCCTACAAAAAAAGGATTTACGGGAGCAAATGATGGCTGCTTGAACAAAACTTGAACCTAATATGGTCAAGTGCACTTCTTTTCACTAGTAAAGATTATTGTTAAATTTTAATAGGCGGAAAAAGACTAAGTTAGTGTGTGGGGGGGTGAATCAGCTGTAGCACACTGTACTTTTTAATACATTCATCTTAATGCTGTAGTTTCTTCTAATAGGAGTAGCTTTAGAGCCATTCTTTAAATGGTCTTGCCTGCACCTTCCATGATGTGCTGGCACAAAGTTCTGTGGGACAATGCAGTGAATCATCTTTTGAGCTGATTGAGGATTATGAGTAACCTCTCTTGCTTGGGTTAATGTTAACCCTTGTCAGTTTCATGATCCCTTTCACAGTGCATCTGTACAAGTGCATATCTTGGCATAAGTAGATAAAATAGTTGGGGAAAAGGTGAAATTGAAAAAGTTGGTTTAAGCTGACTTGAAATGACCCTGAGACAAAGTCTAGACTTGGGCTTTGGGAGCCTACTTGGATTCTTTCAAGCATATAACTTCTGGTGGTCTCAAAGACCTTTCAGTACCCTCAGAAAACTGTTTTTTGATCTTAAACTTAGATAGGACAAGCTTCCAGAACAGCTTCTCTGCTGTGGGTGGAGTAGGTTACTCCACTGGGGGTAACTGATATGGAGTTGTTACAGCTTAGACTGTTAGAACTCACTGAAGTTAATGTGTTTTTTTTTCCCTAGCAATATAAAGAACCTGAAAATGATATTGTGGGGTGCTAAATACAAAGGAAGTCAGTATTAGACTTGTGGAGGTGGGGAGGAGATTGTTTCATTGAACATATGTTCTGATTCACCCTGATCTGGGGGACTTCTAAGGCTCTGGCATGACTTTCTCTCTTCCTGTACACTTTTGTGAGAACATAAAAAGACTGTTATAGATTAGTTTTCATTATGAGTTAAGTCTTTGTAAGAGTGAAGAACCCTTCTAGCTGTATGAAGTATTTCACTAGTTCATGCAAAGAATAAAAATTTGCCTTTCCCTTGTAACCACCTGTATGAAAAACAAAACTGCTTGTATTCAGCCAGAGGGGAAAAATAGGAAAGTAACACAGCTCATAAGTTAGTTATAAAAGAAACAAATTGCTCTCTCCAAGCTGTTTACTTTCTACCTATCATTCTCTATAAAGATAACATCCCTGGAAGTGCTCAAGGTCAGGTTGGATGGAGCCCTGGGCAACCTGATCTAGTGGGTGGCATTGTTGCCCATGGCAAGGGGGTTGGAACTGGATGGGCTTTAAGGTCCCTTCCAACCCAAACCATTCTGTGATTCTATGGTAACATACGTAGGACATAACACACTCATTTGTGTAACCTGTACAATGGCCAAGTATCTTTTTTTACCTGTGGCCTGAGTATGTTGTAAAATACCAGCTGTAGCTTCTCTTACTCCTCTGTTAACCAACATACTAACTTTCCAAGGCAATGTAACACATTTGATCAGTTTGTGCTCATTTACGTTGAACAGGCTTGTACTGCACCTGCCTTTGGTGTGTGTAGGGGGGAAAAAGGCAGTTGCATTTCCTGTTGTAGAAGCAGGAAGGTTGTCCTGGTTGGGGCATTAGGTTGTCCTAAGCTTTCATCTGAAATAAGCATTGTAGCTGAAAGAAAGTGGAGCAGTATCCATGGTTGGTTGACCACCTCAACACTAAGATGTTGCATAAACATGTTGTGGCTTTCATGACTTGACAGCATTGTGAAGTCAAACATCTCCAGACAAGCATTTGTGGAAGGAAGAAGCTCTACTGTAAATCCCCTCTGTGCATGTGAATCTTTATTTTTAATTTTTTATGAAGCTGATTTATCTTGAAAGACTCAAAATTAGGATGTCTGCCTTGGATGGAAAGTCACTGGTGAAAAGATGTGAGGGCTGGGTCAAAGATGTGACATGAATGCTTCTTCAAATGCTGATAACAGGTCAAATGTTTCTCCTATCTCTTCATACATAGAAGGTGTTTGGTAGAAATGGAAGTCTGATGTGTAGGCCTGTCACATCTGTGTGATGGTGGTTAAATTAGTACTTGAATAGTAAACTCTGGCTTTCCTGTGGTTTAGGAAGAATGCCAACAAGTTGCAGGAGTTCCAAATGCACTTGGGAATTGCAGAAAATGTGTTGAAATGACAGAAGTTAATTTTAAGGTTATGAAGATCAGGCAGTAACTGTAAGGACAGAACTGGCTGTAGAGTTCTTGGTACAGTTGGTTGGAGTGGATGTAGAATAGCCTGAATTATTTTTGTTGCAGTTTTTGCTAGCAAAGCACACTCTGATATTACTAATCTATTGTATCATCTATGTACCTCTTCCATTTACTCAGTTCAATACTAGGGTGTTTTTTAAGTTAAATATTTTAACCAAAGAACTGTCTCAAGTCATACAATGCATTTTCATCTGCTTCGAGCATAATCTCTCCAAACACAAGAGGTTCTACATTTAAAATAGGACTTCGAGACCTACCTTCTTGCATGAAGCAAGCAATTCCAACCTCAGGTGAAGCTTGTGGTTTCATTGTTCTGTCTCTCTTAACTATCTTGAAATCTGCTTTTTGAGGATTTTTTTGAGGCATCACTTTAAAAAAAACAAACTTCAAAAAGCAATTGTTGGAAGATGAACATGCATAAGCTCAAGTCTATCAGGAAAATGACCTGGTTGAATAACTTAACCTTATTCTGAAGAAGCTGTCCTCTACACGGAACTTAGTAGACTTCCCTATTGCTTTGTGACCTCTGCTTATCTTTTCTCCAGTATAATCATAAAAGAATAAAAAGGCTCTTCATTCAGGAAGCTTCAAGCAGATCTTAACACAGAAGAGAGGGACTGGGGGAAGGTGGTGTGTATAGCCGATCCTGGAGAGCTGATAAACTGGTTCAGTGCCCTGTTGCAGTAAATCTAGTGAGATGTCTGCCATGTTCTCTAAAGATAAAAGGTTCCTAACTGCAATAAACAACTTACAGCCTCATAGGTTCTACTCAAGTTTGGACTTCCAGACATCATTAAAATACACTAGCAGATAACGCTTCCAAGTATCTTTTAGTTTCAGTTCTAGAAAGCCAAGTACATATAAGGGAGATTCTTCACTTATTCTCCCCTTAGTTGCTCCCTTATTTCACAGCCTCAAGTTTGTACTGGAAATGATGCACCTTCTCCCTTCTCTGCATACAGTGCCACGTGGGATGCTTAACGAGGCTTTTCGGTTTCAATCTCCAAAGAATTGGCACTTTTTTGTAATTTAACAGGGGTCTGTATAAACGCTCACATCACAGAACAAATTGTAGTCGTAATGTGTATTTCTCGTAGAACTGAGGCCTAACTTCCCTAGAAGCTGATCAGAAGTAGCTCTATGGATGGGGTTACTGGCAATTAAAGAACATTGCAGCCATTCCTTGTACTACAGCTAGTCTGTGATCCAATTTAGAAGGGATTTGAAAAAAAAAATATGCTTTTTTCAACTGTCAGAGATGCAGTGGAGTAGTCTTTATTTGTTGGATGAGGCTTTTTAAGGTGGTTAGAGAGCAGCAGATAGATACCTGAAGAGGACCTTGTGAAAGATGCATTTGGTTGAAAGTCTTTGTAAAAACTAAATAGCAATTTAACGACTGCCACACAGGATTGTCTTCAAGGTTCTTTTCTTTCTAAACGTCCAAGTTCTTAACCTCAATTATTAAGGATGGTTAAAAGACTGTGCACACAGGCTAAGTCATTCTTATTGTCTTTCTGTGTGGTTTGAGGTGCTGTAACTTTAAGACTTCTCAACATGGAATCTGGTTCCAAAAGTTGATTTTTCCTTAGTTATAATCTGGTAGTTGAGTAGATTGATCTGGGAAAACTGTAGAGGGAGGAATTTACTGAATAACCTTATATTTAAGTATCTTTAATTTGACAGTCTTTGTCCTTCAGAGATGGCTGAAATGCAGCTATTACTGCTATCTCAGTGTGCTCTTGTTCTGCATGCTATCTTTGTAGCTGTTTAGAGTAAATCATTGCTAGCTTTATTAATGTTTGTACTATATAACCGGCAATGACAGTTAAGAAAGGCAAGATAGTAAAAGTGATAGCTCCTGCTGTCAAGTTTCATACTTAAGTCATATGAGAAGGGCTAACCAGCTGCAAATCCGATGGAGTTTCAGATTTTTGCTGTGTCCTTTAAGTATTTTCTTTAAAATGAAGCATCTGTAGATGCAAGTGTTAAGTAAAAGTTGTGCAAAATAGCTTTTCATATATGCAACTGTTGACAAGAAATAAGATTAAAAATCTGGTTGCTCTCTGTCCTTTCAACAGTTCTTTCATTCCCTACCTCTAAAACAAAACCACCAAGGGAATATTGCCATAGCTCAGTGTCTGTACATTATATGAGGAATGCAAGGATTTAAATACATCACTGGTGTTCGATTTCTGATGTAGCAAGAAAGGAAAGCTTTGTAGCCCAAGGATGCTTGTTTAAAAATTAACTTTGTATGTGGAAAGGAAGTCCGTGTATAATACTATCATTTTCTTTGGCTGTGCACAAAAAAAAAGGTTTATATAAAATGTGTTGCTCTTTTAAAGCAGTATTCTTCCCCATCTTGAGTTGTTGGAGGGTACTAAAGAATGGTCCTTGGGATCTGATGGGGACTTAAGCCATTTTATTTAGAGTACTTTATTTGTAGGAGGCCAGATAGCAAGCTGTTTGCTTGAAAAAATCTAGGCTCTCTAAGAGACTTGTGTGTGGTGATATTTTCTAGGTAAAATTAGTTAAGAAAATGGAAAACATTCTGCATACAAGCCTGTATTACTGTACAGGTGCTACTGACTAAGCTTAATCTTAAATTCTGATGGCCTTTACACACAAACCTTGTTTTAAGTTATGGCTTTTACAAACCATCAAAAACTTAGTCTGCAAAAGATGAGTTTTGGACGGGAAAGATTCTTACGGCTCTTATACCTTAAACCAAGAAAACATTTTGAAACGCTTTGCTCTGTGGATTTTAAGAAAACTTAAAATGCTAGTAAAGCCTGCTTTGAATAATGTTCATGGTGGGGACCCTTAGTAGTTTCTATAATTTAACGGTATGTGTCCTCAGTTTAAGGTGAAGTATTTTGCAATTCATCCTTAAGATGGAACATGGAAACCCAGTTGTCAAATTGTAGTTTCATCTCCATTGAAATGAGAATTGAATCAAAGCTTTTTCACTGAGGGTGAATTATCTATCACTCTTAATTTTGAACTTTGTATACATGGGCTAATGTTGCAACTCTCAAAACAGTTTGATACTTGGGATATTTTCATAATATATTCTGATTTCACTTAGATTTTTCTTAGATCTGCTCTTCAGGAACTCCTTTAAGAGAACCAGCAAAACCCAGTCCTTTTAGGGAGGTTGTTAGAGGCACATATAGGGAAACTGAAAACTGCATGCGTTTTCCTTGAGGTGTGTATGCTGACTCTTTCACGCAGTTAAAACTTTTTTTCTGATTGATTTCAGTACTCATCTGAGAAGCTGAACAAAAGTGGCAGCTTGTTCCCTTTCGAAATCAACGGTAAGTTCTTCAGAAACCTTAGCTGTGTTTTACTGAGGTAATTGGTATAGCAAGCAGCCTTTCTTTTGTAAATAAGGTGAGGGGGATGGAGCATGCTGTTGTAGAGCCTGCTGGTTTAAGCTGGTCTCTGAACAATGCTGGGAATAGCTGGTTGTTAGTTTTGTACTTGTGATCTGCTTTGCATAGTAAAAGCCCTCGTAACACGTTTTTGTTCAATATCTGCTATGGTGTACAGGAGCCCAGCAGTGGTGTTTTTCATGCGAAACATCCCTTCAGGCTTTTCTGCTGCAAGAAAACTCACCTCTTTACGCACCTTCTTGTGTACTTTGCCACACAGAATCTGTCTAGCATGATGCAAAGCATAAGCCCAGTGCCTTGGGAGAAGTGCATCTAGCTCCCCCACCCACTCAGCATCCCCTTGGTCTTCTTAAAATAAGAGTAAATTTTACCTAGCAAAACCAGAAATGCTATTTACTGATATCTAAACTTTGTACTGCCTTATTAAGGGATGGATTTGAAGCTTTGCATGTTCTGTCCTGTCTTTAAGCATGGACGATTTTTTTTAATGCATGGGATTCCCCTTAAAATGTGATACTTGGTTTGTGTGGCCTTCCAAAGGGAAATGGTACTTTATCTTAAGATACCATTTTTGGTGCCATGTAAATGATGAGAACACATGTGCAACTTTTAACTTTTTTTTACAGTAAACTTAAAACTAGCTTCCTAGCCTAGAAGAAAGCTTCCTAAGGATTTTTTTAAAAAAATCAGGCCAGTCCAAGCTAACAAATCATCCTACAGTAGATACAAGGAGTTTCAAACAGTATCTGGATCCCATTGTGTTGGCTATTTTACTTGCATTGAATTATGGATGGTGCCTGCCTTGAAGAGCTTACATGCTTAAGGCAAAGCACAGTATGTGGTTGTACCCATCTGAAAGAATGGAGAAGGAAGGACAGAGGAATTCTAATAAAACATGTTGTTTGAATAGGCCAGCTGTCTGCACAGTTAAATGATTTTGAGACAATAGGGTGTTCTTTAAATAAGATCCAAATAAACAGGATAATCCATGACATACTTTGGGCATGGAACATGTACAAGTATTTGGGTTTGCAGTTTTTAAAGCCACTCAGCGTATCTTTTATCTGTTGATTATTCTAAAACTTGGTTTGGACAGCCAACTGTAAAAAAAAAAATCTAATATTTAGGCTATAGTCTAGGTTTTCAAAATAGGTCTAGAGAAAAAACTTGATATTTTAAATAATATTCTTTCTTTAGGCCTAGGATAAGTGAAACTTTCTTGGCTAATTGGTTTAAATTAGCAAATTTGCTAACCAAGCATGAAACGTTGCTAACTGGCCAACAGTTTTGCTGCTTTTCAATTTGCAAATCCAAAGTCTGCTGCAGTTCTTCTTACACTTCATTGTATAATGTGGAGGAACAGCTGTAAAATGTGCCGAATGTTCTCAAAGAAATGCTTTACAAAGGAGTGAGAGGCTTCGCTGGCAGACTTCTTTTAACCCAGCACTGCCACTTCAGATGAGAAGCTGTGCACTGTGTTATGTCTGTATTCACAGTAAAACTTGCAGGAGGTTCTTAAGGGATCCTTGCTTTATTTTATGCGTTGAAGTAAGATTTTTTTTCCTGACACTTTGAATATGAGCAAAAAAGGAAATACTCCGCAGTCTGAAATAACTTTATACTGTTTCTAATTTAAAGAAGAGCTATTCACACCATGGAATGTGAACGCTTGTCTCTTTGGAACTTTTCTATTAGTAAGGTGTTCTAAATGGAAAAGCATTACAGCCAAATGAAGGACAGCAGTCTATGAACAAATTACCCTGCTCCTTTAAATACAAAAATGAAAATCCCTGATGGGGTCTCACAAGGCTTGTTAATCCACTTTGGTTCTGCTTTAGGTTCGGTGCTGCAGGTAGGGTACATGTTGTGCACTAGGAACCAGGTTAGGAAGCTGTTACTGTTGCTGACTGAGGAGAAATAGTGCTTTAATACTTCAATGTACAGCAAGAAGAACTAACAAGGTACACATGTGTACTGGACTGGCTCCTGAAATACTTAGTCTTCATGTTTTGGAACTTTCTACCTTCTTTACAATGAATATGTAAATATATTCTGAAATTTTGATGATGACCTGGGTATTTGTGGCTTATGTTTCTAAACCTGAGTTTGAGTCCTAGTTTTACATAAACTAGGCTTAAAACGAGTAGTCTTTTTCCTTCCCTTTTCACCCATATCTATCTATCTTTTTCTTTTAGAAGACAGTCCTTGGAAAGCTTTAAATGGGGGATGCCCAATCCAGACCGACCCAACGAGGAATTCGGCCTACCCTTTCTCTGTGTGCCCCTTCAGCACCGGCCCTGCCAGTAATGGTGGCCTGCAGTGGCAGCAGGAACCCTCCAGTACATCTATGGTGTCAGGCTGGATAAGCGAATTAAACCTGAACGAAAACTCGGGTCAGCCCTTGGCACCGCCGACGAAACGCCATTGTAGGTCCCTCTCCGAGCCAGATGAGCTGGCTCGCTGCCGATCGCCCTGGAAACCCGGCAATTCAAAGGTTTGGACTCCCGTGTCAAAGAGACGGTGTAACAGCGGCGGCAGCGCTACCTTGCAGCGCTGCAACAGCCATGGAAGTGCAACCTTGCAGAGAAGCACAAGCATCAGCCTGCCCCAAAACATACTGTCGCTAAATAATGTCTTCACGATCACCAGCTTCAATACATCACCAGTACCCAGACCTTCCTCCGCCAGCAGCGGGTTTGTGGACAGCAGCGAAGGAAGCACGAGCTCGAGTACCCGCTGGAATTCCGGAGGGCCTTGTGACTTTAACCCAAGGCGCCGCCTCTCCCTCTCGCAGGAGCACATCACTGAGACAGGAAATCTCTTGCCTTCAGCCAACAGCACTCCCACCTCCACCCCTGAGCTCAGCCGGCGTCAGGGCTTGTTGAGATGCCGCTCTCAGCCTTGTGTCCTGAACGAAAAGAAAAGCCGGCTAAAGCGCAGACGGGAGGAGGATGTACGATGGAACAGGCCATCGTTAGACTTTTTTAAAATGACACGGGTGAGATTTTACTTTCCTCAGTGTGTGTGAAAGGATATGTTGCAGAAAGGCTATTTGTAGATAAACCAGACTAATTTCTAGCTGTTATATTTGCTTGGGTTTTAGTACTGATACATACTAACTTCAGCAGTACAGCAGGGTTCTTAGACTTGCCTGTGCTATGCCCTATAGTCAATTATTTACTCTTTCCTGAAGTCCAGTCTGTTCAATATAAAATATAATGAGCTATGAAAAGGAATTGCTTGAAGCAGAGGCCAAATTAAAATGGCTTGTTTTTAAGATGCAAGTAAGCCATGGGGAAGGGGTGTAAATAGGGTAGCAAAAAAGTTAGGCCACTGTGTTCTCAGAGAGCAACATACAATGGTTTGTCATCTTGATGCAAATCTGTTTGGTTAAGCCTCCCATTATGATGTGAGTAATTCCATTGAACTAAGTAAGAGCAAGCAAAGACTATTAGAGAATTAACTTTAAGAAACTGCTGATAACCAGTCAGAAATGGAAACTATGGTCTAATATATCAACTATATATGCTCCATTTCAATAGAGAAGTGTTTTACTGTAGTTACTCAAAGCTCTACTCCCCTCATGTAGAAGTAAAGATGCTGATTTAAAAACCAACTTCAGTTTGTGCCTGTACTTGCAATACAAATGCATGTGCACAACTCAAACAACTAAACTTTCAAAGCTTCTGTGTCCACAGAGGTAACTGTTAAGAGGTGTGAAATTGAGTCACATTATGGTCAAAGAACACTTTGCACTTGTGAGTGTGTAGCTCAGCTGCCTTCAGTAGGTACCAGATGGGAGGCTTTTGAGTAGTCCTCTTAAGAGGTGTCACACTAGTGCTGAGGAGACAGTTTGCAGAAGTAGCAATAAAAACGTAAGGAAGAGAAATAGTTCTTCACCACTGTCCCTGCATCTGATGAACTGTCTTAAAAAAAACTAGCACTGAATCACTGAATAGAGTGGTTAAACTGCGGTACCTGGATATTAGTAGCCTTTACATAGAAATGTCTGGGGAGAAGTACTAGTGAAATATTGAACTGTCTGCTGTGGAGTGCTCACTGAACTAGCAAATTTACTTCCGCTTCACTTAGCTAAAAGTCTGCATGACAGCATCTGTCCTTCTCTTCTACCTCTGTAAAACAGCTTCCTTAATAGCTTAAAGGACTTTCTTCTTTGGTAAGCGATGCGGAATGAGTAAACAAGAAGCTTGTTTGTTGACAAGGTTGGTAACCAGTTCTGTTCTAGATATGCCTAGACAACATTCTAGGTTTTGGTCAAGATGCAAGTTTACTACTTAACTAGTTAGGTCTTATGTGTTTCTTCGTGTTAATCACCGTTGAGCTTAGGTTGCTAATGTGCTCCAGAAATATTAGTGGATTTGCCTTCCAAGTTGCCTCTCTGCTCTAATGCAGATTCCTTTATTTAAACTGATTATAAAACTTAGAAATTGCTCCTTTCTAGGCTAGATGAGCTTGAAGAATGCAAGCAGCTATAGAGATAATACTCAGTGTTTCAAATGTTTTGTTTGTCCAGATGTTATACTTTCTAAATAATCCATATGATACTGTATCTGGAGAAGACCTGGTATAGTCCATGTCTACAGAAAGTTTTTTAGCTATTTAAATTTGCTGGTGAGTTTAAGAGTACATGAGACTAATACTCAGGCATTCTTGATCACTTCTTGCTGTCAGACCTGTTTTGAAAGCTGTTTTCATGATAAGCTGAGTATTTTATGCAGCAAAGTTCACTCTGTGGTGTCAAGGCTCGATGGGGTTGGTTTTGGCTGTTTCAGTACAATCTTCCTATAAACTGCTATAAACTTCCTATAAACACAGGGATACTGCTGTGTATTAAAGGTACAAAGTATAGTTTGGAAAACTAATTGTCTTTGAAATGAGCTAAACACTAATGAAAACACTTTTAAAAACTCAGCAAGTACTGAAAATATTCCGAAAATGGAATTAAGTTTTCAAGAAGTTTTATGTTCTAGAATGGCAGTTTACTGAATCTTATATTGTTACAAATTTCTTTCATAGCCTGCCTTCTCCATACCCAAACTCCTGGCAAATGTATATGCTTTGAGACTTATATGGTAGTCTTAAATTATTGTTGTCTTAAACATTTCTTTATAAACTTTAACAAAATTACTTCTGTGCAAATTATAAGCTAATACTACAGAAGACTTGCTCTGAAGTGTCATATAAGGAGACGTAGATGTGTCCTACATCTGCGTGTAGCTCAGTGAAGAACAGGACTACGGTAAGGAAAAGTTCAGTAAGGCCTCTTTCATGTATTTTGAGGGCTCCTTATTGTTTCCAAAAATACTTCCTCTGTGATTTCAAATTCACTTCTAAGTCAGTTTATGAAATATCTACGTGAAAACAAGTGCTCTTAAGGATTTGTGTTCTATGCTTTATTGCAAATGTTTTGATATCCTCATATCTTCGTAAAAGCAAAACTTGTCAAACATTTGCCCAAAAAGCAGGTCAGTAATCGGGTAATTAGTATTGCTTGTGTGGATGTCATAGTTGACCCATGTTCTGATAGATGTGAAGGTGCAGAGAGAAGAGTTCTTGCTGTACAGAGCAGTGCAGTACTGGAGCCACAACTGTGTGAAGAGCAATTTCTTGGGTCTGCAGCCATTTCTCCCAACACTATTTGAGTCCCGAGAGGCTGGCATTGGAACGCCTGCCAAAATTGCTCAAGATTTCTGAGCTTGTAGTTCTCTCAAATCAGTATGTATCATAGCTAAATGACGTACCTTAACCTGAAGTAAGTTCTGTTGTTAGGGTATGAAGTTCTTGAATAGCTGTGTTTGGGTGAAGCGTGACAGAGTTGTGTGTGTTTTCTAGCTGAGGTCTAGCAAACATACTGGCTTGGTGCTGGATTTACGAAGTATACATGCTAGAAAAATCAAAATAAACTAATTGTGAAAGTCAAGTTTGCTGTTTCTAAGCCTAAATAGAGCTCATAGACTAAGGAGTTTACTCACCTATCTCAAGTTTCTGTACTTGTTTACGACTTTCTTCTTCTGGTATTGCCTCTTTAAAATTCAATGTTGTGTTACCATTTAAAGAGGAAAACAGGGAGCTCTTAATAAACAGCTTTCTGTGTTCCCTAATATTTTCTTCTAAATACCTTCATACTTCGCTGTACCCCCTCTGTTTTAGTTTATGCTCTTTTGGGAAAAGAATACCATGTCTTAAATTCTTTGAAAAAACATTAATTTTCAGTGAAATGAGTAATTCATGTATGGAAAAACAAATTAAAATAATCAGGCTGCTGACCAGCATTGTACAGCCCTGTCAGATTCTGGAAGGATCTTATTCTGGATTTAAAGCTGAAAAAAATTTGTACAACTTCAGGCTTAATAGAATATGAAGAGAGCTGTAAAAACAAGTGGAAAAGACTGGTAAATGATGAAACAATGTGATAGCTGTCTTCATTCCCTAAGGACTAAAAATGACAATTCAGTTGTGTGCTGTAATAGTTGTATGGGTTGTGGAATAGTTGTACACTGTATATATGCCTATTCAGCATTTGTTCACAACTGCCTGAGTAAGAAGTTGGCTCTAGTGTTAGATATTTGGTCCTTTTTCTCTGCAGCAGGAATACGATCACCCTGGTGCCTCAAGATGTCTGCATGGCAAACAGGAGCCTCTTTGGACTCTCATTCTTCTGCAGCTAATAGCCTCTATCACAGAGGTTGCTGCAGAGTATGTAAAGGTGGAGTTTAGACAGGTAACTGCAGCTGGGGAGATAGAAACCTTTCTTTACTGGAGAGAAGAGTTCTCCTCCAGAAAACTGAGCTTTTTTGAAATGTCCAGCTTTGTGTAGACGTACATCAGTTGATCCTTTTAGCAATAATGGAAAAAGGTGTGAGAAATAAAGAACAGCTGAGATGTTGCACATACTTCTCAATGTATAAACAAGTTTTCTTGTGATAGTGACGTTTTATTCTGTTTCAGATAAACACAGCATAGTTTGAAGACTTTCTGGTGTTTAATATACTTGTGCACCTCTTCCCCCAACCCTTAGGCATGGAGTTGCCTTCTCCCTCTTCCCACCCCCTCCCCCCCCAAAAAAATACCCATGCTTGGTATCATGCTTAAACCTAAACCTTTTAAATGTGTTGTCTGAAGCGGTCTTTGGTTTGTTTGAATTTTTACTGGGATAAAAACAGCTGGTTTGTATTAAAGAGTAGTTTCAACAATTCAGTTGCATGGCATCTGATGCAGTAACACTGGATACCTTTTAAACTAGGCAAGGTTCGAGTTGCATTGTGTTTTATGTACAGTCAAATGTTGCTGTTCTGCTTATTTGAAGGCTAGCTTTCTTGTATTATCTTCAGGCTTAAATTGCAATTACTGTAACTGTGTTGAAGTAACATGAAATAACAGCTACTGGTAAATGAGTGAGGATAGTTATTTACTTCTCAAATTAAGGTGTAGAGTTATTTAGTCTCAACAAGTCTCACTTTTACAAGATTCCAGACACTTACGCTACTCCTTATGTATATAAATCAGTCCAGGCCCTGTAAGATAAAGAGTACAAAGATATTTATATTCCAACTTTTAACAAATAGTGTGACATGTTGTGTTCTTAGTAGTGGTCAAAAATGTAAGCTGCAGATGGTGTTAGTAGTTTTTAGCCAAACTGGTTCTAGTTCCATACTTATTCAGTGCCCTTCTGTCCTTCTCCAAGGAGCAGTACTGATTTGGGAAGGGTGGGTGGTGGAGGTTAGAACAGATGAGACCAAGTGGGAAGTTTTAAGGGGTCTCTAAACAGTGAAGGAACTCGAGCTGAGGTTGTTTAGGATTTTCCTAGCATCAGGAGGCTTCTGCGTTCATAGAAATGCTTTGACGTGATCTGGATTTTATACTAGTGACTTTTCTAGGTACAGGGAAAGGCCTGAAGTGCCATGCCAGGTCAGGCCAAATTCTGTGTAGCCTGGCATCCAGCCTGATGGATAACAGCTGCTTTGAGGCATGTGGGAACAATGAACGTGCAATGTGATACTTCCTCTAGCGACAGGGCCTGGCTTCTGCTAGCATGCATCCTGGGGGCTCTGAAATGTGCATCAGTGGTCTGGTCTGAGAACCACCGATAGATCCATTGTCTGTAAGCAGTTTGTTTCTAACCCTTTGTCTTGGATCTTTGTAATATTCTATAGCAGTTTATTTTTTGTACACTCTTGTTTATCCATCCTGATCTCCAAATGCTTTAAATGTTTTTTTCTTGGAGTATAAGATCTTGAATCACCAAAACGCTTGGATAACTTAATTCTTAGAAGTCAAAATTAAATTGCTTTTGCTTTATGGTTGACCTCATGCTTCATTTTTGGAGATATAGTGGCTTGCTGAATCTACAAAGCAAAGAGGATTTCTTGTAGAAGGTAGCATTGGAGTCAAAGATTTTGCAAACTTTAGCTGAAACAGCAAGACTAGTATCACTTGTAGAATAGAAGTATGAGGCTAAGCAGAGACTATTCAATAGTTTTTGATACCACTTTAAAAATGTACACATGGTATGGGTGGCGGGGCATGCACAAGTTTCCTTGAAAGGTGTGATGGGGAAACTGTATTTTATTGCAGGGCAAAACATAACAGGAGTGCTGTGACATACCTTAGATCCCAGGAGGTAACCACTAGTTTTTCTGCAGTAACCTTCGTAGTAACTCTTCATCTTTCTTGTGGAACTGTTGCATCCACTTACTTGGACGCGTACTCCTTGTGGGCCAGTTTACAGAACCTAATGTGTGTAAATGTAAGGATGAGGTGGTGGTACCAATTATTTTACTTAAAGTTGTTATCCTGCTGTAGATATTTTTGGTTGTTACTGAGTACTTATGAACAGTAGTTTGGTTTTCTATTACCTTTTGAGGCCATTGTAATGGTCAGTAAGGGGACAGGTAGATGAATTAGCCAGGCTGTGGCCTCATACTAAACTTAAGCGAAGCTCTGAAGCATTCGCCTTGATTCTTTGAATTCTTGTTCTGTAGAAAATTTCCAAGTATATACTGTTGGGCATAGTTACAATAGCCTTGTTCACCTCAATTCTCTTTGTCATAGCGTAATCTGTGTTCGCAAGCTGCACAAGTAGCTAGAAGTAGAACTCAAGTGTGGACAGAGAAAGCAGAATACCACGTGTGAATAGTGTAGTGAAGTAACTGCTAGCAGGGTATCCAGTGAGTTGAGCCTCGATTGGTTCAAGTAGGTTAAGTATTGGCTTATGAAGTTCATTCAGATTGCATTCTTTAAATAGTAAGCATGTTGCTTTAAATAAACCTTGAGTTGCTTATGTAAAGCTCATCTCTTATAGCCTCCTGTCAAAATAGGAACAAACAGGTTATTTAGGGTGGGTGTATTTTCTACTTGTAGAAACAGTGAAGTCAGCAAAGGCTGTTCTCTGCCTGGCATGCTACATCCATATAGTGTGTTTTAGAGGAGGTGTTTAAACAAATAAGAGCTGGAAGCGTATTAAACTCTTGCAGTGCTCTTGTAATACTGTTGATATCTAGTACAGCACTTCATGGTCAGAATGTAGGTCTCATGTTTTCTACCTTCTGCCAGCACTTTGCAACTCAGTGGTTATGCTGGAACGTACCACTGCTTCTCAAACAAAATGGCTGGTGGATGTCCTTGCGCTGTGTGGGGTGAATCTTCTGACTTCGGGCAACCTGGATGGCCTTGGCTCTTAGAGCATGTTTTATTGGAAATACAATACAAATAAGTTGTGTAGGAAGGGATTGGACCGGGGTTGGTTGGGATCAACAGAAATGACAGCAAATCTAAGTCTGTAGTGTTAGCTAATTTGCCAGTATTTTCCCTTTTTTAAGGCTAAGCTGTGAATAAAGCAGTTGAGCCAGGGACAGATTTTTGGTTCGTGTTTGAAAACTTAAAGGCACACTTAGGAATAAGCATTAACCTCACATTTGGGAGAAGAAAAACAGCTAATCCTGGCCTACCTTTGCTTTTAGAAATGGTTCTGAGGCCTTATTTCTTCTTTCCCCACTGTGGTAATAATTTCTGAGTGATCATAAAAGAAGGAAGCAAAAGATGATTGCTATTTCAAAAGACATGAAGTAATTTAAGCTCAAAAGTCAATGGTCTTGTTCAGAGGAAAGGAGTTACATGCCAAAGTTGTCTGGCTGAGTAAATCAGTAGTTGAAATCCGTGTTGTATAATTCAAGGTATAAACTTAATTTATATCTGAAAAGTAATATTCAGCAGTGGACCTTGAGGAAAATGTTTTTACTGTTTTTTGTTGTATATACAATGTTCCCCCAAGTGCAAGGGACCAAGTACATCAACTTTTGCCAAGTTTAAATGTTTTTCTCTTTAAGGGCAGCCTTATGACTTGGAGGACCAATGTCTGAATGGAAATGGATTCAATAAACTACTAGTAGGTTTTCTAAGCTTCAGTAGAGTGGAAACAGACTGCTGCTATGCCTGCAGGGTTTTTGAATAAGAAAATGCAATTCACCTTCTGCTAGAGCTTGGTCAAGGTCTTATTCATTGTAAATGAACTTGGAAGCTAGAGAATGTATTGAATGGGCTACGCACTTGTTCAGAGGGCTGGAGCACCTCTCCTATGAAAAAAGGCTAAGGGAGATGGGGATGTTCAGTGTGGAGAAGGCTCTGGGGTGACCTAACTGCAGCTTTTCAATATTTATAGGGGGTTTATAAAAGTTGGAGAGAAACCTTTTGCTTGGGCGGACAAAGATGGGACAATGGGGAATGGTTTTAAACTAAAATAAGGGACAATTAGATTAGATGTTAGGAGGGAATTCTTCACTCAGAGGGTGGTGAGGCACTGGTACGAGTTGCCCAGAGTAGCTGTGGATGCGCCATCCCTGGAGATGTTCAAGGCCAGGTTGGACAAGGCCCTGGGCAACCTGATGTAATGGGAGGTGTCCCTGCCCATGGCAGGGGGATTGGAACTGGATGGTCTTTGAGGTCCCTTCCAACCCAAGCTGTTCTGTGATCCTATGAATCACCAAGTTAGGAAAGACCACCTCTTTGGGGAGGAACAGGGTGTGCTACTGTCCTCTGGCAGTTGAAACAAAAAAGCCTTCCTGAGGCAGCTTCAGCACCAGTCTCATTAGTGACACAGCACAGATATTCTTGAGCTGTCTGCATTTGTCTGGATAACAGATAACAGGTAAACTTGAAGTATTTTGATTTGGATTGTAGGCTACATTGGCTCCTTCAAAGTTGAGCAGTACACTGCTGTGTAGTGTGATTACATGCCTCTTATATCCTCAAATGGAAAATGTATGGTAGTTCGAGTTGACGTTCATGTGGGTGACTATTTACATTTGGCTATCAATCCATCTTAATTTCCTGTTGATTCATGTTTACTTCTCTCAATATCTTTCTAGTATTCTGTCCACTGCAGCCTTTTAAATGCCTCCAGGGATGTGGTTTCCTTACCAGATAGAGCCTTTTGTGGGAAGCCAAGGCAGTTTCTCTATAAGCTATAAAACTTATTTAGGCTCACTTTAAATAGCAGCATGTACTTTTGGATCTCTTCCCCACTGTCATGATAACAAATAATATTTTATCGAAGTGAAACTTGAAGCTGCTTTATCCTCTGGCTAACAAAACGTATGAGAACTTTTGTCTCTATTTGAAAGCAGCTCCTGCAGGAGGAGGGATAGCAGGCCGTAACTATGGCATCTAGAGTAGGAGTCAGTGTCCATGTATTCTTTTCCGTTTTGTGAAAATGTTGGGTATGAATGCACTTTTTTTGCTGGAATTCCTCATGAGAATTAAGGAGGAATGAGTTTTTGCTGTACAAAATAGTCAAGAACTGGGACTCCTTGGAGTCTTCTGAGGACTTGGGTAGGGCAGAGTGCTCTTGTAGACCTCCCTTCCCAGTCAAATACTTGAGACTACTGAGAGGAATAACCTAACTTAAAGCTGTTCAGAGTACTTCTGGAAAATAGGTTGATCATCACTTTCCACAAAATACTAATTTTGAACATTTTCAGTCTTTTTAAGTCTTATTTACGCTTCTTTGTGAGGTGTTACACAGATGGTGCTTCCTGTGTTGAAGTTTTTATGTAAAAACAATAGCACTCAAACCCACGGTCTTCAAAACTTAAAGCCAAAAACCTGTATTGCATGAAAGGAAAAAGCCTGTATTGTTGTGATTTGCAGTGAAGACATGCATAGTCTTTCATTGCAGTGAAAACATGAAGACATGGTTTTTAACTTCTCTTAAGTTTAAGTACTGTACCAGGTGAAATCCAAATGACTCTTGTACAAAGAGCTGCGTCTTTCACCAAGATTTGTGTAGCAGCACTGTCTAGTCAAGACCTTTGTGCCATGACCAGCTTTGAAGGGAGGGAGCAAATGCTGGGAGCTTCTGCTGTTGATGCAGAAGTGTAGGCTTAAGTGTGATTTTCAGTTCTTTCTTATGCTGTGACAAATTCTCGTGGAAGTGAGAAAGGAGTCTAGGTTCCTAAAATGAATGAAAAGTGTTATAAGTTTATATACCGTTTTTTTCAGAGAGAATGAGAACACTATAAAAACCTTTCTAAATCTTGGCTGTAAGAACAGCAGGTCAGGTTAACTTGAAAATGAATTTCATAAGGCTTAGGGTAGCAGGTAGTGTTATGGTACGTAGCTGCTGAACTAGTGTGTGAGCTTTTTGTGTGAAACTTGAGGGGGCTTTATCCAGGTGTGGGTTACTTGCAATTCAGCTGGGGATTGGACTGTCACTGTCCTGTAGAATTAAACTAGCTTTTCTTTTGAACAGTCTTTGTGAACCTTTATGTTTGCAGTCGATGGTGCTGCTTGTATAAGGGTTTCCTGTCAGAACAATGGTAATGTGAGTGCAATTGTTACAAAAGCAAGATAGGAGACCTTGTGAAGTAGTAGACTAAGATATGATTGGATCCTCATTGTTTGATGATACTTGATGATCCCAACAAATTAAACTGGGAAGCATGTCTTATATTAAAGGCTTTCATTTCTCTTAAATATATATATTTTTTACAAAGTAAAAACGTCTCAATACTTGCTCTTAAATTTCTTGAACTTACTGGTTTAGATAGCTACGCAGTTGAATACAGCTGAAAAGTGTGACCTTTTCCAAATACAAAATGGGATGTTGAAACTGCAGTCCTTGTCAGCTTCCTCCAAATGCTCCTTGAATCTGGGCTATAGCTGAGGTGAGACATTTCCCCCCCTGCACTTCAGTGAAGTGCATATTGGGAACTTGAATTTGTTTTTCCTTGTTCTGAATTACAGGTCCTCCTTCACCACTTATATTAGTTCATCTCTTGATTGGTCCTGTTGCTTAAATGAAGATATGTCAACTGTGAAACTCTTCGTTCTTCTCATATCCGCTGTTGCGTAATTCTGAGTTTGGCTTCTCAAAACACTTCAATTCTTATGTTGGTATTTCAATGGTACACTTAAGCAAATGCTATTGTGCAAGTTGATTTGCCCACAACTGAAAAGCAGCTTTCATCCGAAGCCTTTTGCTGCAGATTCAACTTGACTGTGCTAGCAGATGAACAGTCATGGAGGTTTGGGGATGCTATATAAAAAGCTTGATAGGACTTCCCCTGTGTTTGAGTACTCTTAATTTGGGGATGGGTTTTGTGCATCTGTTGCTGTATCATCGTTTTTTTAATAGCAGTAGCTGTAGTGGAACACTTCCTTTTTGGAGAGGATGGTCTATCTTTAAGCAGGCATTGGTGATAATGTCCTATCAGAAGGTGTCCCGCTTTGTGATCATCTTTTAGCATATTGGTGTTGTACAGTTAAATCTGCATTAAGTTTTGGTTATAGAAACCACTTTGTTTTTTCCCTCCATTACTCCCCTCACCACCCCTGTGGTTTGAGTTTTGTATGGGGACGACTCAGAGGAAGGGAAGCTGAATTCCTTTTCCTTGTTTCCCTTTTTAAAATACAATGGTGATTACAATGTCTGTCTGAAACAGACATTATATTTTGCTAGTAATGTTTTGTCTCAAAGCAAATGAGTCATTTTCTGACTGCCAGCCTTCAGAATATGACAGTCCTCAAGAACTTTCCATATGAGGAAGCAGTAATGGATTCGTGGGACTGCTAAAGTATAATAGTGTCCTGCTCCCACTAAGCTTCAGTATCTGACAGGGATTTTACCATTCAGTGGAATGGTTTAAAAAAACATTTTACTACCCGATTTAAAAATTGATCTAACATATGGGGTCTTAAGTGTCAGCTTTTTTGATCATGATAAAAAAAAGCAATGGGAATTGTTCTCACAGCACTACCTGTTTTTGTTTTTTTTCCCATTTAGGACTTCTGAATTTACTCTCAGACAGTGGAGATCAAGGCTTAATAATCTAGTAAAAAAAGCCATTATTACAGGTTAGGAGACAAGTGCCTAAACAACTCCGTTGGTGTGCATATGCCACTAGTATCACACTTGGTTTAGACGAGCAGGAAAAATATCCTTGATATAATAAGGATTATTTTAAACTTGAGGTAAAGTCACCTAATCGTTTTTGAGAGAATTAACTTTAGCTTAGTTTTAAAGTATTACAAATAATTACTTCAGCAAGCTAGGACTCTCCAGTTGGCAGTAGTGGCCTTCTTCTGAGTAGCCTAGGGTGCTCAATCATTAGTGCTTGCTTCCTATTTCAATGGGAGAGTCTTGCCCTTGGCACCTAATGGCTCTGCTGAACATAAATGGTTGTCTGAATCTGTGCTATTTCAGTGCACCTGATGCTGCTCGTGTGCAGCTCTACAGTTAGTATAAAACTGGTAACGTTCCTTAATAGCTTTTGTTAGTGATAAAGATGTTTTGGTGTTGAAGCTGTTAATTTCAGTATCTTTTCCAAGGAGGTGCCTTTCTGCGAATGAAGGCCTTTCGAACTAGATAGCATCTTTCACTTCTAGGTGTTCCGGAGCAGGAAGCTCTGCCAAAAAGAACCCTTAGGGTGCATCTGAGCCTTTGTAGCATAGTCTCAGATGTAAGGGAGCAAGTGTTTATTTCAATGACTGCCTTTAGGCAGGACCAGCGTGTGCTGTCCCAGTACCTTCAGTTTATACCAGGCTTAAACTTAAATTTGCTCCTCACTTTTCTAATCCTGTTCTAATAAACAGGACCAGTTAATTTCAACTTGTTTTATTGTGGTTTCTGTATTAATACTTGAAGATTAATGTGAGTTTTGCCAGTCTGTTGAGATAATGCAAGTGTTAAATTGGATGCTTTTATGTTTTGCTACCCTGAACAAGAAAAACGACATCGATATTACAAGGAAGAGTGGGGAAGGCAGGGGATTGCTGTCCATCCAGGGCTTCACTTTAGAAATAACATAGCTTGGATAATCCAGATCTTGTTGTTTCCTCCTCCATCATGAGTAAAAGCTCCTTTACTTACAGCTGTAATTGCTAATTAGCTGAGCCCTTAATTTAGTTAGAAGTAGTTTTTTAGGTTGAGCTGTATTAGACTGTAAGATTTTCAATCTTGTACATTAAATGCTCTTGCTGTCAAGCGCAGATTTAAGTTCTGTACTGCAACATAACTGATGACTGTGCTCCAGACCGGAGCTGTACAGGTCATAAAGTTTGTTAAGAAGTGGCATTGAGGTTTTCTAACCACAGCAGAGCATTTGCTTGACCTAGTTATTTTCCAAAGGCACTACTGTTTTTCTTACCTCGAGCACTGTTGCCTGTAGGGGTTAGTTTGATGGGTTGTGACATAGGGTCTGGAGAGCCTCTTGTCTTTGCCTCTGTTCCTGGTGAATTGGATGCTCTTGTCCTCAGCTGTGTTCTTAAAATAAATAGTGTAGGTGCTTGAACTTGGAAATGTTTTTAGGTAACAGGCCTTGAGCAAACAAACCTTTCTATGGGCACATAAAGCTTTTTCTTCTGCAATCAATCTTCAATGCTACAGACCTGAAGTATGCAACTGTTCTACTGGGAAGCAACGCGCTCATCAAATGGCAGTTAAGCATCCTTACAAAACGTCTGTTTGCTAGAATTTGGCAAGCCAGCATGATGTCTCATGACAATTCCACGTGCTCTGAACTTTTTTCCTCCCTAGTTTCACCAGCTTCTTTCCCCGTTACTGGATCCGTGTGTGCGTACATGCGCTTATGTCTTGTAAGGAAGTTTTGGGCTGTTACTGCTGCTCCAAGCTCATACCTCGGAGGGAGTATGGCAGAGCTGGATGTTGGAAGCAGGAGGAATTGGTTTTGTTTGTGAGACCAAGGCATGTGGTGAATTAAGCAGTTTACGTGGCTCTCCAGATTCTGCTTCTTGATTTTGTTACTGCTCAGCAAGCCCCTCTTGGTACTGCTTTGTGTTATGTAGATCTTAGCTGCTCTGCCTTGCTTGGCTGCTTACCGTTTGGGTTTTTATCAAGTTGTGTGGTTTGGTGTCAAAATCCTGCTTGGATTCCTTTTTCAAGAAGTGCCTAGAAAACCGACCGTGCTTCCTAGTGTTGAGCATAGCTAAATTCCCCCTATATTCTCATCATACGTATGAATAGTTCTCATCATATGTATGAATAGATATCAGATGCAGTAGGTTCGACTTTTGGTCCTTCTCTGAGTGGTGGCATGACCAAGAGATAGTGGAATCTGTGGCTCCCGCAGGAACGCAGGAGCTTACTGAGCTGCTTTTGTGTGACTGCAGAGGCTGACTTATGCAAGCTACAGAAATATTCCCTGACTAGTGAGGACTAGTGAGGTGTAGGACCTGGTGACCCTGATGTTTGCAGGATGACTCAAGTGTGGCCACTGCACACTTGAGTACCAGGCCTGAGAGCATTAAGCATCTGTGAAGCCATGTGAACTCCTTCAGTCTCCCCACCCACAACTGTCTTGGCTTAAATTTTATATTCCCCCCTTCCTGACCCTGTTTTTATTCAAAACCACAATAAAAAAAACCCTCTAAAATACGATAATTTTTTATCATTTATTGAAACAGTACTGGTTATGACACATGCTTATATCTTTCAGTACAACTATTTACAGGATGACTGGTTCTCCATCTTTAACGTTTCTGTTTTAAATTGTAATCAACTTAACATGGTTCTGTGTTTTTTGTCTTAGTCCAAGGCCTGAAAAATATGAAGACCTGTGGGAAGCTGTGATACTACCATTGCAAATAGGTTATATGGCACAGTCAGCAAGCAATGTTTGTGGCAAAAGAGTACAAGAATTTCCCAAAATTACTTCCCCAACAGTTTCGTTCTCAAATGGAATTTGGGGATTGTTTTTCTTTACCACTGTCAGCAGTTTGGCAGTTTTATGTTTGACTGCCCTAAAGCAATGGGTGGAAAAAGCAGGCTTTGGTACTTCAGGAGAGGGTCCTGGGATTTCACAGAGGAGGGAAGATCTCTGTCCTCCGCCACCTTTTTAGTTTATCCTCTTTGTGAATAGCTCTCAATGTCTGTCTTTCCCAATTATTTCCCCAAGCAGTGCTATTTGTAAAACTGATGTTCTTGATGCAGCCTTTGGTTTAATGTCTTTCAAAGCATAAATACCTATTTCTTCAGGTGCAAGTGTGCTGATATATGCTAGATCATCCACCCTGGGAGTTTCCTGCACACCTGTGAAATAACTTCAGTTCACTTTTCTCCTAAGTAGTAATGAAAGCAGTTGTCAGTCATATGAAGTAAAAATCAATGAATTGCCCAGTCCATTCCAACTAATAGTGGCAATTTGAGGTGTTCCTCCGTCCATGCACTGTAACTTGTGGGAGTAGCAGGAATTGTGACCTAAATAGGAGAGAGTGAATCTAGTGTAATAACACATTTCCTGCAAAACATAATGCGTGACAAGTTAGGAGAAATTCAAAGCATCCCAATGTTTACTAAATTTACCGAAGAGACCTTTTTTGTTTTGATATTTTATGTTAAATACTGCAATCTGTACTGCTTGCTGCCTTTAGCTGCTTTGCTCATTTTTTTCCACCTCTCTTTAAGGTCTTCCCTTATTATGAAACAGACCCTGTATCAGGTATTCCGTGGAGATCGCTCAATCTGTATCCATTCGGAATAAGGTTCAAGTCCAAATTTGTGATGAAAATAGTTTGCAATGCATAATAGTAGTGTTACCTTAAAGTTACAGCAGGAGTAACTCCAGCCTTGAAGTTCGTGCTTGGAAACTGTAGAAGTGAGGGTTACAGGAAAGGAAATGGAAAGGAATGGCAGGATGTTGAAATGCTTTTTTCAGCAGTCATATTTGTAATCTCTAATCTAGCAACAAACCTAGATGGAAATGTTAGCAAACTATGCATGCTGTTGTTAATTCCCTCAGTGTTAAAGCTGGAATTCCTATGTAGAAGGGGAAGGAGATCAGCCACCTATGATTCATACCTGCTTTGTTTTATTGTTCTCCTAATGAACACACATTTTGTATGTAGAATTAAGACAGAGCATGATACCTTCTTTCACTAACAAGGAAGGTAAAGGGTTTGAGTATTGCTAAATTAAGATTTTTTTAATGACTTAGGTGTCTTTTTTGACTTTTAAAGTTTAAATTGTGAATGTTAAAAGCCTGAAGACCAGTAAGCAAGATGGCCTGTTGTGAGTTGAGTATGCATGAATGAATACTAGTGGTGCCTTTTCTACGCTTTTATCTTCTGGTTTTAATATGCATTTTCTGGTCCCTTTTGGAAGCTAATTGGTCAACTAAAACTAAATGTACCACCTCGTTGTTATTGTGCTTATTTTTTCTTATTGTGCTCCAGACATGTGAAGCTTCACTTTAGAGAACTTGGGACAGGTTCCTTTTATAGATGTTTCCACTCACTTTTTTCTCAAGGGAGATGGAGATCTTGCCTAAGAGTGCTAGTCTGTCACACAGGCTGTTTAAATGTTGCTTTCTTGTTATTCTACTGTATTTAAAATACAGCTCTCTACATATTTTATCTTGTAGGAGGCTGTGTTCACCCTTCACTGACCAACTTGTGTTCAGAACATTTTCTGTGATCTATTTAAATGTTTTGAAATTTTCTGATAAGCTTGTTCTTGTGTAACACCATCTCCCCCCACCATGGTTTCTCTTCCGCAACATTCTTGGTTAGGATTGTATAGTGTAGCAACATCAGTCTCCAAAAAGAGCTGTTAGATAGCCAAACTCATTAAATCTTTCTTGTTGAAAGCGATTTCACAGGTTTCTAGGCCTCAACACATTGCAAAACACGAGTGTGTAAAGCAGAAGTAGATGTCTTTTTTCTTTAAGAACAGCATATGAGCACCAGCTAATATGGGCTATAGGTAAAACTGGATTTTGATGTTTATTCTCAACCCAGTTGACTTCTGTTTGAAAACAGATGAGAAGGTTGTAAGAGCAATCCCTTACACTGATTCATGGTGGGTTATAGCAGTTGCCCTTATGTGAATGTGATCTCTAGAGCTAGTTCTTCAGCTCTTCCGTTCCAGTTGATCCTTCTACTGTATGCACATTTAGAGAAGAGTTACGTTGCTGATTTGTCCTTTTTTTCCCCATAGGCTATGTAAAATTGGCTCTCTTCAAATAGACTTGCCATGAACCTTTCCTACCTCAAATTCCATCTGTGAAACACTACAATTTTCTTCTGCCTTGGGCCTGCTTTTGCTTTGTGTTCTCTCCTTTTATGGCTGGATTGTGTTGCTGTCTGTAGTCACTTGTATTTTGTCCTGCTATGACCCTTCCAACTGATGAATTCCTCATAATGCAGCTCGATAGTGTGACCTCGTGCTTTTCTATAAATGTGTCCATGATATCATTTCAATCTGGTTCTTGAGTATTCCCGCATTCCCTTATGTGGCTGATGCCACTCAGCATTATCTAGTGAGCTGTGTTAGCGTGATGTACTCTTTTGGGCAATTTTGTGCCTTTTAACCAGTCTTCGGATGCATCATCTGCGTAGCCACCATCATCATTGTGCAGTTATTTTGTGTTCTGGCTATCTCTCATGTCTACTCGATGTTCTTAGTATTGTTGTATATGTCCGGCAAAAGTAATATGAAGTTTTAGCTGGTCATTGAGGTAGGTAGCATAAGAGTGGAGCAGATTTGTGTACTGTGCTTGAGGTAAACGTGTCAATGCTTCCATTCACTACATGGATGCTGAGAAGAGTATTTAAGAAGCAATTACAATGCTCTGAACTTTTCTACCTACTTCTGCACAGTAAGCAATAGAAGTTCAATAATTAGTTTATTTTTTGTAGGCAGCTCAACTTAGTTGCTGTTAGGGGGTTTTAACAGACTTTATTTTGACTTTTTATGCCAAGTGGTATGTCATAGTGTGTTTTTTGAAGAACTAACCCTTTTTTCTTTTGGGATGAGGCGTAACTTCCAAGACGAGTTGTGTCATGCAGCTGCTAATGGGCCCCCTTGGACCAAAGTCTGGTTGTTTAGCTGCCTTACCTATCTTGCTTATGGTAACGTGTATTAATCTGCTTTGATTATGTCTCTGCGGGTAAAAATATGTTCAGAGTTGCAACTAATTGCTGTGCTGAGGGTTGTGTGAGGCTCTAAGGGGCTGAAGATGTGCCAGGAGTGTGGTTTTTCCCTGGAACCCTATTCTGGTCTGGGTCTAGCACTTTAAACAGCGCACATAGGCATGTGCAGGAAAACTGAACTAGTGCTAGTAATTCAGATACAGTTTAGAGGCATTTTAAAACTGCTTCACGTCTCCACCCAAGAAACTTCCTGTGAGATTGGTACGCACAGAGGAGATAAGGAGGTCCTAGGCTTTAGCTGGAGCAGTGCAGAAAACTCATCTTTTATGGGGTTTTTGATGTTCAGAAAGACTTCTTGAATTCAGTGTGGTGTATAAACATATTACAGAAAATGACTTGCTTCAGACTTGTATCTGTAAGACTACTTTAGTGTAAATGACTGCCGTGGATTTTTGTTGGAAGAGCAAAATAGGCTTATAACAAATGCAGCTGCAGATGAAATGAGTTTTTATGTTGCTGAAATTATAAGGTTGGAGAGTTGTGTGTATGTGGAGGGGAATTGCTATTTTCAAATAAGAATGGCATAAGTTTGCAAAAGACAGTGGGAATTTTGTCAGTATTTCAGAAGTATCTGGGAGTAAAAAGTATTGAGAGTCTCTTAAGCTTGGGGGCTTTTTTGGTGGGGTTGGAGGGAGGAAAAAAGGACACCTGACAGCAGTGTGCACTCCATTGGTTAGGATTTTAAATGTTCCTAGAGTGCATGTGGGGATTTTCCAAAAATCACGTGGTCAAATGAATGATTTTGTTAGTGTATACTTTCACTTAGTGTACTCTTTCAAAGACAAGATCAGTGATTTTCTTAAATTCAAGAACTCTTCATGGCAGAAATCAATATTGTCATTTCCAGACAAGTCAATCTAAATCAAGTGTAGTAAATGAGACTAAAATTCTTTTGAATATTGCTAGTTGCTTCCTTTCTTGGCTTTGAGAATCCTCTATCTTTCTGTGCAAGCAGAGGGCCAAAAAATAAGGCGCATCACAATGCTTTTCCGTAGGTCCTGGAGTCTTTGGTTTTCATAGTTCCTGAACAATACTCTAGTCTAATTCGTGTGTGTGTGCAACTGAAGGAGCCAAATCCGAACTTGTTCTTCAGTGCTTGAGATTACAGGTATTCATTTGGATGAAAAAGCTTGTATTTGGGCAACACAGGATTAAGTGAGGACTCATACCTGTTATTTTGGTACTGGTGGGTGTTGCATTTTTATGGGTGATGAGCTGCTGTCATGGATATAGCTTCTCTGCTCAGTTCCCAGGATGGGAGATCACACTGTAGGTTTTGTGTGGTTGCTTTGCCACGTGAACACATCTGCTATGCTGTGTACCTGACTTCAGAAAAATGCTTTGATCAGGCATCAGCTGTCTAGTTTAAATGTACAATTGAATAGTTCAAGTAAATATTTGCGTTAACTAGCAAATAAGATGATACCTTGGAGATGACGTCCTGTTGTCATAGCAAAGGGATGAACAATAAAATGGAGCTGCTGGAAAGCTGTTCTTAACTCTAGCCCAGTGCAAAGTTGTTTGAGATGAACTACAATTTGCAGGTAAAAAAGTCAATAAGTAGTAGATATCATTTCCTTCTGTATTAAACTTTGTTTTGCTAAGTGAAAAGATGCAACTTGCTGACTGTTTGTTGACGAATCTGTAGTAACAAAATTGGTACTTTTGACTTTAAACTGTGAAACTTTGAAGACCTTATTTCCTAGCCCAAGCTGTTTGGTGTCTCAATTGTAACGCCCGTTATGAAACATAAGCCTAGGTAGCTTTTAGTTAGGTTTTTCAGAGTTGCGATACTGGTATGACCACTGCGTACACCTCAACTTATTTTAATTACAGCAGGTTCAAGATATTTAAAAAACAAAATGAGTCAGTGTCTTTGAAATGACCTTTACATAATCTTTACATTAGCCTAATTCTAGCTTTTTTTCAACTGCCTTCACACAGCTTTGGGAAGACAGCAAAGACTTTTTTCAGTTCTTCAGATGCAACAGTTTTGGCTTGTTCCAACTTCATGCCAAGCAGCTACCATTGGGGTTAATGTGGCAAGCTCGTTGACTTCAAGTGCCTGAGTACTGAAGTGCTCAAATTATATATAGAAACTGATAAACAGTTCTAAACTAAGACCTGATTTCAACATTTTGTTAAATGTAGCTAAAACATTTTAGGGCTAATGTTCTTGCAAGTTCACTTAAATCATTTTGCATCAAAAATTTTCTTCTGAGCATTACAAAGAAGAGGGAGCATGTCAGAAGGAAAACGTGCAGAATACTTCAGAAGCTGGGGAAGGATATTTATTTAATTTTGCAAGTTTTTGGTAGTTGTCTTATCTAGGACTGTTGTTTCCACCTGCATGAATGTTGGTTGACTCAAAATCACAGAATATCCTGAGTTGGAAGAGATCCATAGGGATCATAGAGTTCAACACCTATACTTGTGTTTAATTGCATTGTGCTTAACTGTTGCAAGGTACACAGGACAATTTGATAAAGGATATCTTGAGACTGTCAAATGGCTCTTTTCTTGTAGGAGAGCAACACCCTCAAGTTTTATTTTAGAAACAGGTCTAATGTTCCTTCACACAAATGACTTTGCGGTATTGCCAAAGGAAACCTGGTCTTTAAAAATGTCCTTTTTCCAGGAGGATACTGTGAGTTTGACAACTAACTATTTTAAGTGGGCAAGTTGTAGCGAGGCCTTGATATACAAATTAGTTGAGGCTTGCCTATGTAGCACAGTTACCAAGTAGGGAAGGCTGTGAATTTTTAAGTCTAATTACTTGTAAAATAGCTTGTCTCTTAATGTCTTTTTCCCATTTGACTGTCATGATCAGTTCTTCTCAAAGTGCCAACACTTGGTAATGGCCATTTTCCTTTTAAAAATTTGAGAAGTAGCATATCTTAGTATCACAGGGGTTGCAAAAAGGGGCATTCTTCTCCAAAATATATCCATTTGGGACCAAGTGTTCTGAACAGGGCAGTGTCGTAATTGGATGTGCGTATTTCTAGACCTAAACTTGGGAAGTCTGAATCCTCTTGTAAGGCATGGAAGGACATAACGTTAGGAAACGTGGAAGGATGAACTAAGGAGGTTTTTCCTCTTCCTTATTTATTGATGTAGATTGGTCGGAGATGTGTAATGTGGGAGGGAGAGAAAATGCTGTCTCAAACCTGCCTGCCCCTTGCTGCAGGGTAGAGAAAGCTTAATGTCTTCAGGTTTTCATCAGTTGCCTTTGTCAGCTCAAAAGATTTGCTTTTAGTTTATTTCCATAAGCTTTTAGCTTATTTCCGTAAGGCCATGATGTTCTTGCATGGGATTCAGTGTAGTGGAACTACCACCTGCTGTACACCTTGGCATAAGGGGAATGAGGAGTGGTAGATCTCACTTCAGTAGATACTTTGGTACCCATCAGTACTGGGGCACAACTCGGTGTCCCCTTGCCTGAATGCTGGAGCACTTCCCTGAAACTTGTACCTGCTGTGGGTTGTGGTGGTTGTTCTCTTTTTCTCCCTTCTTCTATCTTCTTCACCCAGGAAGAGATAGCAGGGACATCCAGCACCACACTCATGAATTGTTGTAGCTTCCAACCTGCTAAAGAAGCAGGTGAAGCTCTGCAGAAGTCCCTTCCTTCTGGAAAAGGCCCTTGTAGATTCCAGGTATTCTTCAGGCTAAGTTGTTGATACAGTACAAAGCTTTCTCTTAGTCGTTGAGTTATATTTTAACGGTCTCAGCTTTCAGTTCTGTTTTTACATTGATCAGTATGCACTTTAGCTGTCTTGTAAACTAAAGTGTGTTAACTGTAGGTAACCAAAGAACTTTGCAATCTTTGCAGTATTTGAACAGGAATACTGTTGCATAAACTGTTTAGCTGGAGGAATAAAAATTATGAACTTTAGGTAGTATTGTGCAAACTGAAAAAATCTGTGTTAAAACTTGTCCTTTTAGAAGGACGTACATTATAAGGATGTTTAGATGTAAATAGTAGGTTAAAAATAAGTGATAGGAACTAGTGTTACAATTGAGTAGTATGAAAGATCTTAAATAAGATCTTACAAAGAATATGACAGGTGCCTTGTGGCTTAACTGTCATGTCCTATTTTGTAGAGTTTCAAGGTTACTCTTAACTGCTATGGTGTTTGGAGTGGCAGATCTCACATGCGCTTGAAGAATAGTCAACACAGAGCCTCACTGGTGATTCTTCATTAGTGCACAACAATAAAATCGAACCAGAAGCAGACATTCCTGATGTTCAGAGTCTTTAAAAACCTTAATGTGATTTTTTGTTTCCTTCCTTTCAGCTTTTAAGTACAGTTTACTTTTGCATAGAAGCTTGCCGCAGCAGGTTTTCTTGAGAATGTTCTTGATCATATAGATACTTACGTGAATCAAAATACGGGCTTCAAGATTGCAGTGATTTGTGTAGTTCTGGAAGTGCTCAGTGTATGGTGTTCATTGTGTTAAATATTTTAAATATATATTACTTGGATAGGGTAGCCCTTGTAACTTGTGCATATATTATTATAGAACCGGAAATTGCTTAAAGTTTAAATTCTCTAGGCTTTTAAAAATTGCATATCCCAGAGCAAAAACATTGTTTTTTTGGCCTTGCAAGGCTCATGTAGTTGGCATAGGAGGATGTGTTTTCAGGGCATGCAAGCCCTCAGTTGGATTGGTAAATTGATCTTAAGCTTGTTAAATTTAATACCTAGTACGTGTGGGGTCAAGTGAGTAGGAATGGATTAATGGGATTTAATACAATACAGAAATGCTTAATTTTGCAGTGGAATGTTTAACTTCCAGATTCACCTCGAATTATAACTAAAGAATATGCTTTCTGTTTTTAAAAAAATACTATCTTCTACTTTTCATATTTTCAAATAACTGAATTTGTTGTGCTTCCTCTCACAGGGAGGGGAGACCTCCTCTAGAGTTCAAGCAACTGTGTGAAGAAGTAAAAAATTTTCCATCTTCTCTCTTACTGAGCCCAAGCTACTTTAACTACAGAAAGTGTAGACCCTAGGTAGTTATGTAGCAATTAATGATCTTAAGTAGCTTGACTCCACTAGAAAACTTAATTGATCCCGTCTTTTGAGGAACTATTAAATTGTTCTTGGAGTTTCAACCTACTTGGTTGCTGCCTTATGCCTGGAGAAAAAAGTTTTCCCAATTCAGGTTAGCTTACTTCTTCACTGTGGTATTTGAGGAAGAGTTTTCTTCCTGGAAGAGTGGTCAGCAGAAAATTCAATTTTAAAATTAGAAAGGCAGAACTGAACTCTTCAAGCCAACAGGGTACCTGGATGTGGAGTGTAACAGTTTTGTTGCAACTTGTAGTGAGGCAGGCTGACTGTAAACCATTTTAATAAACTTCAAGGTAGATTTAGATCTAGTAAGAAGAATCTTGTACTCTCAAATGTTTGGGGAGGGAGAGAAATCTTATGTAAACAAGATACTTGCAATACCTAAACTATGCATCCACTTAAATCTCAACAACTAAAGACTCTGCATCCCACCTTCAGCTTGAGTGAAGTATAGCACAGACTTGTTCAAGGGGCCTCCAACACTTGTAATGGGCATAAACCATCGTGTTCTCGAAAAATAAACCAGTTGTAGGACATGGGAAGCTACTGGAAACTCTCAAGGAGATTTGCGTGCATACCGTTTTCCTAGCAGAAGTATTTTATGAAGGGGGATATCACTGCAATTAGGAGTTGCATTAATTTGTTCAGTGTTAAGTAATCTTTTAGGCTAGATTTGAAACTGTTAGGATGAACATATCAAGAGATGGTGGTTTGTGGCTGTTTAAAGAGTATTATACATGTTATGTAACTTCTGTACCTTTTTTCCTCTATGCTCAGCAGTTGGAGTCCTTGACATGGAAGCATATTGCTGAATGGTGATCATAGTGAAGACTGAAGTAATACTGTTCAAAATGCAAGTGGGATAACAAGCTTCAAGTTTCTTTAAAAAAAAAAAGCACACTTCTATAAAATCCTTTGTCACATTTTTTGGCTAATGCTACTTTGGTGCATTTGGAACATTATTTTTAAAATCAGGTTGAATTCAGACTTTGCTCACAGATTAATACCTACTTAACCAAGATAAATTGCAAATCTCCTAGTGGCTTCTGATATTTTCCAAGATGTGGTCTGGTATGGTGGTAACCAGTTGTAGATCACCTTAACATAAACTTGCTATGTAAGGATATTGTCTGAGAAAGGGTTTCATTGCGGGAGCTGTGGATCACAACTGCTTAGACCCCTTCCTTCCAGGCACCAGGGTGGAGGGGAAGATTCCCTGGGTGGACTAGGACAGAAAATGGAGTTTGTGTAGAATTTTCTGACTTGACACTGTTCTTTTTACTGGCGTTGGGCCATCTCTCAAGTATGGACTTGAGAGTTAATCGCAAAGTCCTTTCTGATAACTGTTTTTTAAGGGCAGATAACTTTCCTTTCCATTGGCCATCTGGCTTGTAAGGGAGGGGTGGATGGGCAGCTTCAAACAAGCCCTGTTCTGGCTTTTTTTCTATCATATTTACCATTTGCTTTCTGAGACTCCGAGTTAGAGGCTCTGTCATGTCTTACTGCATAATCATGTGAAACATGTGCATGCTAGCTAATAAGGTATAAACTCTGTAAAAGTAGTACTGTACATCCTACTTCCAAATGTGGGTAAAGTGCACGGTTATATAAAAGATAGACATTGAGTGCAAACAAGTGAGTGTCCTTGCCCACATGAAAGTTGAATGCTTTGGTACAATGCTTGCAGCAAGCTGCATTTTGAAGACTTCCAGACCCTTCGACTACATTCCTGGTTCATCACCAGCATTAATTTGTTCTCATGTTGTAACATTTGCAGGTTATGCAACAGCCTTAGGGAATTGAACTACAAGTTGCGAGCTTAGTTTTTACTCTCAAACATACTTGGCAATAGCTCTTAAATTTACTGCGACAGTTACTGTATGTGTTGGCTTTTGTCCATGTGCTTTATATGGCCACTGAAAGTACTGCAGACTTTGATTCTTTCCTTTGAACGGCTTTTATTGAACTCCTCTCAGTTGAGGCAGGCTGTCCTTTGAGATGTGTCCTGTCAAAATGGCTCAGGCCTGGAGCTCTTCCCCTGGAGAGGCCCAGGCCGCTCCTGGAACATGGTGGGCAGCTGCCACTGGCCTTTGTCCAGCAGATGGGACACTGTGGTCACTGCTGGGGTGTGTGGAGATGCTTCTCACCAGGAGCATGCTTCAGCATCCTGGCAGTGGCCTACTCTGGATCATGTACCCATATAGGCCTTCTGTCAGGCAGCTTGTGGTACTTGATGCTGCAAGCGCTGAGCCCCATTTTCTCCACTGAAATGAAGTAGTAGGGTGAAAGGAAGCATCCCAAGGGCTATCAGTTGGACAGTATTTTTTTTTACTTTCACACTCCAAAACTGTCATATAATGTCAGTGTTAAATTTAGTGCTCAAAAGGTGTTTCAGAGTCCACAGAACTTCATTGGAACCCACTAAAATAGCTGTGCATTTGTCCATTATGCATGTGTGGAATTTAGTTTTGACCTGTGTTACGTGCTGGGGCTTAATCTTGCTTTTGCTGCATCTCTTCCATTTACTAGGAATGCCAGACTTGTGCTGCAAGCCCTAGTAAACCAGCTTGTAACCCTTACTGCCCTTTACAAAGGGTAAGGACTACATGAGCTCATATTTTAATGAGTCTTCTGCCTTGCTCTACAGTAAAATTTCTTAATCTGACTTAATAGTGAAGCTTTTCAATAATTGTGCTACTGTTTAAGCTAACAAACAAACTTTGTTGAGGCAGGAGGGTGAGATGAATGTGTTGCTTCTATCAAGTGTGTTTCTGAGAACTTAATCAGTATGCAAGGATCCAAAGCCTTGCTTCACTCAGAATTTGAGGAACCAGCATCCCCTCCGCTCAGTCCCTCTTGTCATGCTGCAGAGGCCACCGGTGTCATGTCCCACAATCAGCAGAATATAAATGTGAGTTTGAAGAGTTAATTTGAGGTCTGGGGGAGCTTTTGACTGGGTGGCAGCTGCAGCTTCAAACACCTCATCTTACAGAGGCAAGGTGCTGGCAGCAGCTGCTTACACTTCACGTTTCCCTCTCTAACAGTGGCCTGGCTGAATGTACTTGTGACAAAATATCTGTGGGTTTAATGAGGGTGAAACTTGGCAACTGTGGCCCAGAAAAGCAGTGCAGGGACTGTGAACGTGTTTCAGATGGCTTAATGCAGTTAATGATCAGTTGTTTCTTTCTAGATAGTAATGTCCTTTCTCTGAAAAGCATTTCCCCTTGCATAAAAAAAATCTGCTCAGTTTTGCAACTGAAAACAGCGTGTACTGTTGCATCAGCTTGACTCTCCTTAGTCAGCAAATTTTACTTCCAAAATTGTGATTAGGAGGTTTCGCTGCACAACAAATATTCAGTGTGATCCTTACTTGTGCTTTGGTGTAGGCTTTGTGCATCCTTTTAAATGGGTAAGGAGGAGGGAACTGGGGAAAAGTATGCTCTTGCCTAAACAAGGGAGCAAACTAGAAAAACAGATGGTGCTAAAAATAGTTTATTACCAGGGACTAAATATGGCTCAGTGACTTTTTTCCTTATAAATAATGCAGCTATAAATCCTGCTAGATATCAATAAGTATTGAATTAACTCCAAACTGCTGAGTGTTACAGAACCCTTTGGCAGCTTTCCAAGCGTGGTGTTGCCCTTCATTCATAGGATCAACATTTAATTTCTTAACGGGGAAACCTGAAGAATTCATCCTCTTTGAATGGAAAACATAGACACAGGGAGCTTGAATGAGTAGCTACAGGCAAAGGCATCCCGTTGCAATGGAAGGGGAGCTGCGCTTGATGAGTTCCTGCTAGGTCACAGCCAGGATGAATCTCCTCCTTTCTTTTCCACAATGCATGAACAATCAAAGGCTTGTTTTTTATCTATTGTTGCTATGGAGGGCATCCATTTAAAGTTCAAATTCCAGCAGGCTTGGGAAGAAGGAGAGGAGCTGTAGGAGTAGGCTGGGCTGGGAGATGATAGTCAAGCATCACGCAAGCTGAAGACAAGCCAGCACTTTGTCCTGTGACAGGAGAGCCCAGGCTGGGGGTACTTGGATTTGAATGGGTGCTGGGAGGTGTGTTTTTTTTTTTGGAGTAGTGAATGAAATGCTGCAGAGGTAGCAGGCGTGGAGAGCATCTGGCGTCTCGCTTTCTTTGCGCCGGCAGAGTGGGTCACAATGTGAAATTAGGCCTGAAACGATGTTTAATGAAGTGAGCCCTTGCGCTGGAGGTTCCCTGTGCTCTGACAGCGAGGCACTATAAGCCTTAAGGATAGCGAAGGGAGGGAAATCTCATTAAGGATAAAGGTTTTTTCCCACTCTTTTGTAACTGGCCTTCTGTAACAAATGCCTGAAAAATAAGCTGTTCAGAGCCCAGAGCTGTTCAGTACTGTGTTGCTTTTCATCAGATGTGCAACTGGCTTTGCATGTTTACAGGGCTTCTTGAGCTGTATGCTAATAAGAGGAGGAGGCAGCTTAATATCTGCAGTGGATTTACTTTTCCTTTCTGGCAAGTTCCCGTATGTGCAAGTAAGTGTTCATTGTTGAAAGAGCTAATGAGTACCAGACCAGCTGCATTTGACATTATGAGCAAAGGGGCCATCTATTAACTCACAAGCTAGGTTTCAGCCAGCTGTGGGTATTTTCTTTTTTAATTATTACTTAGCCTGTCATAAAATTGGATTATGCTAAAATTATTGGTGATGTTGTTTGGAATACAATACAATATTGAGTTAAGAGCTGTGGTTCAGTGTTGTATATAGGGTACCTACAGTTAATGTGCCTGAGCTGCACCAGAGGGTTTAAAGAGGTGAGAGCACTTTTCTCAGGTTTTACCATCTGGGTTTTGGCAGGTGGCAGGGGATTAGGTTTGTTTCTTGCTCTAAATTGCAAGAGATGGTGGCTATCAGAAGAGTTTAGTAGTGTTTCATCAATGATATTGTGACTTTCCTCCATCTGGAGGTGGGGGGAAATCCCAATGTTACTGTTTAACTTATTAGAGAGTAAATTATACCTCGGAGCGTAACTCAAGGTAATTCTGGGAAAGGGGGTCCTCTTAATTCTTGGTATTTTTTTTGTGATATTGTAATCAGAAATAAATTACTGCATCTTTATAATGAAAGATTTTGTAACAAAAGAATTCCTTTCATTCTGAAACTAGGCTTTGGACTTTCATATACTGAATATTAACTGTTGTGAAACTTGATGGTAGGGCAGATGTGCTTCCCTTGCTCTTGACAGTCACTTTCTGACTTGGTGCACCATCTTCTGAAAGACTTTAAACAAATTGTTTGACCTTAAGTTTCTCTCTACAGAGGTTTGTTAAAATCACTTTAGGAAGTCTTAAGTTTAACTGTCATTTTGTCTTTCATTACTCTTGCATTATATCAATCAGTTCATGCTGTATCTATGTACTGATATGTAAGTTGCGATAAAAGCAAAACAGATGTCTCATGCATGTGAAAATGAACTGATTTGAGTTTGTATCAACTAATGATGCCAGTTTGTTCTTCCATTGGATTTTTAAGATATGAAATACACTGACTTATGTTCTCTTTTTCAAGTATGTGCAGACTGAAGAGTTTTTATAGTATTAAATGTAAATTTCTATAGGAGTACAGTTGTAAACAGGTGCTTTCTGAGCAAGTGATCTGGGAGGTGATTGCTTGGTGTTAGCTGCAGATAGTTGGTCTATTCAGATACTTGAAAGTACACGTTTCTTTACATGCTGATGATGACACGTGCTTCTGCAATAAAACTTAAGTATCACCAGAAATTGAGTTTTAAATAAGATTTCTGACCAGTTTCCTGATTTCGGTTTTTGCTGCTGTAGTGACTATGTGACAAACTTAAGGCTGTTACAGTACTCTAAGGAGCTTAGAAGTTGTGGTAGTATAAATAATTTCCAATCTCTTAAAACAAAGTGTGAGTAATATTTGAACGCGTAGCTTTTTCATGCAAATGCTGATTGTATTAGAAAATAAAGGGAAGAACTGAAGTTGGCCATACTGTAAGAAGTTGAGCTCAGTTTTAGTGTTACCACAGTGCTTTAAGATTGAGTATTGACTCTCTTGCACGCAAGTTGCTTAGGCTTTGCTTGTCTTCTGACTTGGTACAATGTATTTTAAAACACATTTTATAGTTTTTCAGTGCAGCTGAAGGATAAAGAACCATGTAAATAGTTTTCTGACTTGACTTAAAAACCAACGAAGCAAACAAAACCACAAATGCACACTATTGACCATCCAGTGCTGAAGCGTTGTGCTTCCAGATTTGGTTCTTGAGCCAATAAATGGACTTGTCCAAACTGTATGTATTTTTAACCAAACCCGAGTTTTAGCACAAGTTGACTCAGTATTAAAAACCTGTAATGGACTCACCGCTTGATGTCAGGAACGCTTCTTGAGCCACACAGTTACAGAAATGCTCAAAATGTTCCAAAATCAGATGCTAAGCAAAAAAAAAATACAGTATATTTATTAGAGATTGAAGGTGAACAGTGCTAATTGTGTTCTTTCTAAACAAATGAGTTGTGTTCAACTTACCTTGTCTCTGGAAGTAATTAGTGGTCAGAGTCCACCTACAGTTAGAATTAATGCTCCTGCAAGAATTTATTGTTAAATTGTGGTGTTTGCATTGAGTTGAACAAAAGATTCCTAATGGCACTTGTACTTTGTCTGCACGCGTTTATACCCACGTGTTCCTGCGTGCAGTTGCTTAACGAGATCTCAAGGCTTTTTTTGGACGAGTATTTCTGTAGTGGAAAATTGATCGGAGGAAGGGGGAACTGTTCCCAAGCTGAGACTGTTTGCCTTCTCTCCCACCCCCCTTCCCTGGCAGAAGTGAGCTTTATGGCCCAATTATAGAATCCCTTAAAATGCTAGTTATGATGGAGTGCCAGCATAACCCAATAATATAGGTGAGGCTGACATCTGTCAGTAACTAATGAGGGCAGCCTTAGAATGAGGGTTCGGAGTTTACCTCTCTAATTTTTTATAAATTTGACCCATCGTATCAACTTAAATACTTGACTTGAGGATGAAAAACGGATGCACTGGAACACTGAGAGAACGTGGTACATGGATGATGTACTCAAAATCAGCGCATGTGATTCAGTTGTGAAAGTAATTGTTTGCAGCTCATAGCGGAGTCATGCAGGAATAAGACCTTGGCTGAAGTGCTCAGGAATAGAAGTTCTCTATAAAAATAGATGACACATAAATGGCAGGAAATGAAGCCAATATGGTCATGTTTTGAAGCCACGAGGGTCAAATCCTGTCCTGTGGTGCGTAATCGGTCGACTTAAACCCTGTTACTTGAGAACACTTCGGCACTGCAAAGTGAATTTCAAAATGTGACCGAGCAGTTGTGCTTCCACAAACAAGCACTTTCTCTTCTTGTTAGGATCCATCTAGCTAGAAATATGTATGCCCAGTAAAATCCCGGGTTTTGGAGGGAATTGCTTGTTTCAGAGCTGATGGTAGCCATGCAAGTCTTAATTCCTCTGCCAGAGGGACCAATGCTTTGGAAGGCTTTGGCTGCCACAAGTGGTCTTCTGTTTTTGAGGTCCTGAATGCTGCAATACCTAGAGGCAATACTGCAAGCAGTTGTCCTCTGTTAGGCAGTGTACTTGTTCCAAATGTTGGTATGTCCCTGACCACTACAACAGTGAGGTGTATTGATTGCTGTCTATCTGAAGAGATGTGTGTCTAGGACATGCTAATGATGTGCACGCTTCCTTTTTCCCACTTTAAATTGCAGAAAACTAGATGCATCTTTCAAAAATCTGTGTACTAATTGGACATTATTGCAAATAAGGTGAAAGAATGACTTTGTAGAGATTTAGTTTTAATAACAAAGATGGTGATGTGCACTATAAATTGCTTCTTGTTTCCAGAGCTCATATTTCTTTTCTGAAAGGTAGAAGTTTCTGAACTGGAAAAGGTGGAACAACCTTGGCAAGACATGAATCAGCTCCGATGGGGAGAGCACGTGGTTCCATTGTTTCCCTCTGTGCCATTTTATGACCAAACCAGATGTGTTCATCATCCTCGTATGAACACAAACACTGCAGCTGTTCCTTCATCCCACCACACTCACTAATGTACTTGATGCAAACTTGCCAGCCTGAAGCCTCTCCTGCTTGTGCAGCTCAAGCACTTTTTAGCCCAGTTCCACGTTGTCCAGCTCTTCAGCTCATCTGTGAGGTGGATAAATCCCCTGTGCATATTTGAGATGTACATAGGGTCAAACAGGGAGCAGGAAAATAACTAGACAAAACGCAAAGGCAGTCACTTTGGTGCTGTGAGAGACTCCAGGCTGCAGCTGCTGTCCCTGCAAGGGCGAGAGCTAGAACCCTTTTCTCTGCCTGCTCTTCTTGCTACTTCAGTAGCCTTTTGAGTCTTGCCTATGGTGGGGCTTTTCCCTCTGAGGAAACGTCTGTTTTAATGCATCAGTGCATTTCAGATGAACACTGCTGTATCTAGCAGTTGTCTTGTTTGGCTTTATCTCCTTTCTCCCTGGCCAAAGTCTTGCACTGTATTATTCAGCTGAACAAAGCAAATGTTGTCATGTTCTACTTCATCTGACACTATATTGATTATTGGCCAATTTATAACAGTTAAACCCACTGTATGAGCCTCTTCTGTGTTAGCTAATGGAATAATTCATAGCATCTGTAGGTATTTATTCTTACTGGTCTGGTACTAAGAGCAGTTGAAACTTCTTTACTTAATTACAAGCAGGTGAAATAGGTAGGCCTGATGTTTGTAGAATGTACTCCCCCATTCCCATAATAAAAGACTGTGATTTATACTTATTGAAACAGCAAAGGCGAAAGGTTGCAGTTCACAAATCCACAGACTTGGAAAATGTAAGATGCCAAAATCTTAATTAAAATTCCATACTGTAAACTTTTAAAAATGTAGTTCAATGTTGGCCTGGGTTTTACATAAGGGGAAAATCGCTATATACATTGACCCCCTTCATGCTAATATTGCCATTGAATCACTTTCTTGACTGTATTACATTAAGTATTGCATCAACTCACTTAGCTTCTAATTTGTCTTTAAAATAGTAATAATAATAAACGTTGACCTCTGTGATGACTGGTGCTGGACTTGTGGAAACTGCAAAACCCTTCTACCCGAGTTTCTTTTCAGTGTCTATTAGCTCTGCTAACCTGTCCCTATCAGACCTAAATTTAATTTGGATAAAGATTATGTAAAATGGCAGTAGTGTTTTAAATCCAGTGTAGGGAAAACACCTTCAGACTGACATACTCAAACTATTCTTTAATCTGCTTAAATGGCTTAGCTTGTCACTTAATGATGAAACTTAATTGAGCACATGTGCTTCCTCCCCCTGCTTCCCAGTCTGTCCATTTTGTAGACCTTTAACTACCCCAGTAGTTTCAAGTGAGTTCTTTCATGTGATGAATAGCCTCGTATCCTTGTGTATGTGAGTGTAATTAGACAAACTCAGCATTTCAGAAAAATATTTCTATTTCATTGGGACATATTTCTTCAACTAATAGTACAAAATAAAAAGGCCAAATTAAATCACAAGTTCTTACAGCTCATAAACAAACTTTACAAGGATACTGTGGCACAACTTAGAATAAGCATAAAAAAATCTAGGCCAATAAATAGATCAACTTTCATGGTAGACTACATCAGAAAGCAGAATGTTTAAATCTAGAACAGTCTGGCTAGTGGAAGATGAAAGCCTATTACTTCATGATCCTGTTTAGCATCTGATGTGAAATGAGTTGATGTCAGTTTACTTCTCTTCCTGGGCACTTATATCTAAAAAAAAAATTAAAATTACCTTTTGAAGATACAGCAGAGACAAAGTACTGAACAACTTTCATATTACTGTGTGTCAGCTTGTATTGATTCTTAGATAGGTCCCTTACTTTTGCAAAGAGGACTTACCTTCTTTGACTACAAAAAGCTCCTTTTTTTTTACAGTGATTTCTAATTTGAACAGGGATTTTTTTCCCAGTCACCTTTGTTTTTAACTTTTTTTAACTTGTATGGACTTAACGAACTTCAGTCTCTTAAAGTCATCTCTGAACAAAATGGTCAGAGCTGTGCAAGGCAAGAGTCGCGGTTAAACCGTAAGCGGTTTATTTTACAGTAAGGTTTATTGTTAGTAAGAAAAGTGATGTTTAACCATTTCATTTGATGTGTAGTACAAATGAAGGGGTTAAGACAGATTTCTTAATCTACAAAATCCGGTGGTTTGCAATAAACACTGTATGTGTCTCCACCCTGAGAAATACTAATACAATTAATTGGATGCATGAACTGAAAAACGCATTTTATAGGAAGGGTCACCTCTGTTCATGTCTTGTGATGGGAGGTGATGTCAGGTGAGGTATGTTTAGGAGGCAGCTTTCAGCAGGATTCAACATAGTGTTTAAGACCACTATGTTGTGACAGTTTGCATAATTTAAAGTTTTTAAGTCTCCAACTTAGCTTCATAAATCAAATCTCTTCTCTTAAATGTAATGAATTTGTAGCATGGTTGGACTTGGTTACAGCTTAGCCTCAGCAATAACGTTGTTGGGGATAAGGTACTGAGATGCTAATGTGTCATGCTATATGTTGTGCTTCTGAGTTGCCAACAGTGGAGGAGGCATTTGATTTAGAGCCGCTCTGACCAAGCTGTAGGAAAAGCAAGTCCAGAAAGTAAAATAAGGACCTGGGGAGCCTTCAAAGAGGTGTGCAGCCTGTTTAACTTCCCCATCTTCATCAGCTGGCTAAGTATAGGGAAGCAACAGAAAAAGCTGTGTTGCTCCTTGCTCAGGCTGCTTCTTCAGTGTTTTACCCTTGGATCAGTTGCCGATATTCCAGGGTTTCCTCATCATGAGGACCTATGTTACCCACATTTTTCATCTCCCTGGTGGAGAACTTAACAGTGAAGAAACCCTGTGTGCCAGTATGTCTTAAAACTGCATCTCCATGTTGTGCTGTCATAGGCAGGAGTCTCAGGATGGGAGAGAAGGCGAGCCAGGTAACTCGTTAATGCGATGAATTCCCTCTCTTCTTAAATCTGTGGCTTCAGGGAGCTGCTATTGCTGTTGTGATGCCTGCTGAGGGGCAGCAGGGTGGGCTCAGGGCTTCTGGGCTTCCTCTGCTCTCCTCTTGGTGCCAGCTGCTGCAGCTGCACCTCCTGGGAGCAGCTGTGTCCTGCACCCTATTCAAACCGAGGGGGGAACGGGTGGGCTTGGGGTGTGAGGGGGGCGTGGGGAAGAAGCATGAGAACTGCTGCTCCCATTATGCCCTAGGTCTTAATGCCCGCAAATGACTTGGTTTTCCCTCGACTGCTGTAGCGAATGCTCTAGTTTTGTTAGCAAAACAAAACCCAACCTTTTTATTGCTTTTTATATTTGGAAAGTGATGTATTATCACTTTCTGAACTTGAGGTTTAGTAAAGAGTACAGACATTAGCTTCCTTTCAAGCTACTCTGGGCCTTTCTTGTTTGCTTTGTATGGCAAGGGTCTAGAGAGATTTCTTTTATTTCCCTCCCCGCCATTGTTTTTGGTACAAAGTTTTTTTCTTAATATTCAGACATTTTATCGCCTCCCTTCTTTTAAAACCGAGTTTCTTTTTTTCCCTTTTTTCCCCCTATTGCACAAAAGAATACTTTTAGCTGATTGAGTTCTATCCATTGCCAACTGCGGACTCTTTTGTCTTGTTAGCCCAGCATCCTTTATAGAAGGAGGACCATTGAGCAAGTCCTCGCTGGCTCCCCGCAGAGCACAATTGTGCATGAAAGGTGTGGTACTGTACCAGCGTAACATGTCAAGCTGCAGCTCGGAGGGCTTGAATGCATTGAGACTTCTACCTTTTTGCTTTGTGAAAGGAGTGGGATTGTGCTGCGAGATAATAAATCCACCTATTTTTAGTTCGGTGCGGTTGTGACAAGTGGGTGAACAAAGACCCAGTTGAATGCACTTGCTGTTGTGTTGAAACCAGCTAAAAGTTCCCATTCAAGTGGTTTCAGCGCAGCGCAGCTAACAGGCAATTTTCCATTTATGTACACAAACCTTCTAGAAAGACAGCTGTGTGGTTGGATTAATTTCTAGCAGTAAATTGAATAAAAGATATTTTGAAGGGGGACTCGGGAATTCCTTTCTAAAACACTGAAAGCAGATCTTTGAAAGCTTTCCTTTATTTGATGCCTTTCCTTCCCAGTGTCTACTGTAAGATTTAAAGGACTAGAAATATTGTCCCCTATGCGGAGATGCACAACAGGAAATGTATTCTTTTTTTCAGAGCAATGAGATAAGATTAGAATATCCTTTAACACTTTCTACTTCAAAATATGTTGGTTTGCTTTTAAGTAAATATGAGAAGTTCACACCTCTTAGTCATAAAAAGGAGCTCAAATGTTTGTGCTTGCATAAGCTGTAAGTGAGCTATGTGGAAATGTGTTCTGAAAACAGCAATGTGTTACAAAACTGTTTTTTGGTATATAAAACAGGGAAAAGAAACGTAGTTGTATAAAGCCTTTTGCTTATGCAAGGTTATCAATTTTGTTACATGTGAAATAGGATGTGGGTTTTGATAAAGGCTAACGAAGACTTCAGTGAATTCCTCCTGGTGGAACTGTGGTCAGTCTTTTTTTCCCCTGAAGGTTGATCTTTGGATGCAATTCCTGGAATCGCATAAACCAGCTCCTTAAATGAAGTCTTGTTTCTCTCTGCCCAAGCACAGTTACCCCTCAGATCCTTCTGGCCTTAAACCTATGACTTGCTAACTAGTGACCTACTGCATATTATAAGGTACCAAAGCTGTTTAAGGAAGAGCCTATATGTGTACCATACAGGCATAACAAACCTCTGGGCAGTAATGAAGAGCGTAGCACGGCAGCGTTTGCATTTGGTGCAGGCTTGGGGAATACTGCTGCAGTGTCCTAGCTATGGAGAGGCTCCAGTGATGGTGAACCACCTCCCCTACCAGTTGTGTTCGTTCCTCAGCCTGGCTGGGCTGTGAATTCCAGAACTCAAGTGTTGCTTTTCACTGTTATCTGAGTGTTCCCTCAAATAATCTTTCTATGTAGACTGGATGTAGGGATATATTGGTAGTCATATACAGGCAAGGCAGGCCAATGTCTGTAGGTTTCCTCTGAGTTCATGAAGTTTTGTTTAAAAGCCACGGAACAGATCTGGTAAGCTGCTCATGTGGCTGCTAATGTGCACTGGTGGAGTAGAAAGACTTTTCCGGTGCTCTGGAAAAGCATCTGGTTCATAACACATCATGAGTGTTGCAGTGTTCCTATTTCATACAAATATATTAACAAATATAAAATACTTAAGAAATGACAAACTGAGGGGGGAAGTTGAAAACGGGCGTGAACAGTTAACTTTGTTCCCTGTGGATCTGGCTGTAATAAACAATCACCGTGTGCATGCGAGACTGGAGTCGCTTAACCAGTACGATATCGAGAGCCCCTACAACATGATTCTGTGGGCTCTTACTGCTTTAGAAAGAAGCCCTTTTTGGCTATTTCTGCTCACTGTGTGCATTCAAGAGGCAGAATTTAGAAGTTTTGCACAGACTAAAATCCAGCTTCTGTTTTCTGTATGGCCTTGTTAATTGCTGCTTTTGGATTCTCATCGAGCATCCATTTTGGTTGCACGAGGAGCTTAGGCACTTTATTCCTGTGTCTGAGGGGCAGAGGTAGCACACTTACTGAGGTTTTCTCTTCTAAGTCTAGGTGAGCACCCCTTTGTTTTTTAATATACTCCTCATTTAAACAGGTCTCAAATTCTGAGCTTGTCTTACTTTCGGGTACCACTTGAACAAATTAAGCTGTCTCTGGAGCAAGACGTTTCCAGCAGGAGCTTGGCTTTCTCTTGTTTTGAGGTTACCGAAATGTGCCAGCTGTCCTGTTGCAGGCTCTTATGTCTCCGAGGTGAGGCCAGGGAGCTCGTTATCTGCACATTTGGGAACTTTGAGAAATTAATTGTTGGCTAGGCTGCGGTGCAACTATTTGACCTAAATGCTTATGTTACCAACTGCTATGCTCTGGATTTGCTGGAGAGTTAATATATCAGATCGGATGCTTGTTGATCCTTATTTAGTTGAGTAAAGATAGGTTTTTGGACTTTCTTGTATAAATAAGGGGACTGCTAATTTTCGTTGCTAACTGGAATCTGCATCGGCAAAACATCTGTGCAAAACCAGACTGTTTATTAAGTAAATGCCCTTCTTCCTTTTCTTCATATTCCACATTGTTTCCAGCGTAATTTTAAACATGTATGCATTTCTAAACTTGTGTACATACCCTTAACCCATTCAAGAACTTAGAGAATTTATTCTGCTCCTCCTGTACAGTCATTGCTAATTTATTCATGTTTTTTCACTTGCAGACTTTAAAAAATTCCAAAAGTCTTTGCTCCCTTGATTATGAAGATGACGATGATGACACACAAATGAAGACAATTGTGTCATCCCCATGTGACTCAAATGATCTTATGAACATCATCACCCCTGGTTCCAGTCCGATGAAAGAACAGCTGGATGAAGTCAGGCATCATGGGTCATGCCAAGGTAGCTTCAAAACAAGGGATTATAAGAAAGCAGCTGCAGTATGTGAAAGCGATGAGGACACAAGTGATTGTGAGAGCACTGAAGAGGGCATCTTTCCTCTGGACTGTGGGGACTTGGACCTAGAGCAGATTGAAAACAACTGAGACTCAAAGTTGTGTGCTAGAATCAGAGTTTTTCTAAATTAAAATGATAGAGGATTACCTTTGCCATGCATAATCCATGTCCCTGAATCTCTGTATTGCCTATCTTGGGCCTGTGTTAGAAATGTTTCAGGTGGGGGAAAAACGTGAACCATTGTTACCTGTTTAGTCTATTGATCAATATGTGGATGACAACAACAATAAAAAAGTAGGAGGTTAAATGTTATTTTGAACATTAAGGAATAATTTTGATTATAAAATTTCCTAACAGATATTTTGCATTTTTATGGCTTTTACAGTTCTGGAGAAAAAGCATCTCTATTTTGAAATGAATTTTCAGAAGGGCATTCTATAAAACTAAATCTGTCTACAGTGATTCTGGTGCGGGTATATGTTGCTTTTGTTAAAGAGCTTAATGTGAAAAGTGAATTACATAATGAAATTGGTAATAAACCTTCAGACAGAACTCTTAAATACCTGGTTGACAGCTGGTCCAAACACTTAACTGCCATCTTTGACAGCGTCTGGTTTAAAAAAAAAAATTTCATAACATGTACAAATGTTCTTTTCATACATTCAGGACTTTTTGATCAAAATATGGTAGTAACCTTAAAGGTTAACATTTTCCATGATTTTACTACTTGAATTGTTTTCTAGCCTGAAGCAATGCTAATTTAGGTGGGATGAAACTGCAAGTAGCTGCCCACCTACTTGGTCATTATGTTTTCTGTGGTTCAAAAGAATGTACAACAAGAGCACTTGAACTTTTAGACAGGGACTTTGTAATGATCAATTCCCCAGGAGGTGATCCCTTCAGCAATACTAGAAGGAAAATAGTCCTTGAATTAAATAAAATGACATTTTGCTTTGCACTTGTGTCTGTTTATGAATTTTACTTGAGGAGAATGTATAGTCTGGGGCATATTCTGCAATGTGGTATTTATGTGCAGAGCTGGGTGGAGGACAGACTTCTGGTCATCTGAAAAGGAAGTGAAGTCAAGTTAGTCTGGGGAGCTGGGGAATAATTCGTGCTGGATCCCAGAAGTGTCTCAGTGATTACATACACCATAATCATTTCTAATGTAATAGTGTATTCATTGCAGGCTATTGCAACACACTCCGTTAGTTCAGATGGAATAGGGATTTTCCTCTTCAAGGAGTAAATTAATCTCAAAACGGAGGTTTTTAAATTGAATAGAAATGGAGAGGCTTAGATTATGGCATTTTGGTGCATCGTCTTGGTCTGCTAAAATGAGCCAGCTCCCTATGGTAACTTGTACCGTAAAACCAAAATACAGCAACATTCCAAGTCACCGAACAGCTTGTGTTTATGTGAGAAAAGAATATCTTGAGGCTGAGCAAGGTGTGACCCAGGCTCCAGCCTTGTGATTAGGTCAGCCTTTGGTCATAAAAAGAACTGGCCTGTAATTACTGAATCAGCTTGTATAACTTATTATCTATACACAATTTTAAAAGCTTGGATAACCAGTAAGAACCTCTGAATGTTTTTCTTGCTTTTATGACTCCTATTGCATGTACTACAAAGAGCAGCAGTGGTCTGTGATACCGATGCTGGTATACATGCATACGAAGGTGCAAGAACACTGAGAAGACCTGTTAAGTTCTTGATATGTTAATATACGTTGCGTGGGAGATGGTGAAGCTGCTCACTGCAGCAGCACAAAATCGTCCTCCTTTTTCTAGCAGAGTAAAGGAGATTGTACTGGAGCAAAGCCTTCAGTTCCTTCAGAAGCTCCTGTTAAGTGTGTGTCACACACAGGTATTTGCTCCTCTGTAGCAGAGAGCATGCAGGTGGTGCTGTATATACATGCACAAGCTATCAGAAATGACCACGCAACTGAAAATCACTGGTTTTGCACTCTGAAGATCAGGTTTCAAGAAGTGCTGAATAAGGTACAGCTGTTTTTCCTTGTGGATAGGTGGGAAATGCACTGCAGTGTGATCTGTCATCTTGGGTAATGGGGCTACCAAGCTCCTTCCTAGGCTGCAATTACTAGTTGCAGAGCTACACTTCTGTGTATTTTTCTTAATTGAGCAATAGAGGTAAGTAAAATTGAATCAGCTTTAAAGCAGGATTGTAGGGAAGGCCAATTGTACAACTGGGATCACTTAAAAGCCAATTTGCCTGTTTGAACAGTTAAAACTGTAATGGCATGGAATGAGAAAACTAGCGTGGCAATCCGTTTGGCTCTTCCTCCAAGGAAGACAAGCTCTCCTGGAAGAAGTAAAAGAAGAAAATACCTCAAAGGGCATGAATAAAAGGAGGTAAGAAGTACTTTGTCAAGGGAGGGGGGGAGCTTTAGCAGGAACTGCAGCTGTTAAGAAGGCAGTGATAAAGCAAAGGCAAGAATAGAGCAGATAATATTCTAGCTCTGAATTATGGTCTGGCTGAGATCTCAGATTCATTTCTCCAGCCTCAAAGGCAGGGCTCTGCAGTTCCCTTCTGTAGGTGCATTGTTTTCACTCAACACAAAGCCACATTCCTACCCACGTACTTGGGTCGGAAGGGGTTTCCCAAGTTAAAGTACAGATGTGTTTGCTTATGGTAACACAGGGCTCCAGTCCCATGGCAGCCAGCTGTTAAAACTCTAAATAGCCCTTTCATAGATGCAGGCAGAAAGGAGTGGTTTTAGATACTGAAGAACAAGTTCTGTGAAAGTAGGAAGTAGTAATTATCTAGTTCAGGCTCTTATTAGTTGGTGACAGGAAAATAAGTAGTTGAACAGCTGTGCAGGAACACAGAAAATGAAGAAGTTGGCTGAAAGGAATCTGTGCACTTTGTCTCCAGCCCCTAATGTAATCCCACATGAGAACCAAGAGTAAAAGGAATTACTGGTTAGAAGTTATTTCAGCTGGGGCAGGCTTTGGCCTTGCATCATACACAAGATATCAAGACCTGCTCCAAAAGAAATTAATGGATGGTGAATTTGGCACTTCTCTTATACTAGATTACAGGATAAAATCTAGGGGCTGTTTTGGGCAACTAAAGAAGGCAGTTTGCAAAAAGGGAAAACATGGTTTCAGAGATTGGATTGTATTTGGTAGTGGCTGAGCTAGGCTGTGAGCAGCTTGGGTCTGGGAGTGGTTTCCTTCCATCTCGCAGCCGGTGTCAGAACAGCAGACTTCTGCACGGGGCTGTGGGAGTTACTCTAGGTCACTTATCTCTCATTTTTATTAGCAACCAGGCTAACAACGTAGCATGCTTGTTAAATTTGCCGTCAACAGGAAGCTGGACAGATGTGAATGATAAGATAGCATTAGAATTCAAAATAGTCTTGGCAACTTGTAGAAATGGTTGCAACAGGGAGGAGATAGGGAAAGACAAGATCCTTTTCAGCAAGGCATTAAATTTAGATGGGGTTGAATGACTGCACAAATCCAGTGTTGGGCCAACTCGTTAGTTCTTCTGATAAGGGAGCTGGGAGTTGGCCTTGCCAGTAGGAGAAAAGTGAGCTTCAGGCTAAGGTTCACAAACGGCGATGCGTTTGGCAAGGCTCACGAGGTACAGGTGCTCCTGGGAAGCACGGGATTTAGTACACAACTCGAGATACTGCGCTTAGGAGTGCGGAGTCCAGTCGAGAGGGGCATGGCTGATATGGTGCAGATATGCTGGAACATGGGAAAATGCACTCGGGGGAGCACTGAAAGAATTGAGTTTGAAATCTTGTGGTAGGCCAGGCTTAAGTTGCAGCTAGGGTGAGTGATACTTTCTCCTGAGGCCTAATATAACAAACACGGATTGGGAATCACCAAACAGATGTGTGGAGAGATGGTCACTCTTCCACACATGCGGATCTGTTAAGAGTAAGCATCTGTTGGGAGTGATGGCTGCATTTCCCTTGCCTCAGAGCGAGATGAAAAGGCCGGCTGGCTTCCCACAGTCCTTTCCTGTCCTGTTTTCCTTTGCATCTCTACAACTTGGATTTCCAAGCAAGCCTAAAAGTTGCAAGGTAAATAACTGCTGGAGGAAGACGTGAGGATAACATCAAGGAAAGCACTATGGAGCACAAACAGGAGCTCCCAGTGCATGGTTCAGCTATAACACGTAGATCCTATCCAGAGTTGCCATTTGCCAGAAAATAGGCCCCTGTTTTGTAAGCTTGGCCTAAATCATCTTTGTGAAACACCTGCAGCTGTACCTGACCGTGTCCAAGTCCATTTTGGCAGGGCGGTGCCTGCTGACTTCACCTGCAGCTGGAAAATAAAGGTAAAGGTGCTGACGGAGCTGTTGGGGCAACAACAGGCCAGGCCCTGCAGAACCTCTGAAAACACAACTTTGACCAAAAGTCATTGGTGGTGAGTGGCAGATCTCCTCGAAACTTTTTCATGATCTCATTTTGCATACCATACGGTGTTCAGTTTTTAGAAGTACCCAAGTGTGTGTAGACCTTGCTGTGCTTGCACACTGGGCTTTCAAAGCAGTCTCTGTTCTCTCGCTGGAGATTATCCAGGCCAGCTTAGATTACCTGGGACATTTCCTTCAAGCTCACGTCTTGGGCTTAAAAGAGACGACTGGTTGGGTATGTGGCAGACATTGTGTGTTCTCAGCATGCAAAGAACCTTGTGTAGGAGCTGTGGGCATTTCCACCACATATCCATGTGCCTTTTCCTTCACCAGCATCAAAGAGCCAGGGACTGGGACCCTTCCCCTGTGGCTACTTATCTTGGGACCCTTTGGTGGAGCTTGTCAGTTGTCTAACACACACAAAATACGGTTTTGGAGGACCGTTGCTACCATATGCTTAGCAGCCCATTCTGGTGTTTTCAAAGCGAGTTTTGACATCAGTTGTTTTGGAGTTTGTGTGTAATTAACATCATCCAAGCTACTGCTCCCACCACCATCTGGTCAGCACAGCAATCACTGGTATGCTGAAAGCTGGTATTTACTTGGGGAAAATGAGGGTGCTTTCACTATCTGCAGCACTGTTTTATGTGGGATTTTTGCTTTTGCAAAGTAACTTAGGGTTCTGTGCTGTGAGTGATTTGAGCTGGAGGAGCACGAACTCTGTGGAGATGAGTTGAAAACTTCCTTAAAGCAGCATTTCATTTTTTATCCTATTAAAACCCAAACCACAAGATTAAATGTTTTATGACATCTCAGTTCGGACAAGGAAATGCAGTGCCCTGATTCAGGTAAGCTTGCCTGATGTTGGCTGATGATGGGAATTTAAAGTGAGGGCTGTGCTGCTGGGTACTCCAAACTTATGTCCCACTTGCTGAAACAGACGTGGCCAAACTCCTCCCTGCAGTAGTGTGGAAGAAGAAAACACTCCCAGAACACCCAACTGTGGGCTGGGGAGACATCCAACTGTCCAAGCTGCCTTCCCTCTTCATCTTTGCTCTTGAACCTGCTTCACATTTCCACCACTGTACGTCACGTGAGGTTTCTGCAGCATGGCTTAAACACATTTTTGGAAGCGTCAGAGCTGTGGCTAGACAGCTATGGCAATACCTCTTGGATTTTTTTTTTTGCAGCTCGTGAGGCTGTAGTTCAGGATACAATGGCCTGATTTTGGTGCGTGACCCTGCTTCATTCTCCCAGTGTCTTTTTCCATGCACAGAAACGAGATGTCTTCATGGTACAGAACACGTGGGTACATGAACAGAGAGTCCTGCATAACGCAGAGGTGCATGAGAGTGAATTACAGCTCTGCAGGCAGCTTCACATCTGCTATTTGCCAATTCTAGGACTTGGCAATTTTCATCTCCTTTCATGCCTAGGTAGCATGGATTTTACTTCTGTGTGTGTGGCTCTTACAAGATCTCCTTCTGTTCTTCCTCTCTGGGTTATATCAATCCCCACACCCCCGTCAAACCATTCTGTCCCCCATGCAAATGTGCTGCTGATTTACATCCATCATCCCCTCTCATTTTGGACGTTCAGTTCCAGAGCAGCACATATGCAATTTTCAGAGGGCTGAGTTGCTGAAGTCTCAAACCTAGACGTTTACAAACTGATGTTTATTCCAGCCCTTAATGCAAGGTCAAAATTGTATTAGATTTTACAGGAATTACAAATGCTCATTAGTGACACCAGCTTTGTGACAATCACAGCAACCTTGCCAAAATTAAGTCCCTATTGATGCTCAGACTTCTTGGTAGGATGACTATGAAGAGGTGGTGGTGGTATGTTTGTTTTTTAAGCAAAGCACAGTATCCTTATCTCCATATGAAGAATGCTGAACCACTTCAGCATATATATATATATTTAATAAATGGAAGAAATCAGCCCAAAGCAAGTACCTGACATGGAAAAACTTCAGCCTGAATACCTTTAAGCCATCGGAAACAAGTCTAAAAACAGGGTCTTTTAGTGGAAAAATGTTGGGCAAATATTCTTAGAGCTCTTCTCTGTCATCTAGGGCAGGGTGAGAGTGTCCCACTTGTCTGCCTAATGCCAGTGTTCTGATTTCAAATGTTATATTGGAGTGTGTCTAGGACATGAGAAAATGGGGACAGAAGCAAGAGGGGAAAACGTGGAAATCAACAGAAATAAAGAGAAATTTGAATAGAAAAAAAAATCTAATATAGATAATTTAAACCAGAAAGTTTGTGGCGCACTCTCAGAACTGCAGCAAGTGCAAGTTGTCCTCCCCCTGTTTGTTGTTGCTGAGGTTTTTTTGATCTGAAACATATTCCTTCTAAAGGAAGGCATTTCTATCAGCCTACCTTAGTGAGGGCTAATGGGAACAGCTGTGATAATCTTTGTATCCTGTTTGCCAAGAAGAGTTTCCTAAAACTATTTGCTCTTCGAGAAAGGAACGCGCTTTTAAGCCATAAGCAGGAAAGGGCTGGGGATGCAAGTCTTGTTTGTGCATACACAAAGCTGTCTAGACCTTGAACTCCTTGAGGCTTGTACCTTTCTTGCATAGCGAGAGCTGTTAAGAATGGTGGCAGTGACCCTGGTGCCTCTCAGATGGGAATTGAGCCACATTTATGTGTATTTTTTTTTCCTGGCTAATTTGTCTGATGCTGTGTTTTCATACACTCAGAGCATGCACAGCTGCACCTGTTCCAAATTCACTTGCAGGTGGTGGCATGGAGCCTCACTTTTACACGTTCAGGTTAACTCCTCTGGGCCAAAGGGTTGTTCCCTGCTGGATCTGATTGCGCTTTCTTCACCCAGGCACTTGTAGACCCAACGTCAGGAGCAAAGGGCATCTCGTGAGCCAGAGCACGGCTCCCCAGCAAAGGAGACACCCAGGCTGGGGGGGGGAACCTTGAATACACACATGGAACAAGCCAGGCGTGGGGACAAAAGTGGGCTGTAATCCATTTTGCGAATGGCCAGCTGTTGGGCTGCCCCCGCTTGCCCCACAGGTGCAAGCGGGGGCAGCAGCAAGGCAGCTGGGCACCAGCCATCGCGATGAGCTGGGCTTTGTGACTTGGGCTTGCTCGTTAGCCAGGCTGCTTGATGAGCACACACCTGTGGTGTGTCGGGACAGAGCTTGCCCTTTGCCATCCTCCTTCATCTAGCTTTCATCTCTTCATTGCAACAAGGATGGTGTGGTCTGAAAATGGGCAGAGCTGTGCGCCAGCACTTCTGGGGCATGGATGGGCAGCCCCAGACTGGGCTGAAGTGGTGTCCTGGGCTCTGAGCAAGGTTGGGGGGGGCCCGGGTGAGCCTCTCAGGGCCATCAAGGTTGGCAGCTTTGGCAGCTGCCCTGGAGCTGTGGGCACTCCTGCCCCAGAGGACAGCTCGGTGGTTGCTGTTTCCATCGCTGCTCCGCACTGAGATGCCAGCTCAGCATCCTGCCCCACGCTAAAAGCAGGAGAGCTGCCTGGGCGAGGGGAGCAGATCCGTGCTCGGCATGCAGCAGGTGAGCTTGCAATACTTCCCCAAGCTCCTGCACCCCACAAAACTTCTTGGGGGTACCCCACAGACCTTCCATGCTCCTTCTGCTCCCAGAGCTTTCTCAGCCACGCAAAGGTGAGAGGCAGGACGGCAGCAGGAGTGACTGCCATGACCCAAGGGGCCAGGAGGAGCTGGAGCAGCCTGCAGACCCCCGATAGCAATGCTCACCCTGCAGCTGTGTCCTCCAGGCTCTGGCCGTGCCACAGGCTCGCTGGCTCCCCGCCAGTCACTGCTGGGACGTCGGTTGAGTTTCTTATCATTTCCAAACAGCATTGCATCCTTAACATTTCCAAACAGCAGCACTCCGCTTTGAAGCCCACGGCAAAAGCAGCCCCTTCTTTGGGGCAGAGGTGGGAGCAGGGCTGGAAAAATACGGCTGGCAAGTCACCTGTTTGAAGGCTGAGAGCTGGGGCTGGGGCTTCGGGAGGTGTTGAAATCTGCCCTGCAAACCTTGAGCTGAGAGCACTCGTGAATTGTTGGGCTCAAGCATTTGGCTGCGCTCTTTGGGGAGGTGGGGGAGATAAGAAAGGTGATGAGGGTGGCAGCGAGGGTTTATGGGGGGCTGTGCTTGTGGTGAGATGTTTGTGGGGAGGGAGGTGGTCTTGGGCAGGCAGGTTGGTGGATGGGATTCCAAATCCGAAGGAAAACAGCAGGTCATGGATGAAATGAATGAAAGAGAGCCGTTCTTTCAGACGCTGAACCAGGTTTGAGCCACGTCGCCCATGAAGAAATTCACTGCGTTTGGCAGCAGTACCGGTGGCACGTGATGACACCTGTAGGTGTGTAATGGATGTTATTCCCCTGTCTTCTCCCCATCCTAAATGCTCGAGTAACCCGATGCATCTTTCAGATCCTCTCGGCCCTCTGCCATCTACTCCCTGGAGCTGCTGCTGGGGAGCGACCGCAGAAAGCAAAGCCCACACCTCTGCAGGGCTTTTCCCAGAAAACCGAGCTGCTCTTCAACTTGTTGTGTGTTTGGAGACTCATTCTCCACTTATCACTGTATCACTGGAGAGTCAGTGCTTCTTCTGATGTTAATTCTTGTTCATAGCTCTTACTGTCTAATTTTAATGCCTTTTGCAAGCAACTAGTCTAAGTATTTAACCAATTCCTACAGGGATAGTCCAGGCTAGTAGGAAAATACCATGCCTTCCTAGGATGTCTTTGCTGACTGGTAGAAGTTATTCAATGTTTTCAGTAAAAATGTATTCAGAATCTCCATTAGTTGTCTTTTTTTTTCCCCCTCACCTTTACAAGTGAAATGGGGGGTCTGATGTGAGCAGGAATCCAGTGTTTCCCTAATAAGGTTAAGCAACTAGATGAAAATTAATGATGACCATAATATATCCTGGCCTAGACACTTCAAGCAGCAGTCTGTGCTTTCCAGACTGGGAGCAACTCAGCCTCCTGGCTATCATTTTCTTGCAGCAGGAATAGAAATAGCCTTATTTTTCCAACCACAGGACTGCCGGGATGATTCTGGGCTGTGGATGGCAAGGGCAGACTTCCTCCAAGAAGCTGCATTCCCTGATGACTTCTACCTGGACACTGCGATGCCGACGCACACAATTTCCACGGCGTTCTTAGGCTTTGCTCTGGGGTACAATTCCCACCACGGGGGCTGTGCTGGTGTCCTGTGCTCCATCTAACCCTGAAACCTCCGAGGGATCCCAGGGCAGAGCTAGGCACAGATTTCGGTTGAAGCAGTTTAACGAACGCCAGCCTCATTGTGCTGTGTTGTTTTTGTGGGTGTCTGCACCTTTCAAGCGAGCTCCAATTAGAAGACGAGGGGGGGAGAGGAGAGGGAAAGAAAGGGGGAGTAAATAGAGGCAAAAACGATTCAGCTCTCAGCAAATCCGCAGCCTGTTTGTCGGACAGATGGAGCCGGGCAGTGGATGGCTTTGCTGCAGCCTGGCCCCCGAGCAGGTGGGTATTTTGGAAGCGACGAGCAGTTTGCCCCCCTAATTCGCGGCGGCGCGGCTCACACCGGACATATGTCGATAACAACTCCGCTTGGCTCCTGCTGTCGCAGGAATCGGAACGCGCTCGCCCCTCCCCACCTGCTCTGGAAAGAAATTGCCGGAATAAAAAAACAAACAAACAAAAAGTTAGGGACACTTGTTGCACTGGAGTGGGAAGGACAAACGAAGGCTCAGAAGCGCACGGGCGTGATTTCACTTAAGGGCTAATTGCTGAGCAGCTTTCATTAAGAGACCATCGTGGTTGGGCCAGCAGTGTTCTGAACGTATATGCAGATGGGCAGATGGCCCTTTGCTGTGCTACAGACAGACGCATCTAATGTTACAGATGGATTATTATGTTGATTCGTTGCTGAAAGAAAAACTTATCTCACAATAGGGCGTTCGTTTGAGCACGGTTCCTTCTCGAGCTTATGTTCCTCCCCAGTATTGCTGGGTTTCACTCCACGAAACAAAGTTCTCAATCAGCAAGGCTAGTGTTTCCCCTTCTGTGCTGCAAAAAGAGAAAGAAAAAAAGTTAAAGAGCCCGTCTAAGAGTAAAACGATCCTTTTGGGAACCTGGAAGATGCCGTTTAACTTCAGCGGCTGTTGGCTGGGGCAGGGGGCACCTTTGGTAAGTGGTGTTTGCTCTTCGTCTTTCTAACCCATACTGAGCTGTGGTCATTCCTTTTTCAAGTCCTAAAACATCCCTGGGTTAGGAAAGAGATCTGGGACAGATGGATGGAAGAGGAGACAGTTTGAAGCTCAAGGTAACCTGCCCAGAAGATGATATTTTAGCAACAAGCAGCAACATGGCTATTGGATTGGTAGACATGGGTCAAAATGCACGCATTGCCATCGTGGTGGGATGACCGATGACCGTGGTACTTCCACAACAAACACTAAGAGGTGTTTTTAAAGACAGCAAGGTATCTCGTCTTGTTATTGGAAACGCTCTCTCCTGCTTGTGCAGTGTGGGGGCAGAGGCAATGTGAGGGCTGTCCTGTCCCACGTCCAAGAGAAATGAGACACGGGACCATGTGGATGGTTGGATTCTGGCCGACCATTGCTCTCCTCGGGCTGGTGCCAAAACTTGCTTCTGGCTTCTCTCATGGTGATCTTCCTGGACTGTATGTTTTGTCATGGCCCTGTCAAAGCTGGTTCATTTCCTCAGGACGCTGGGGAACATTCCATGGGACAGTAGAGCAGAGGGAGGAGAGTCAAGTAACATCCTCAAGCACCACTTCTTACCAGCTTTGTTGTAGCTGTGACAAAAATAGCACTCTTGTTTCATCACGTTTCCAAAAAATAATAATAATAACAATAAAAAAGGGGAGTGAGGTGTTAAAAAGAAGTGGTAAAAAAATCGCTTCTTCTACTTGACCCTGATATCTTGACATTGAATTTCTATCCATTAGACAAACACTCCTGCTCCTCATCTACCCAGCCTTTGTAACTTGGTGTTGTCATCCCAAGCAGAGCTCTACCACAAGTCTGGCCAACAAGAGAAAGGCAAACAGAAGATGAACTTGGAGATAGGAAATTTGGAACTACCTGTGGTGCAAACAAGGCAGTAATGCTAAATCTGGATGGCACTGCATGCTTTAATAATGAAGCAGCAGCAGAAGGTCCCAAAAATAAGAGCAGAAATTGTCCCACAGCTGAGATATGTGGCACAGCTGTTGTGTCACTCTCCACTAACAGGCTGTCCTGAGATCACACCTTTTCTCTCACGCTGTACAAGGTGTGATTTAACTCACCCACTGCCCCAGGGGGATCTGATGAATTAAAAATCAGTGGTGCTTCTCCAAATAGTGGAGGATGTTGTGTGTCAAATGCTGAAAATGAACCTCAAGTGATGGCTTAGGTTTGCCAGCTGTTACCTGGGCAGACATGCCTGCCACCTGGGCTTAATGCAGGATTTCAGATGCGTCTGGACAGTCATTAAAAGTCTGACTGTCTGGTTCACAGCTTGTCCCAGTGATGAAGTCTCGAGGTTTGGGTCCAAATAGTCCCCACCAGTGCCTGTGTATGAGGCTTGGTGGAGCTCTGTAGGGATGGGAGCTATGGAGGACCTCAAAATATGATGAAAGCCTGCAGATAAGGGAGGTCTCCAATAAATAAGCAGAACACTTATCTATGGTTGCAGAACAGACAATCACAGAAGCCAGCAGAATTTAGGACAGAAACATGTTAAATACTGGGAAAATTTGTTGCATAACATGAAGTAACATTACACAACGCAGGGAATGGGATACAGTGCTTAAAACAGAAAAACGACCATATGACCTTTTAGTTTTAGTTTCTGAATGAAATCAACTGTCATTATGCAACAGTTGACCTGTCCATAAAATAGGGGAGTTGATGTTTACCTACATCCTTGGCATGCGAGTCATCAATTAATATTTGCAAGGCAGTTGGAGGACTTTGGATGAATGACTGCAGGTACAAAGATATGCGTTGGAGTTTCCTCACCGTCAGACATAACGCAGTCCATGTGTCTGTGTACAACCACTTGGGGCCACAGATTTCCTACAGGAATGGTGTGGTTTCAAATAGGAAAGAAACATAACTCATGATTAATTGGTTAACCTTACCCTACAATGCCTTATGCCTAGGAGACATTGTGGCCACGCTATGGATGCATTTGTCATATTCAAACTAGGAAATGGTTTCTGTACTGGCCATGACAGGCCAGACTAGATGACCTCTGTGGATCTTCTTGGCCTCAGTTTCAGTGAATCCGTGCATCCTATCATAGTATGAAAATACATTTACTTAAACATGCCAGCCATACCAAACAACACTACCTTCAGTGGTCCCTACCTCCTCCAGCTGTCTGATGCTACCAGCCTGATGCTATTTCCCAAACTCTGCTGGAAGCTTTACAGAGGAGTGATGCTGCAGGCAGGGGAAGCTGTTTGGGGCAAGGTTTGGTAGAAGGCCTCTGCCTTCAGCAGCTCCCTGTGTGACTGTCATGACCTCATTCCTTTAAAAGAGCTCAGCACTCCGCCTCCAAGTTCTGGGGAAAAAAACAGGCCATTCATTTGCTGTGCCTAAACGGGATTTGAACTAATCCTTAAAATCTGGCCCAAATATTTCTTCTATAATTAAAAAAAAAAAAAAAAAGGAAAAAATTATAATTCTTAGAGTTATAATTGTCAAGGAAATTCTGGTGTCTTTGTTATCTGAGACATGCCCCTTGAGATTTCTCACATCTATATTTTGCTGAGAAGCAGTGGGACCGTCTTTCCATATGGCTCAAGAAAACAAGGCAGTCAAAGCAAAGACAGAGAGAATTTTAGGACTGCAGTGATAACATCTTCTGAAGAGTTTATAGTGACCTCGCTGCTTTGCATTGTGACTTAGTTGACTGTTTTTTGAAAAACACAGAGTGATACAAATCAGAATTTGAGAGGGAAACAAACAGCCCATCAGTTTGAGGGGAAAAAAATGCATGAAAGCCAGATCTTGCTGGTAGCTTGTTGATGTTTCTGTGCTCTTTCTGTAGGAAGGAGACCCTCAGCTCTCTGTGAAGGAAGGGTTCGAGCCGGCAACAAGTCAGGACGTCCTTGTGAAGGTGTGAGAGAACGTGAGTGTTGGGGCTCCTCTGCCTTTGAAACCACCTTTGTGTGAGCAAGAACTGGGTCTTTCCTGCAAAGGTAGGTCTGTGCTTTGCAGAGATGAGAGCATGCAGTTTGCAGCTAAACTAGGAGATGAGTAGGTGTCTAAATTGTTTTATACGTATCCAGGTCAGGATTGGAAAAGGAGAGAGATTTTCTCCTCTGCTGCCTGTAAGATCCAGATGCAGCATCTGCAAAGCACAGGTTATGTTCACAATCAGTAGGTTTCCATCTAGCCTAGCTGAGGTCTTACTTTTTCTCTAGATGGTTCACTTCAGCTATAGCCTCCATCCTGCTTTTCTCCTTGTAGAATCACAATTTCCAAGCTGTCGTCCCAACTGCATAAAGGAAGATGCTGGCTCAGTGTGTTAACACCACACTGAATATTTATAGCACAGAATAAAAAAGTAAAGGTGAAATGTGTAGCCCAGGACTCATGGCTCTTTCTTGTGTGCTCCTGGGAATGGAATTTTTGTCCATTGGACTTGAGCTGCTCTAAAAAGTACAGAACAAAAGCTGATCTTAAAAGTGATCCGCTAAGGAATAAATGGCAGGCGCCGTCTTTGTTATTCATGTGTGGTGCTCAAAGAGCACTTGAAATGGTTGGGATTTTCTGTGGATGTATGTATTTTTTATTATTCTGCTTGGGTTTTGGGGCATTTTGGTGTTTGTCTAAGCATTGGCTCAAGCATATGTCTCTCCTGAAATGCATTATGGCTGGCTGGGAAAACCACATGTTGGTGACATCAGGGGACACATGTGAGTGAAATGGGCATAAATGGGAAAAGCCGGGTGTCTGGGGCTGTGATATCCTCTGAGAGGCAGCCTGGCTTTTGTCTCTCACTTAATTTTATTTCTGCACCACACAATTTACACACTGAATCATGCTCAGCAGCCGTATTCACAAGCTGGCATAAATTTATTTTCATCTGCTGGCCAATTATACCAACTGCCTCAACTGTTGTTTATTTTCTTCTGTTGCATCCTCTTGAGTTACCATTAACAGTGTCCCTTTTGAGTAGAGATGGGCTTTTTGGCACCGGGGCCTGTCGGCCTGCCAAACTAATGGACCATATCTGTTATCTAACAAGTCGTAAAGGCTCCAGTTTCAGGACAGCTTGCAGTTGCTGTGGCCACCTGCAGTGCACTGGCAGGGGTACAGGCCACTGCCCGGGTGGGACGTGTCACCCCAGCTCAAGCGTGTCCTTTGGCACGGGTCTGCTCTTAGGGGGGGACACTTATGGGCTTTGCTTTGGAGAACAACGGCCTTTCTGTGGCTGACAGCCTCACCTCCCGGGGTGAGGAGGCCCCTGCACACGGCTGCTCTGGATGCTGCTCCACCAGCCGGAGAAGGACCTGGCTACAGGGAGATCCTGAGAAACCTCTGCCAAGCAAGGCTGCAGGAGGGAAGAGCCCCACAAGGTAAGGACCCCTCCATCTGGGGAAGCTGTTAATTAAAATGATGAATTAATCAGTCTGAAAAGCAGCAAAGGGAAGAACATCTTTTACGTGATGCAACTAGAACTCTGACCTCTTTTGAGTAGCACCTCCTTATACCGGCTGTGCAAGTCAGGTCCTACCTTTGCAAGACCCTTTGGGCATGCAGCCCCCAATTCCTTCTCCTCCAGTTCCTTCTCTTAGCTTGTAGGACATGCTGCGTTTAAGCCAGCAGGGCTTTTGTGCTCTGCCCGCATGCAAACTCAGAGCCAACTCCACTCAAATCACCCCTGACTTGCAAAATACTCCAGCCCTCTGTCACTTTACTGTCTTTGTGGTCACTTGTGCTCTATTTGCTGTGGGTTGTTTACTGCCAACATTGGAGACTCATCTGGAACTGGAAAGCTGAGCTGTCTCCTTTCTGCCCTGACAGCCGGGGTGTCCCGGTGCCAGCAGACATAGCAGGGTGCTGGAGGACTACAGCCTGCTACAGCTGAAGCAGCACCACACATAGACCACGTGCAGGACCACAGAGGGGGTTTCAGACCACAGCTTGCATTTGCAGGGCTAACAGTTCAGGAGAAAAATGTCTTTCTTGTCAAATGAGTGCCTTTGAGCCATGCTTTCTCACAGATGCTCTCCCTGTTGTACATGGGGATGGTTTTTATGTTCACCGTCACACTTCAGAAAAACTTTTCCAGGGCATGGCAATGAGCATGTTTTAGCTGGTCATTTTGAACAGAAGGGTGCCAGGCAGGGTGACAGTCCGTCAGAGCCAGGGTGTGCATGTTGGTGGCCAGGTGGGCCAGCAGGCTCTGTGCTGAACCAGGGAGACAGAGTTGCCTTCAGGCCTTCAGGCCTGGAGGCCTGGACAGGAAAATGAGGAGACACCACAGTTAAATGGTTTGGTCAACCTGTGGGCCTCTTGACAGACTTGGTGTGTACCCAAGCTCCCAAAGGACAAAGCTCCTGTACAGCCCATTCTGAGCTGCAATTGTGTTTGTTTTTCAAGCCAATTCTAATTCAAAATGATCCAAAACCTGGACCCTACATTTTTTGCCTTTACTGCGGGAATGAGTACTCTGGCAATGCCACAGCAAATGCCACCTCCTTGCAGATCTGGGAGAGCCTTCACACGACTATTTGGCAGCACGTCTGATAGTTGTAGGCCAAAAATGTTCGCATGTGAACACAGCAAGCAGGCTCAGCAGCCTGGAGGTGCAAGCTCCTTGTTCCTTTTGAGTCACTTGTGCAAGAAACCCCTCGCGTGGTTACTGCCGTGCAGGGCAGCTCGTCACCACACACAGCCCTAGGCGATGGTGCTGCAGAACGGTCTCATTTCTAGACGTGCTGCTGACACCACAACATCCTTGACTCCGCCAGGCCAGTGGGTTCCCTGCATCCTCTTAGGCACCACAGTTTCAATCTGCCTTCAGTTTGAGGGCTGAGCCAAAAAGCAATGCTCTGCACGCCTCCTCCGAGAGGGTCTGCTGTCTGCTCTCAAGAGGGGCAGGACGTGCAGGCAGAGACAGGCCTCGTGCTGCCAAGTTCAGAGTCATTTCCTCCTCCCCGGTGCTCGAGGCTGTCTGGAGCAGAGGTTGGACTTGAGGCTCATCTGTAGCCCTCAGCAATCTTCTCATAAACAGGAAAGAGCCCCACGGGGAGGACGACAAGACAGCAATCAGTTCTGCTCTGATCTTTTGTTCTTCCCCTCCCCTTTTGTCTTAAAACTAACAATGCCTCGCTTGATTTGTTGCACAAGAGAGCTGCCAGATGGAAATAAAGCAAAGTACTTCAAGAGCGTGGCAGTCCGCAGCGAGGCCTGCCGCTTGCAGCGCGGGATGGCAGCGGCCAGATCCTGTGTGCAGCTGAGGAAATGCCACCTACCGGGCCTGCTCCCTGCCTGCAGCGCCGGCCTTGCAAAAAAGGCTCTGCACAGGACAGGAAAGAAAGTCGGCGCGACCACAGCTGCTGCCTGGGAGAGGGCAGCTGTAGACCTTTCCATGGCAAGACCAGCAGAAATTATTTAGGGGTGGGGGGTGGGGATCTAAAGATGACAAGGACTTCGGGTTCTGTGGCTGGAGGGTGTTCTTTCCCAGGCCTTCCAGCACAAAAGAGCAGAGGGAGCCCTACCGGGGGGGTTAGACAGCATGCAGGGCGTTATCTCAGCCCTATGACAAGTTTTGTGTTTGGTTTCCTTCCGTAATATCACTGTGACAAAGGGGAGGGAAACCTTTTGTTTATCAAATGTTCTCTCCAGCTTTTTGCTGCAGCACCCCTGTGCTTGCTGGCAGCCTCCCCGAGTGCCAAAAGGTGATCAGGAAATCCTCCCTTGTGCTAGCGAGGCTTGTCCTGCTCTGGGGGGCAATGGGCAAGGGGCTTCACAGCAGGAATCTCCTTTCTTAAAGCAGATCTCTTCAAAATAGAAGAAAAGCATTGGTACTCTTCTGTGTGATCTGTTCCTGGCCCTTCAAGAAGTAACCTGCCACTGAAAATATGGATGGCTTAGTGGGCAGTTTGTACTGCATTCAGGAGGCATGGCCTAGTCATGAAGATACCCAGCTGGAGTAAGAAGTAGGAGCCAGGTCTCTGCTGAATGCCCACATTTCCAGGTCTCATTCCTTTCCACCTGACATATTTCTAACTCCATGAGTCTTACTTTTTTGGCTACCTGTTGGGCCAACCTCAACAGGACATGCCTTTGACCCAGTAGCAACAGTGCCCCTCTGTTTAAGTCACCTTCCTGCGACGTGGGAAGTTGAATCTTTTCTAGGTGGAGAAGGAACTCTGGTTTCTCACATTCAGGGTGAGCTGCTGCCAGAGAGCAGTACTGTGCAATGCAGCTCCTGGCAGCTATTTTCAGGTATTGTAATGCCTCAGCTGACTTTTTGTAACTCATCTTTGTCACTTGGGGTCGTACCAACAGAGGATCCTGACTCCTCTTTGGCAGCTAAAGTACCATGGAAAACAGCATGGGAGTTTCCTTCCAAGGTTCCTTCTTTCCACGGCTCTCCAAGACCCCAAAAGAGGTGTGTGAGGGTTTAGATCCATTACATGCCTACAAAGCACTCAGCTGAAGACAGCCACATCGCTAAGTTATTATAGCCCATGTGTGCCTCAGGGGGGGCGAGGTGGTTAATGACTAACTTGTAAAACTGCTTGGTGCATGGGTGAACTGAGTAGGTGTTTTCAGAAACAGCTGTGCCAGTTTCCCCTGTCAGGATGGGCTTGGGTGCTGGCCAACTTTCCTGTCACTCTCTGTTTGCAAAGCTTTGTGTGGTTGAGTTTTGGTTTCTGAAACCTGTCAGGCACCACTGAAACTCAAAAGCAGCGTGTGTTTAGCATTATTTCAGAGCTTGCTTGGTTTTGCAGGACTTATTATTGTGAATACCAGTGTTTAATACTCTGTTAAGATGCTGAAGTCAACAGACTACTACCTAGAAGCACCAATTTGTGACTTAAACGCTAATTATACCAGAAGAAGCCCAAATCCATTTGGTTGATGCTCATCAAATTAAGAGCTCTGTGGTCAAGGGTCTATACATACTATCTGGAAAGCTGGGCTTGAGTATGGGTAGGAACTAGCAACTTGACCATTTTGGCATCCTAGTTTTTAATGTCCCAGATCATAAATCTTTCAGTGTATTTGGCACTTTGTATGAAAGTCTCCCTAGAAAGGCCTGTCTTCTATTGACTGAAAATACATTTGTTCATCTATCACAGAAGCCTCTGGCAGGTCCCTGCCTGTTACAGCCACACGTGGTTGCGACCTGGAGAAAGCTCTTTTCAATCAGAGGTGCAGGCTTTTACTTCACAGGACTCATTGCCTGGGAACAGTATCAGATGAGCTAGATTTTGTACACCAGCCCCAATTTGACACATGCAATATAATTTACCTGTCTTCTGCTCTTGATGCCCAGACTTTGTCCCTTGAGTTATTGAACCTGTTGTGTCCCCTGATGCTGATATTTCTGGAGAAACTGGGGGCTTGTAGAATGATCTGTTCCGATACAAAATGGGAAATGGGAGTTTCCACCGAGTGATACTATTTATAAGCAAATAGTAATGGCATTAAACTGGAATCCCTGCTGTTCCTGATGCTACTCAAAGAACAGGTGGTTGTTACTGTCCCATTATGGGTTCTACGGGTGTGAAAGGCGCAGCTTGTTTTGAACCGTTTCTCATTTATTCTTATCACACCCGAGCACCTGTGAGTCAGAGGTCTGTCTCTGGCTTTCTTTCCTTCTTTCAGTCTACCTTTGAAGACTAAAAGCTTGGGTTTTTGGAAGATCTTGTCACATATGTCTAATTTGGCCATCTCAGAATGAAATACCTGAAGGATCTCAGGCTGCTAATTACCCTGTCCTCTGCACGTGTTAAGTGTGACATCTGGGTACACTGCTATAAATTGTGAGTAATCAAGCTTCTTGCAAAGAACCTAAGCCAGGGCTGGAGGAAATTAAATCTGCAGATAGAGCAGCTCCTTTCTGGTGCCACTGCATTCAGGGCCCCATCCCTCTATCAGCTTTTTTAAAGCTGGAAAGTTGATTCAGTCACTTGGCATACAGGTGCCATTCCAAGTATCTTCATGCTGCATTTTGTTGTTTTGCTATCTCCTTATTAAGAACAATTGATCAAGGCTGTGTAAAATCTCCACAACTTTGGAGTGTGCGATAGATTTTATTTTGTTCTCTGCCCTTCTCCGATAATTCCTATCACTCTCTTTTTCAAAGTGACTGAACTGGAATTTTCAGACAATTACTCACAATTACTCTAATCCATTTCCTCTGTATGGCTAGGATGAATTCTCCCACATACATTAACGTGTGTTTATTGACGCTGAATTTTACCAGTGGTTTCATTGTCTGGTCACTCAGTGTCATAAGATCTTCCCATGATTATTCACATTCAGGCTTAGATCTGAAAATCCTGGATAACTTTTAGCAGCTGATCACTTGGTCATTTCATTGCTCATCCCTGTCCAATATCACTGTGATCGCAGTAAACTGATGAACTTGCAGCACAAGTTCTTGGGGGACTCTCCAGAAACTTCCTTTGTTATATATGTCAGAATGTGTAAACTCCATATGGCTCCAGCATTTATTGCTCTTATTCAATTAGTTTGAGTGTGGGGATTCTCCATCCTTGATGGTGTTCAAAAGTAGGGCAGACAGCTCAGAAGTTGACCCCATTTTGAGCAGAGGTTGGAGTAGGGGTCTCCAGAGGTCCCTTCCAACCTAAATTATTCCATGACTTTAAAATTAGGCTGGACTCTAATACTAGGTTTCTCCTCAAGGGACAGCAGTCCAAGGTGATGTATTAGGAGGTGTCATCTACTAAAGCCCAATTCTAGCATCCTAAATATTGTCTGTAAATTTGCCAGACAGGTATTCTTGAGTATTCTTGGCATGTTGGAACAACATGAGCAAAACAGCTCAGGAAGTGCTTTTCAAGCATTTTGTCCATGTGTTCGGTTGGTGTTTCTGGGATGTGCCTATCTTGAGAAAGAGGTTGTAAATTGATATTCTGCCACTGTCTTATCTTGGGTTGTCAGTCCATTTTTGGATCCAGTGCTTGTTATAATAAAATGATGACTGGAAAACAAAGCTCATGTCAGCCCTTACCAGCAGGGCATTCTCTTGAAGATAAAGAGCTAGAAGGCAGCATGGTAGAAACACTGAATTCTATCAGAGCCAGCAGCAAAACACTTAAATGCTGAAATAATTTAGCATTTGCTGAAAGCAAGAACTACCCATATGAAAGACACTAATCTGTCATAGACTTTAAGGCTAGAAGGGATTATGATGATCTTTCAGTCTAACCTCCTACATAATTCAGACCATAAGATATCATTTCACATTGAGCTCATAGCTTCCAAATGAGCTTGAAAAAGGCATCCACTCTTGACTGAAGTACTCACAGTGATGGGGATTCCACCCTATCTTTGGCAGATGATGGTAAGATTAGTTATCCTGACAGTTCAGAAAAATACAGTCTATTTCAGTGCTTTATTTCAGCTTTCATCCACTGGGATTTGTGATGCTTTTTGCAAGATTAAGTGTTCTTCTACTCTCAGGGGAAGTTTGGCTTCCAAGAGCAATTTTGACTAACTGTCTTACCTTTTTCAGTGTGTGGTTAAAGCCCCAGTAGGACCCAGAAGAACTATTTCTGTCTGGGTTGTAGACATTTCAGATAACCTTGACATTAGCTTGTTTCTGCTAACAGTGATCCTCTGTAAAACAGAGATAATGGTACCTCCCTCCCTCTCACAGGTGTTGGCTGGGAAGAAAATAAACAAAAATAAAAATAAAAAATTAACATTTCTCAAACGCTATAGTGGGAGGCAAATATCAAATCAGTCAGAGGTCAGAGGCTGTATATTGCATTCCAAAATAAGGTTTAGTGCAGTGATCTTATCTACTGGAAACTGAGGTCCTCTGATATTGCTACAGGATATAAGCCACATTTTCATATATGGATATTGGAATCAAGAAACCACATCTGAAAACATTGGTTTACAGCAATAGTTGAATACACATGAAAGAGAGAAGGTATTTGGGAATAATAGGGGTTAATTGCTTCCTTTGTAAGGGACCTTGGTATAAAGTATTGTAGACCTTGTTACAAGTGTTTCTCATAGGAAAAGACTTATAAAGACATAAAAACAGAAGCTAACCTATTTAATTCAGTTAATCTACCTACTTTAAATGGGGCTTTTACTTGTAATGGAGCCAGTGGTCTCAGTTACCAGCCACACCATTTACAGTCAAAGGTTAGACCAAAATAGCTCCCAGGTCCTTCTAATTTTCTATTTTTGTCAATGATCTACTTAAATGCTGACTACCTCCCATTTAGGACACTCAGATCAATCTAATTGGCTAAGCACCAGTTAACTGCACAGTGGCAGAGGAGTGGCTCACCTCCCTATATTTAAAATGAATGTCTACGTGATGTCCTTGTGGTGGATGACTAGGGCCAGGCCTGGCACTGCCAACTGCAGAGTCATGGCTGAGGACCGAGGAAGATGCTCCACCTCTCTACAAGGCTGGTGTCTCCCATGCTGTTGTTCTCGGGTGCTCAAGACATGATATGCTATGTAGGGATGAGTCAAGATAGAGGATGATCTCCTCACTTTGCCTCACGTGCTAGGACCAGCTTGTTCACTGAGAGCTCACCAGGCTGGAGGCAGTTTTGCTGGTGATGGGGAACGACACAGCAACGTGTGAGTGCTCTCAGCCATGTGCCAGGGAGCAGGTCTCTGCTCATAAAGCAGATTTGACCTCCTCCTTACGGTCAAAGGAGGTTTTTCCTGTTGTCCACTGTTTTCTGTTACGCATAAGCGACGTCTGTGGCTTTATTTGTCTAATGTCCCAAATGCATGTGGTGCAGAGCTGGTATTTAGGCTCAAGCCAACAGCTCAGAAACCCATCCCCATTTTTGTACATGGGGACTGAAAGACTAAGATTGAAAGACTGAGAGGCATTTGCCTCTCTCTGCCTTCCTGTTGACAAGTTATCATAGGCAGAGCTGTCTCCAAGTCTGTATGACAGAAATCATTCATCCACTATGGCAAAAACAGATATTGAATCAGAAATCTGAGCCTTCTTCCAGATTATTCTGGGGTGAAGGCTTTGGTTAGGTGCCTTATGTAGCTGCTTTAAATCATTTGCATGTTCACAAAGAGTGATTCAGCATTAACCTGCTAGGACAATGTGCAGAAGAGGTTGTGTCCTGCTTTCAGAGTGTTTTCTCTGCACGCTTGTCTACATAGTGCCAAAGAGTCTCACCTTTGGATTTTCAGCCTCTGAATACCATGCGGGAACAGACTTTTGAAAATCCACCCCACCTTGTTATATACGAGGCTACCTAGACTCTAAAGAATGCAAATGAAAAAGGAATTTTCCTCTCTTCTCTCTCTGTTCTTACATGCAAGCAGCTCAAATAGATGAGTCCTGGGATGGAATCATCAGCAGGGAGAGGGTGCTCACACCCGTGGCTTTGTTTGGAGACCACATCCAGTCTGTACAGGGCTGCTTAAGAAAAAAACAAAGTCACAGGCCAGACGGAAGAAAGTCCTGGTAGTTGGGCCACAGCTTCCAGCCCAGGCCACAAGTGACCATGGCAAAAATTACAAATTCTTTCATGTTGTTGTGTATTCAATTACATAAATGCTGGGGAACTCAAGTAACAGCCCAGGTCTCTCTTGGAGTAGTAATTACAAAGACTGCTTTGGCAGAATCCTATACAGCTTGAATTGGTTGTTGATGGTTTTTCCTTTTCCTTTTTTCCTTTTCCCAATAGATTTTTTTTCCAATGAGAAAGGCTTTGTAAACTAAATTATTATTTCCTTTCAGAAAATTTTGAGGAAAAAATAAAAGGTCTGGCATTTTCCCACCCACCCGTCTTGGATTTCATTCAGACATGCTGTGCTCATGACAATATTTTGGCTTTGACAAATGGGAAACTTTTGGATGCCAGTGTGGAATATAGGTGTGTTTTGTCTCTTCCTTCTGCTGAGGACATGTCCTATGATTTTTTTGCTGATGGTGGTGTTCTTGTTTTGGACTTTTGAGTATCATATTAGCAATATACTGCAGAATGTTTTAATTATCAGTGTTTGTTGCAAGCACTATGCAAACATATTGTTTCTCAGGCTTCTAAAAGCTCTGCTTCTAATATATCACAAAAGAAGTATATCAAAACAGATAATAGCCCCCAGTCCATGCAGTGTGGGAACCCAAGCTTGTACGAAAACTAAATACCAGGTGCTTATTTTACAGCATGAACTTTTCTGGTGCTTCCCTCCTTGCCATTCCAATGGTATTAGTGCAGTTGAAAAAGAATGGAAAATTTGGTTCTGTTTGATTATATAATATGGGGAAAACTTGTGTGGCACCACTGGTTTGAATTTAATAGCACAGGATCGGTCAGTGGGCTGTTTCTTTGCTCTTTGCTAGAGCTCTGAGCAGGCTTTTCCTCTTCTTTTTTCCTCTTCTGTCTCAGGAAAGGAAAAGGATTTGCCTTCTTTCGGCAAAAAAAGTGTGAATTTTGCCTCTCTTCGGGAACAGTTGGTTCCAACACAACACAGTGTGCAAATCCTGGCTCTTCCTGGGGGCATTTAGTGCACCACATCAGCAACTTTAGTGCATTTTTCTGGCCTGTCCCATGCAGCGGTGGCTGGGTGCCCCGGCTGCCCCGGCTGCCCCTGAAGTCATGGGATGTTCTGGAGGGATGGGTGGTCACCAGGTGAACAGGCTGCAAGTAAATAAATAAATAAATAGTTAGCGTCCCGGAGCGTGTATCGGGTTCAGGTCAGCTGGTGTGACCAGGCTGAATGGACGGGAACAGATTTCACGTAAATTTAGCAGCAGTGTTGTGGCTGGAACAGGCTGATGAGAACTTGGCACCTACCTCCTCACCTCGCACCATCTCCCCCCGCGGTAGGGTTGTTGGCCTCCACACAGAGCATTGCGAGCGCGTAGCCCTGGCAAGCACCCTTTAAATAACCTTTTCGCTTCTGCGGACTGTTTTGCTGAGTCGTTTTGGTTTCTTAGCATCCACAACAACCTCTGTGTGCCGGTGCTCTAGAGCAATGGAGGAGTCTCAGTCCCACATAGTATCACAGAATGGCCAAGGCTGGAAGGGGCCTCTCAAGATCATCCAGTCCAACCCCCCTGCTGAGCAGGATCACCTAAAGCGCATTGTGTAGGGTGGCCTCCAGGCAGGTTTGGGATATCTCCAGAGAAGGAGACCCCACAACTTCTCTGGGCAGCCTGTTCCAGTGCTCCGTCACCCTCACTGTGAAGAAGTACCCCCTCATATTGAGCCGGAACTTCCTGTGCTTCAGTTTGTGCTTTTGGTTCAGCAGCCCAGATTTTTTTATTATTATTTTTTATTCTTTTTTAGTAATTTACATGGTCCTTTCCAAAGTGTATCAACATTTGGATTTGGCAATAGCACAAGGGGCTCACCTTTCACTTAAATGTAGTAAGTAATAAATAGAAGACTTCACGGCATGGTGACTATTTGTTGTGGCTGCGTTTAAGGGAACAGAATCAGGTTGCTGTTGTTGAGGGAGCAGGTTCTAATTTTCATTATTCCCTGCAGGAGAAAAATTATTGTGATGCCTTCCGAGTGTTGTGGCCATCTTGAGATAGATCCTCTTGCAGCGGTGATGGCCAGCTCTCTTCCCTGCAGTAATCCAGGTGAGTGCACATGATGTCTGAGGAAACAATTGCTTAGAGCAAAAAGACTGTGAACCTGTGCGAGTCACTCCAGCCAGGCTTTTATCATCTGCATTTGTGACTTTGTGCTCTGACTCCCCTGCCATTCCATGGGCCAGGTAGCAGATGAATCCATGGGGTTGATCTGCCATCTGCCAAAGCCAGGACCTCCAGGCACCACAGGACCACTCCGTGACACACAGAAGCTGGTCCCACCTTCACCTTCTCCTCAGTCTTTCCCAGCCCTCTCCCTGGACAAGGCAGGTGGGATCTGGGCTTGTTGTGTCTGCCTGTTCTTGGCACCGCTTCCAGGCTTGTCCCTCCAATGCCAGGCCCTGCCATTCATCTGCAGGGACGTGCTGCCTTCGAGACTTTCTAGTGTGACCTTAGGTTCGGGGACATCGGTACAAGCTTTTGGCATGTGGCAACCCCAGCTCCCCTGTGACCACCTCCTTAAATGGATCCCATACAGGCCTGTTAACTTGCTTATCTTAGAGCATGTAAGGGAGCCCACTGAAAACTGTACTGCTGTCAGCCTCCTGTCCACAGGGAAATTGTGGATTCCACTGATATTTTGCTGGAAATTTACAGAGGAAATGTTATTCCATTCCCCAAACCTGTAAAAGTCGTGTTCATTTGCAGGTCATGCTAAATGTCTGGGAAGATAGCAAAAAAGAAAAAGCATATGCCCTATCCATTCTTCCCACATCAACGGAGAAGCCTCCTGCTTTTTTTTTTTTTTTTTTTTTTTTAATGCTGGGACAAAATAAACACAAATCATGTTCTGTTTTCTAGCCTGCAACTTCCCACCACAAAGACCCTAGCGCTGCCCACATCACTGTGAACCTGCTGAATGTGGCTGACGTCCCCATCACTGGGATGGGGATAGGGCCACCAAGTTCATGTGGCCCTGTAGAGGACGGATGCCTGCAGCAGTGGAGGTGAGCAATGGATGTTACTGTGGACGAGAGCTGCAGACTGTCATCTTGTCACAGCTCTTTCCAATGATGCTATGTTTGCCTTATTTTGGGCAGCACGCTTAATGACCCCTTAGCATTTACTGCTGCCTTTTTTCAGTTTAATTGGGGAGAAAATAATGTATTTTTTAAAAAGTTGACAGTCTGTGTTTCACGAAGCAACAACCTGTCTTTTTTCTCCCTGCCCATACAGTTTGCATCCACCAGGCTCAACATTGGCTTTCTACCCTTGAGATACAATTGCAGGGTGTGTTAAGCACCCCAAAGGAAGGACCCTCATTTGGTGTCCATGCTGCTTAGCTTGGGTCAGCAGGGTTTGTAGCAGAGATGGGACTTTGAATGCCCATAGTGCTGCAGGTGTCTTTGGACCTTCTCCCAGGGAGGGGAGGAGAGGCATTGGTCTCTACTTTCTGGGTTAAAATGAAATAAAAACAGTGCCCTTTTCCCTGTCCTCCTCCCTGCACAAGACATTTGCCTAGGCTGCCTGGGGAGAAGACCTCAGTCAAAGCACTTTCATAGACAAATGAAAGCCCTCTGCACTGAGCTTAGGAGGAACTTTCTGGTTGCGGGAACATTTAGATGAGGATATATGAGCCAGCATTGTGGCTCATCCCTCCGTCTCTTGCCCTCACAGTGACCCCAGCTCAAATCCTTGGCCCGCAGCATGCAACCATGACCAGGGCTGCTTGTGACTCCTCTTGGCTGTGGAGCTTGGAGCTGTTGGTGGTGAAATCTGAGGATGGAACCCCAGAGGTAACCTTGCCTTGTGTGGTGACTGCAACCAACAGGTGGCCAAAGCTGCTGGAGCACCCTCATGTCATGCATTCACCGGGGAGTCGCATCGTGGTGCAGTGCCTTGGCGTGGTGAAGGACAATATCAAGAGCTGTTGGCCACCAGGATGGGGAGAAAGAAAAGGTGCCCATTGTCCCAAAATGGAGCGTGTTGCAACTGCCTGCGGAGCTGGCTTACAAAAGTGATGGGGTAAGTATGTATGGGGAGAAAAAAAACACAAAAGTGCTAACAGAATTGACTGGCTAAAACTTCAGCAGAGGCTGTTATTATACTTGTCACCATCTGTTAACCTTCAAAACAGGTGTTGAGCATTTGAAGTGCCAACACGGTCCTCTGGCTGTGATCCGTGTGTGTGCAGACAGTGGTAACACGAACGCGGGCAGGAGGAAGGGGCTGGGGGGCTGCCAAGTGGGCACATGCACAAAAGGGGATGGCCCCGGGCAGGCAGCGTGTGAGATACAAGTGGACTTGGCTGGCTGGGAAAGGTGGAGAACCTCCCGGCAGGGCTGGGACGGAGCAGGACACATCCTCAGCTGATGGCAAACAGAGCTGGAGGGAGGGCCCTGGGGAAGGGGCTCCTCTTTTATAGGGTGATTTGGCTGATGAAGGCTTTGGGCCAGGTTTATAAAAGTTCTCAGGTTACCAAAATTCAGCTGGAGAAACCTTGACTCCTGCCAAGATCCTTAATTTTGGCTTGCTTTTAGGAATTGGGACTAAAATGTTTTGTTGCACTCTAGCTCTAGCTCAGGGTCGTTCTTTGATATATTTAGGCTTAGTAGCTTTTTTGGAAAGTCATAAAAATGCTAGACTTTTAGTTTCAATAAGTTTATTTGCAGAAAATTTTCAGTAAGAATGCAACATTTCATTGGGGAAAAGAAAACCAAAACCTTTCATTTTTCTTCTAGGGAGTACTTACATTACCAAACATTGTGATGACAAGCATCTTGGGATCTTGCAAGGCAGTATTGTTAAGTAAATCAACAAGCCGCGTAACACTCAACATGTGAAGGTGAGCGAGTGACGTTCAAGCTGGACTGGGTAGAGCTCTGAGGAGTATCCAAAGAATCTGAAATAAAAGGCTTGGAAGAAAAATGTCAGAGGTAAAGATCTGAAGACTGTGAGGTGCTAATAATTGACAACTGGCATGGCTTGCAAAGCAAAAAGACTATCAACACACTTAAAAATCTCCTTGTCTTATCTAACTAAATGTAATTAGCACTAAAATCCAAACACAAACTAGGATGGAAGTGTGCTTGTGCCATACGTATGAACAAGATAATCTTGTGCCGGAGTTCCACCATGAGATTTTTTCTAATTCAGCCCATATGTCAGGTTTTCTGATTGCTTTTTAAAATTATTATTCACCCACATTGTGATGTTGTCCCAAATGAGAACAGCCAAGAAACACCTCATCCCAAAGTGCTTGACAGTCCTCAAACAGAAACAACTGACTGCTGACAAACCAGAAGGTTTTCTCTAATTGCAGATGAAACTCCAGGATCTTTATTTTTTTCTCCCTGCAGTGTTTATAAAACAGACATTGGTTTGGGTGTGAAAGCAGCAGGTTTGGAAAGTATTTCTGTCACTGGAGGTGGTGCTGCAGGGTATAGCCTTGGTTTGGAGTCTGTTTTGTGTATGTTCTGGAATATTGCAAATCATGTTGTGATAACGGAGTAACTATAAACAGTCATTTGGCAGCATATCTTGGTTGTCAGAGACCTGATGCAAATGTGCATTCCCACCTTTGGTTCTCGTCCCATGCCCTTCCCACCCTGTTCATGCATTGGGGGTTTCCACCAAAGGTTAAGGCTTATATGATCCGAGCAAAACTGCTGTCATTTCTTAGCTTGGTGCTGCAAGACAGAGGTGGCTATAGTCTGGCTTTCTGAGGAGGACAGTCATCGTACAAGGGATTTACATCCCCTGCAAGCTTGACTTGTACACATTGTTATTTCACGGTTGAAGCTGGAAGGGTACACACAGCATTTGGGAGAATGGTCTCATTTTCCTTCCTTCAAAAAAAGAGTCAAGGGGCACATCAGATTTCACTGACAGCATTGACTGCATTTCCACTGACCACAGTGGGAATTTGGATACCTCTGTATGTTCCCATGTTCTGATCTGTGATTTCAACCTCACCTCTTCAAACAGGGTCAATTTTAAAGCAAGTGAGATGGTTTGGAAACTGCAAGTGTGTGCCAAGTATTTCAGAAAGTTCAGGACAAAATGAGAATTTGTCTCTTCACCTCAAGGAATTCAACATGCTTTAGTTCAACAAAGAAATTACAGATTTTAAAAAAAAAAAAGTGTTTCAGTGATTTACAGAGCCCATGCTTCATGGTTGTTTCTGACTTCAGTAGAGATTAGATGAGGTTGGCAGTTTCTTTTCTACTTTTTCACAGATGCTTTATTTCTTCATTTTGGAGTTTAATTATCTAAGTGTGCATAAAAATAGAGGGGAGAAGAGTATCTCATATCAACTATGGATTTCTGCAGCTGCTCTGGATCACACTGCTTCAAGGCTTTATACCACTCCTAAAATACGATACTGACAAAAGAACTATTACTGCATCACCACAGCTAACTCAAAATTTACAGATTAGAGCTAGTAATCTTCAATGGACCTCCTCCATCCTTCTAAGTTTGATAACAAATATTTATTTCAAGGAATATAAGACTGAATTTTGTGCCACATTTTCCTACCCACAAATGTTTCTTTTCTGGGGGATAAAGCTGAACATTTCACATCCTTTCTGAAGATGAGAACAAGTGAAAGCAATCGGTCCTGTCTGTCTCTGTCTTTTGCAATGATTAAGTTTTTGGGTATGGATACTGCTGAGAGGTTTCACTCAACTATGCTTGAAAAAAATCTACATTTATGGACCCAGGACCTTTGTCAAGCAAACTTGAAATTCCATTAAAAGGATAGAAACTTTTAGAAGCTCCATTTTCCATAAATTCTTACAAAACGTTTTTATTTCCAGTACCTGCTTGAATTCTTTAGCGGTTAAATCTTGTATCAAATTTTCTGTTATTCTTACCCTCAGTAAGTGTCAGGCTGACAGACCTATACTTATTTGATCATCTCCTTTACCATGTCCACACATCCCCATGATATTTGTTTTCTCAAATTTCTGCCACTTCTGGACATAAGTGATTTAAATCAGCCTCCAGAAGAGCTTCCTAATCTGCTCTTCTAGTAATCCTGCTGCAAGGTATCTGGATGTACTCATATTAACATGTTACTGTAGTAGTGACTGTTTTACATCAGTGTTGATTATGGCTAGAGTCAAAAATGTTCATCCTTTACTTATGAGATGAATACAATATCTGTTTTTCTCCCAGACAAAGAATGGATGTATTTGCTGAACACTTTGGACTTTCTGTATTATTACTGACTGTTTTGATGTTCTTAGTATTCATGGGCTAATAGGATTGGTAGGGTTACAATTGTTCCTAATAAGCTCAGACATCTTACTTTTTCTGTGGCCATATGTATTTTCCTGTATCCCTTTGCTTTTTTAGTAATTTTCTGTAGCTCCAAGATTTTAAGGTATTTTCAGTGTTTACAACATCTATCTTCTAAGCATCCAGTCATTCATCTTTACTAGTACTCATTTTGCGTCCTTTTCTAGCCTAAATTGTTTTTGAACCATGTCAGTATGCTTTCTTGCTTACACGGTTATTTTTGTTGTTCTTGATTAGTTCTTTTTACATCCAGGTAAATAATTTTGAGCTACTCAAAACAGGCATCGCATTTTAGTCTTCAATCCTGCCTTATAGTTGGCTTGTACTTGATACAGCTTTGTGAAGCTGGCTGTCTTGAAATGTCTTGTGTTTCTAACTGGCTTGGACAGGAATCAAACATAATCACTTCCACCTTCATTACCATTAACTTTTACTTCTTGGTTAGAAAATTGTCATCCACTATTTGTAGAAATTCCAGAAAAGTTAGTACTGCTGGAAGGACATCTTTGATATGTCATTCAGAGTGAAGTTTCCATGACATTACTGTGTGCATGACAGATAAATGGTTTTGGAACTGCCCCACCTGATTTAGAGAGTGGTTTAGCAGTTTGGTGAGGCAGCTATTTTAACCTCCTTTTTACCCATTTGGACATGATCCATAAGTATTCAAAAGCATTTGCTTTTGAGCCATCACTGCTACAGAAGAAATTTAAGCTCAGTTTGACAGGAAATGCCAGCCATGGTCTCCTTTGCACACCTGATCCTCCACTGAAAGGCTATGGTCACTGCCCTCACCCTACTCAGGGACATAGATGTTTTCTCTGGGTTTCATTAGCACAAATAGATCAAAAATAGCAATTTGACAATTAATTTTGAAAAATATTTCACAACTGTTGATGAGCATTTTAACTTGTTCTTTAAAGGTTAAAATTTTGAACCTAAACTCTGAGATTCCCTGTCCCCAAAATACCACTTTCTTTTACCACCCCTAAGTTTGATAACTATAGAATGCCTTATCTTTTCAATATTTTATTTTAAAAATTGTACATGAGAGAAATAAAACTCCATTTACCCTTAAAATGCTTCTCTCTAAGCTATGCTCTTGCAGACCCCAGAGAGAACACATGGTAAAGAGGGAAGCAGTAACAAGAATTTCAGGGGCTAACTCATGACTGTGACTCTTGTTACCATCAACAGCATCAAGAAAAAAAATCCCTCTGTAATCGGAAAAATCATACAAAGAAATTCAAGTGACAGAGAGCAGGATTTATCCCTTTATATTCTACTCTTAGTCATTCATTAACCAAGGCTCTCACCATCTTTTGGGATGTATTAATTCGGCAGATCTCTTCTGTGGGGAAGATTTCCCAGCATTTTGGCATCAGTTTTCAGCATTCAAAACTGTTGGTCTAGAAAGGGTTACACAGGATGGCCAGAACATCCTGGGGGGCACCATGGGGACATCGCTGTCCCCAAGCTGATATCTCCCAAGCTTCATGCCCAGGCAAGGGATAAATGTGACTGAATGGCAGATATCAGCCTCTGACAGAGCCTGAAGAAATTCACATGGGTGTTCCCAAGACTTCATCAAATAACCAGATATTGAGATGCAGTCTTAGAGTGTTTTGTCAGCTAAGAAACCATTTAAGACTGAATCCTAGTGAGAGCCAAGTATGTACACGCACAGTGTTTTAAAGAATTAATCATGTCTTCAGATGTGGAGCCTTCTAGTTAGTTTAATTACTGTCCATTTTTTTTCTTTCAGTAGCTAAATGGATCCAGTGACAATGAATCTTATTTCATTTTTAGTAGATGAAAGAGAAGCAGGCTTCAAAACAGATAATGAATTTCTTCTAACTCATCTGGAGACTGAAGAGCCATAATTCTGGTTGATCAGATATGGTCTGCCTCAGAGAGGCACCAGATGTGATCCAGATTTTAAATAGATGCTGCTGCTGTCAAAATGCATTTGCTCCCTCCTGGTGTAACAAAGTGAAGTCCATCTGTCTGGAGTTGTGTACTTTTTTTAGTGGTAATAACAGTTAACATCAACAATAAGCTTTGTCTCATTAGTATCACATAATCCCTACTACTAAGTCCCCAGTTTCTGGTCCCCATATTATTTGCCATGGAAAAAATAAAGACCACAGCAGGAGCTAAGAAGGTCAGTGCATTCTCAGGGTAATCAGCTGTAGTAAATTCAATTCTGACAAGACAAGGCTTGCAAATGTCTAGGGAATTAAGGGATCATCTATAATTTCATATGTTGAGTGGGAAAGTGTCCTTCCAAGCATTTATTAATTACAGATGAAGATGTGTATGGTGGTCATCCTTGGAGACATTTCTTCTGAAAACAAGAAAAATGGACTTAACTGTTTGCTGCTACTTCTAAAGAAAAAAAAAATACTGATCTTAGCACTTAGCCTTGCAATAGTTTCTATCAGTGTTCTTTCTCTCCCAGTTTTTATTACTCTGTCTTATCAACTGATGCCTGTCACCCTGTCTGTAACTTCTTGCACAGAAGTTTTCCACTGTAATCAATAGGGAAGGATTCCCTTGGCTTTAGTGTGGCTCTGTGTCACCTCCCCAGGGTTTGCAGACCTTAAAAAGTAGCTAGACAAGAACAACAGACAGAAGAGTTTCGCATTTAGAACTGAACCTTTCTTTTAAAGATATCAGAATATTTTAGAAACCCTATTTACTACCTTCTGAGCCCTGTGGTGTCTGTTCTGTTTTACAGATGAGGAAATTAAAACACAGGGAGGTTAGAAGCTAACTTTTTTCAAGCTGGGCAGCTGAAGGTAAGCACTTACATCCACACCTTTCTCCCTCAAGAGGAAATCTTTGACACTTTCAAACTCACTTTTGTGCCTAGTTTTTGAAAACTTGGGCTTTTAGCTTACCCAAGAGCTCACCAAAAGTCACCAGAATTGCTGACAAGCTCATTCCATTGCCTTTAAAAGACTCGAAGTGCATGGCTTATTTCCCTTTGTGAGACCAAGGCTGAGGAGGAAAAATGAAAATCCATCAGGGGAGCTAAACACCCAGGGAGGAAAAGAGCTATTTAAGTAAGAGAATAAACCTGCCATGAAAACAGGTTGATCTCAATTAACTAATTAACGTTAATTCATGATCTCATGAATAAGCATAGACTGGAAATTAGGAGGCTTGTAACTACCAAAGGACTGAAAGTTGGAGACAAGTGGGGATTCTGGGAGCAAATAACATTGCTTGGTTTGAGACAGAGTTGGATCAGAGTCCAGAAGGGACAAGGGGATGCAGCACTGGCACCTCCAAGGGACTGTATTTGGTGGTCCAGCATATCCTTCTCCGTGTTATGTTCACAGGATTGCAAACCAGTTTCCCAGCGCCCTGGGACAAACACAAATGCTGAGACAAAATAGCCTTCCTCCCTGCAGGGGCCCCTGGGTATTTCTTGTTTAGGGTTTAGGTCACTTGGGTTGGAAAATGCTATTGCTGCCACAGGAAGAAAATGAATACCTGGTGATATCAAATACCGCTCTCCTTTTTAGACCTGCAGTGCCTCATATGCCAGATTGCCGCTATTGTATGAAGAATTTTCAGTTCTTTTTTGTGCCTGGCAACTGATTGAAAGTTCATATTATTTATGGCAGAAAACAGCAGTGTACTTTTGAGCTTGAGGAAGCTGGGAAAGTGCAGTGGGTGTCAATCAATTAAGCTATTCAACTTATTTATGAAACAAGACAAAACAATGTCTAGGATATGAATTCCCATCTCAATAGGATCCTCCCTGATATAAAATGTCAGCGCTGAAAAAGGGTCAGCTCATGACCCTTGAATATTCTTTTAAACTATTTGCAAATCAATACCTCTTCTCTGGGTTTGTTCGGGGACCATCGTTCCCTTTTATTATAAGTCACGGGGCACAGACTGCTTATCAGCAAGCATGGAGACAGATCACTGCACTAAAGGAACAGCTGGCTTAGGAGACCAGCCCCGACTCTCATTTATAGGGGAGGCTCAGTTCACACTACTCTGGCAGTGCAAAGGGTTTTAAAGTTATTATAATCATGCCTTTTACTGATGCTTGGACTCCTTTATATGTGCTGAAAGAGGGATGAAGTCCTTCGGCATGCGAGCAGTTGGGATTGTCTCCCTCTTACAATATCAGCCGTGAGTGTCATCTCCCATTTTCTCTTCCACATGCTCCATGTCAGGAGGTCCTTCTGCATCCCTGGGTATCAGGGTTTGGGGTTTGTGATCATCTCCCCCTCTCTCTTAACTGCTCTGCTGGCACTAACCTGTTTGGTACAGGTAGGCCCTGAGTAGACAGATGGCCTGAGCCTCAGATGAGCATCTGGCCTGTTAAGCTGTCTAAAAAGGCATCATCTTTACAAATCCGGGCCCTAATCTCATTGCCCACTGTGTGACCCGTAGGGGTTTCAGGTCTGTGCCAAAGAGGGGGGGAGGAGGAGAGAACAGCGGCCAGGGGGTCCGCAGAGCCAGGGAAGGAGGAAGGTGCCTGCAGGGCCCAGTGCTGAGGATGGGCCTGTTTCTCACGGCAAGGAGACAGGGAAGGACTGCCCTCCTGGCTGGACCAAAGGGCCTACACTGGGCTCTCCTGGGCCTCTGGATAAATGTGTCTAAGGGACCTCCCATTGCATCTCCTTGTGGCGTCTTAAACGTGGCATCAGCCTAGTGCATTTCAGCAGTGCTTGGGCAAGCTCAAGGCATGGCAGGTGAACTGAGAACACAACACCAGAAGAAGTGCCCATTTGTCTACTGATTTATATGAATAAGAAGGGAGTTTTATGCAAAAGGAAGATGAGGAAGACATGGTTTGCAAGGCAGTGAGTCATTCATGCCCGTTATCCTGTCTAGTGTCAATATGACGTTCCTCAGAGAAAACTAATACATACATTTTTAGGCTAGAAGGCGAGGAATGTGGTATATCTGTGCAACACCTATGAGAAAAGGACTGTTCCTTTCATTTTTCATATTATAGAATGAGCCTTGAGGCCAATACTTGGTAGTGGTAATAACCTGAGAAAAAAGTGAAGAATTAAAAAAAATATATTAAATTTTCATAGTGCTGATTGACCTGGAAATGGTATTGAAATGAGCTTTGATCCCTACAGTTATGGCCTGGTTTTGAGGTAGATCTGAATTTTACAGATTTGTAGTGGACTAACCCAAAATGTCAGGCCTAAATATAAAAGAATTTAGAGCATGCCTGGATCAGATTTTTTTTTAGAATTAAAGATATCATACTGGAGATTAGAGATCTTTGGGATTTTCCCTCACAAAATTCAGAGGAATTCTTTAAAGTTAAATGATCACTCCTATATTAAGTTATTTGTGGTAGCTAAATATAGAGATGGTCCCCTGTTTTTCAAATCTTAAATATTTTTTAATGTATTTTTTAAAAGTCAAAATTGTAATCTTTTTTCCTTCAACCCACTTCAGTACCTGAAACAGTGATTAGTTCTGATTTTAGGTCAGAGTTTGTGTTGCTAGGAAAAAAAAAAAAAAAAAACAACAATCAGTAAAAGCATTCTTCACATCTGTAAAAGAAAACTTGGACACTGCTTCATGCGGGCACTTGTTTGCATTCACAAATTCTAGGGCAGGTCTGTACTGATGTCTGCTAAGGTAGGAAACATGAAACAGAAGCCCCCAAAGAGTCTCTGATTTATTTATTTTTTAAATTTATATGTTTGTTTTAAATTGGATTTTCCCCTAATTAGGGTATCATGGAAAAATTGCTGTTCTTGTGGCTCTAAAATGTGCAATGAATTCCTACATCAATGCAGAAGGGTCGAAAGGAACATGCAGCCTTAGGCATGAGCTGGACTGTAACATACTTTCTCTATTTACTGCAGAGAGACACTTTCCCAGCATCAAGGCAATGGGCCAAATTTTCAATTCAAGCCTCCATCTAGTCAAGTTATTAGGGACATTCTTAACTTTAAGTGCATATGGAGTGTTGTAAATTTCCATTCAAAAGGACTGTTCACTGATGCAGCTTAACTTTGATGTGCATACGGGTAGGTGCTAAAAAAATAACGTTTGCCCCAAAGTAACCAATGAAAAATGTTTAGGATCAAAATAAACACCAAACAGCTCCCTTGCTATCAATTTGCAATTAAGGTGAAGTTAAAGAAAAACAGTTCAAAAATAAGAAAGAAATATTTAATTCCTAATTATTGGTGTTAAAAGCAATATATTTAATGTGGCATTGACTGGAAAACTTTCTAGACATCTCTGTCACTGAAAAGTGAAACAAAATTGGATGAAGGCATCATGAACAATGGAATATGTGTGTTGAAAACATAAATCCACAGTCATCCCAGGGTTTGTTATTAATAGATCTTTTGCTGCTCAGTATTTCTTAGAAATAGATTTGAGTTGGAAGTTCACCACGATGTAGCCATATATATATATGTAACCATATATATATATATATATATATATATCTGATGAATCGCAGTTGCTTCACTCTAAATAAAGAGCAGCTAACCAAGGAACCATCTGTCGGTGTATGATTACCAACTTTCTTTTTGTCTTTCAAAACAGCCTGAGAAATCAAGGGCGCTGTGAGTAAAGTGGAAAGCACACATGCACAGCGGCCGGCTTGAGAGGATTGGGTCGGATCCTTGCCTTTCTCTCTTGATGCACTAATTTCATACTGCTGGTTTTCATCTGGCGTGCCTGTGTATTTCAAATGCATGCTAAACTTTAAAGGGGTTATTCTGCAGCAAATGTGGTTAATATGGTACAGTTGAGACTTGCAAAGTAAAATTTTTCTGAAAGGGGAAAATCCTTAAGTCCTCTCTCAGCTTGTGAAACCAACAGAATAATATTAATTCATTTTTTTTTCTTGCTATTGAATAGTAAAAAGCCTGGGATACCCTGGGAAAACATATTCTTAATTGTTTTCTTAAGGTTGAATGCCCTACTAGCAGTAGGAAAGACAAAGCAGTAAGATCTAAGGCCTCTGAGTCTCTAGAAAATGACATAGGTTTTTATGCTGGAAAAATGAGGGATTTATTCCTTTTTTTGGTCAGATGAGCTCAGGGTCAATGTACAATTTCTCTTTTTATTTCTATTCCAATGACCATCTATTTTGTTGTGGTTTTTTTTTTCTTTATTTCCCCAAACTCTATCCGACTGATAAAACCCACTGCATCTGGCTCTTTGTCGCCAAAGGCGCTCTGCAGTGTGCACAGCCACGTACCCACAGCTCATACAAATCCCAGCACCCCACAAACCCCTTTGTGAAAAAAGGGAGAGGAACAGCAAGAGATTTGAAAACCTGCTCACACCCTAACCAAAATTATATTTTCTATATTCTATTTTTACAGCCCCCTCAACCCCTGCCCATGACTCTTACCCTGACTGTCTCTCATCTCCTCCAGCTGCTCTCATGCCCTGAGCATCCTTGCCCTGGGCTCCCCTCTCACCTCCTCTCCCTTCTGCATTTCCCCTTGTCCCCAGGCTTCAAGCCACATTTCCCACTTCTGGCCCAGTGGCTGAAAGCAGGTGGAAAGGCAGGTGGTAATATAAATATTTAGGTCTGCAAGATTGCGCTGGAGGCAACTGATGGAGTTGTCACCCTAAAAATAATAAAATAAATAAATAAATCCAACCTCCAAATGCATGAATAAATCCACTAAGAGATATCTTCCCTTTGCATGGCCACCAAAACAATGAGTCCCTCTGTGTAATCAATAATAAACCCTAGGTGCTTAAACCTAGACCTGAATTTGGCACGATCAGACCCCTGATGTGCTTCTACAGGAGGCTCACGATGGGAAGCCAGATAGCAGTAGCTGTTCCACAACTATGAAAGTGAAGCAATTGTTTACATGTATATCTTGTCAGTTTGATGTGCTGGTTTCTGACTCTTGTCAAGTGTAAACGGGAATACTCCCACTGAAGTTTCTATTTTTTTACCTAATACACTGATGTAGATGTTAGTGTACAGACAGTAAGCAAATAAAACAACATGCAAGCAGCTGTAATAAGCACCATCCCATTGCACGCCTGGAAAGTCTTTAAGACTCATTAAGCAGTCAGCAAATCAGACACATTTGTCTCCCATTAAAAAAGTAAATTGAAAATACTGAAAGGGAACCTGTGCATGGCTGTGATTTGTGAGGGAGCGTATTAGCAGGAAAAGCCACAGTCTGTTTTGCAGTTGGGTATGAGTTAAAGCAGGAACTGGAATGAGAGGAACTATTTTAAACAGATCAGCTCTATTAATACTCTGAAAGTACATTTAAAAGCACCAGCACGTACAGCCATCTTTGACTCCTCCAGGAGGAAGTTGCCATTTGTTGCAGAGCTGCTGTTGCTTTAATTTGACACTCAATATGTGTTTTCCCCACAGTATTAGATATCTTGGGCTCTATCCAGGACACATTCAGGAATGAACTGATCCCTATAGTTCCTATGCAACGATGAGATTTACTACTTAGATTGACGTGTATCTTCGGTGAGTCAAATAAACATGAGGAGCATTAATTAGGGCTGCTTACTGTATTTAGCTTGCATTCACACAACCTGATACGGAGCTGCTGGGGCCAGGCTGCTTCCCCCCGGGGTCGGATGGGGTGAGATCGGCAGCAACAAGGGCCTGGGTCAGCTGCGGGCTGGAAAATAAACCAGCCCCGCTGATCTCCTCCTGGGCTAACTGCAGGCAGCTCTAGGATGACTTTGGGATGCTCCTTGGAGTCTCCACCAATTTAAAGGATTAAGTTTTAAACAACAAAAAGCATCCTTTCCATGATAAAGAGAGGTTTGAGATCATTTACAGATATGGCAATAGGAGAGTGCTTCTGTGATATTATAACTGATGCTCTGGTGCACTAGACGTATGTGTGAGTGAGTGTTAAAATGCTTCTTCAAAATATTTAAAAATCAGGTTTTCATCTAGGAAGTTTGGAAGAGCAGCCTGGGAGGCTTCTAGACTTCTTCTCTTAGCCCTGCAATAACTGTTTGTGGTCTCTAAATAAAGGAGATGACTCTCTCTGGAGTTGTTGGCCTCCGGGTGCGCTGAAATGAAACACCCTGGGCTGCTGGTTCAGAAATCACAACAGAAATCTCTTCCCTCAGCTTCTGAATGCCAAGTCCTTGCAATCCCAGAGAAGAAGGGTTTTGAAGAGGTACATGCTGGGATTAGGTAGTGCCCCAAAAACATCCTCGCCCAGAAGAGTCAGCATGTATCAATGCAAATGCAAGCATTTTGCAAATTATTTGTCATTTTTTTGATGAGGGGGAAAGCTTCTTGGTGAGACCAAGTCAGCTCTTGGCAGAGTCACTCTTGTTTTCACCAAGTCCAAATGGGACACGGGAAGTCTTTGATGTCCTACCTGGACTGGGGTGGTGATCAGTTCTTTGTCTGAATAAAGACAGTTTGGGCAGGGTTATAGGAAGTGGGGCTGGACCCCACCACCACTCAACAGGTATTTCTGCCTGCTGATGGGTACAGCAAAGCACAGGGATTTTTGCGCGGGAGCTGCGGTGCTGTGCATCATAGCAGGAACAGATGAAGCTTTGGGGAAGTTAAATGTGGGCAAACTTCTTTTTGTCAGGCAGCAGGACAGAATAAGTATCCCCTGCACTTCTGTTCAGGTTATCTGTACTGTGTGATTGCTTTTGCTTTTTATATCAGATGTTTTTGCCAAAGGGGATAGATGTTTTAAAGATATAAACGTTTTTAACAGCTTTATTTTTGCCAGGGCAATGTTAATTCACTGCAGACTTTCTAGAGGTGGTTTTGGGAGGTGTCAGTTCCTGTGTGCAGTAGGAAGTGGGGAGGAGAGAAGGTTGCCTCCTTTTAACCTTGCCACAGAGGCTCTGCACATGTAAATGCTCATCTCTGCTGCAGAATAAGACCAAATAAGCCTCTAGCTGATGCTAAGGTGTCAAACAGACTTTAAAACTGGAGGGAAATTGCCATGGCTTCCCCTCAGTAATGAGGGGCTGAGATGTTTCTGTAGTGCCCTGTCCTCCTCCCTCTGGATGCTCCCCTGTCCTTTGCTGGTGGAAATGAGGAACGGAAGAGGGAGCCCACCATTTCCCACCTGTTGCTGTCAAAACATGTCAGCGACATGGGATGTGGATAAGAGGATTTCATCTGCCATATCCCTGATATGGCTCAGATGTGGGTCATAGCCCTGTCTGTGGGTGCTGGGAGGGCTGGGAGTGATGTGGGTGCTGTGTGGTTGATAAAGACTTGTGTTGCCCCCGTTTGAGCGAGCTTCCACAACTTGGCAGGTTCGTTCTGTGTGGCCGGAGGCGAGGAGCTGCAGCTCCACTTGTGGGTGATAAGCGCTCGAGCCAGGCTACAAAGCTCATGGTAGAAGACCCACCTCTACCCTCTGCAGATAGCCAGAGGGTAGGATAAGGATAGGAGTCCCAAAAGAATCATTTTAAAAAGGAGAATGAGGTCACATTACTGAGGATGAGATCAAGGAATAAAATAAGCATGTAGGGCAGAAAGGTTGCCGTGCTAAATGAATTACAACCACCAAGGAGTGTTAGGAAACAAGGAGAAAGGTGCTATAAATACAGTAAAGTAAGAGAAAGACAGCAGCAGGCAGAAACCCATTACCTAATGAGGAACAGGAGAGGTACAGGTGACCTAGAGAAGACCAACATATTTAATGTCTTTTTGCTTTAGTTTCCTCCAACAAAAGAAGTTTCTTTGTGATATAAAGGAGGCAAGAGACAAGATTAAAGAAGAAAACAGCGGACAAGGGAAAACATAGTTAAACTGAATATATTCAACAGAGATTACAAAGCAAAGCAGGGTGCAGGGGTGCAGATATAATCTTTGTCCTCAAAAAAAGAGAGAGAGGTGAACCAGGGTTATGTAGAGCAGCCAGCCCCAGCACTTGCTGCCAAAAGCATTGAAATAAAAAACAACAAACAAACAAACAAACAAAAAGCTCTGTACCTACCTAGAGTTCAATACAGTGATAACCCAGCTGGATTTGCTGAGGAGCAAATATTGGCATTTTACATCCCATTTTACATCAGGGAACAGTGAGATTTTGTCTCCTTTGTGTGTAAACAGCTTGAGTCCTGGATTGCCTTGTCCTTTGTGTCTGCAGACAGGACCATCACGGGATTCTTAGGTGTCCCCAGCTGCAATTAATAGGGATGGGTGTCCCCATATGCAAGGTACTGGACGTACTCACAGAAAGGCCCTGGTTGTGGGGTGCTTCCACTCTCCTACTGCAAGATTAATGAGAGAGTAGAGGACAGTTTGGTTAGATTTATCTTGCTTTTAAGCATGGAAGTTGTTTCCAAACACTGAAAAAATAAACGAAGGCTGCAAGTCGATGACAATGTGGTGGGAGGGATTTTGTTGGTAAATTGGGGTGAGAAGAAACAAGGGAGAGGGGGAGCTGTGAGAGCCTTTGAGGATGATAAAGAAAAAGGGTATGGTTTTTAGGGTTCCCACTTGTAATCCTAGTCCTTCTTCCATCTGTATCTACTAATCCTACCACTGGCCTTCTATTTGGAGGTTAAAAAAAGTTCAAAACATTCTCAGATTTTTATTCCAGGGGCAGAGCGCTGTTCGAGGATTATGCAACAGGAGATACAGACCACAGAAAGACAAGAATCTGCACATTTAATCCTGCGTAGGATTAAAGTGCATGTGACACACTACGCACGTGACTGCATATATGAGTTTCGTGTGTTGCAAAAGCTTTGGTGTACTGATCAGAACCTGATGTATTCAGCTTATGGGCTGGTGTTACTCTTCTATTTATGTGGTCTAAGAAAGGGAAAAGAGAGAGGCAAGCCTCCAAGGGCAGTGACCCTTTCTTTATTCAAACCTGAACAGAAGGAGGGTCTTTACTTGCAAGAACTCATTTTTTTCTTTCTGCTTGCCACACAATGAGGGCTCCAAAAGAATAGGTCCTTGGAGCTAACAAGGTTGATCATCAAGGAAATCTCTGTGCCTTTTGAGTCCTAGGGCTGTGGAAAAGATTTAGTGCTTCACTGAACCAACCTTTGGAAGGAGAAGTTATGAAAGCCCAATTTAAAGGCTGATTTTAAAATTAGCTCTGCGGAGACATTTTCTGCTCTTCCCAAAACAACACAGCATGGACTACTCTATGCATTCATCTCCTGAAGAGCCAAGTAAAGCACAATATTTCCCATATGATTGCAGCAGATGCCTTCTGCAGCCAATGGTGGGCCCAAGGTTAATGTTTAACATTTGGAGGGGAGAAATACAATGGCACTAAATTATGGTCATTATAATGGTAGGGTTAAAACCAGTGTTGATGCAGAGAGGTCCTGCTGGGAATTCTCGTCTCAGGGGGGTTAAGTAGAACGGCCTCCCAGAAAGGACAGCATGAAGAAATATAAATAACTGCACACAGGAGGACGGGACGTGCTTCAGAGAAAAAAGCAGTGCAAGGGTAGGGCTGTGCTTTGAATAATGTTTATGTGATGGTTTTCACACGTGTAACATGGTGGGAAGAGCAAGCAAAAAGGCTGTCAGGAGATGTGCCAGTCTCTGCTTTGAGATCTCTGGGTGAAGGTAGCACTGACTTTGTCCTGTCTTGAAACGTAGATAAAGGTGCTCAAAATAGGTAAAAGTATTCACATGACACTGTGCTTTAGCCGTCAAATTCAGCTCTTCCTGTAGACCCTTCCCAACAGAGTAGCTGCCTTCATGATTTGCTTGAATGCATTTACCAAAAGCATAGCTCCAGCACGGCAGTTATCTGCTTAGACACTGGTGAAAATGCTACCAAAATGCTTGATACAGTTGCTGATGTTGTTGCATGCCCAGGAGATATGTCACTGACATCCCTGGAGAGTCAACAGCATGAAACTGATACGAGAAGATAATGAATTCTGTCAGTCTTGCTGGTTGTATTTATGTATCAGTTTTAATTTTTGAAGTTTGCTTCCTGCTGAGACCCTGACTCCTAGTGATCCCACTGGAAGAAACAAAGTGAGGTGGCTTGACATCAGGCTATTGCAGTGTCCATCCTCACTGGTGGTGGGCAATACACCAACACCACAGGAACACGGGGAAGCTAAGTATGTGCCAAGCTGTGCCAAAATGTAACACTGGTGCTAGCACCAGAGAGATGCCCAGTACACTGGGCACTCTCTGGTGTGGGCCATGCTTGGTGGTGGCCCACCATCCCAGGGTTGGATGTCCACCAGATACACTCCTCCTCTTCCTCTTCTTCTGCATGACCACGTTTCACAAGTCTCATCTTCCCACTTCCATGCGGTGTCTCAAACTCTACCCCAGAAGAGAAGGAATGAAGTTGATCCCACACAGGAGCCATCTCCACACTGATGCTTGGTGTCCGCTGACCCCAAAGGCCAAGGGCAGGAGCCTAATTTCCCATCCTTTTGGGTCCTCTTAACAGCACAGCTCCTCCCACTGCTGCTCGCATAGCAATGAAGCCAAGCAGGGGGTCTGCAGGGGCTGTCAGCACTGTGCATACATGGATACTAACGATGTCAGATGGGCACTGGGCAGCGGTTTTGGTGGAGGCTGCAATAACACACACCTCCTCGGAGAGGTCAGTGGTCCGTGGGGCTTGACCCTGCATTCCTCATGCATCCCCGACCCCACTGAAGTCAATCAGGCCTATTCTGTGGCACCGTTAACTTGGAAGATTTATGTGCTTTGGGCAGTGGGAGGAGAACTTGATTTCACTTCCAGCATAGTTTTCGCTTTCCTACCCACACTCATGCTAACAGACGTGAATTCAGCTCAAGTAGCCAGGGAAACAGTGCAAACCTGACTCTGTTCCCAAGCAGATGTGAACCGCTGGCTTATTATTTAACGAAGTTGTTGACAACTAATGGCCTAATTGGGGGAGCAATTGATTTTGGATGACATTCTAAAACTGCAAACTCAGCTCAACAATTTATAACCCCAGTGGTGGTTTATGGCTTTGGCGGAGTTAAGTGGATTGATTGGTCGTAAATTTCCATTGGTTTCTTGTTACTGTGAACTTTGTTTAATGCTTTTTATTGATTTATCATTTTCTGAAAATATAAGCTTTCTTCAAAAAAGAAAGCCCTGCAGCCCTGGATGTTATAAAGAAAGGTGTTCTGTAGTGCACACGCGCAATTACTGCCACAGGAAATGCTGGTTCTCATCACACCGGGCCTATTTTGGGATAATGCTTAGTTCTTATGCACTTTACTGAGCTGAGTACACTCCATTCCTCCTGCAGCAAGTACAGGAGGCATTTAGCACTGGCTGAGCATGAGTTTGCACTTTTAATCCAGGAGTTATTCGGAGAGAGTTAAATCTGCCTGAAAGCCATGAAACAAGGGTGTGAGCGTGAGAACTGACTGCCATGCGAAAGGTGCAGCGAGAGGCTTTGCAGTGCAACCTGTGGTGTAAATCCCCGTTTCCTGAACCCAGACTGATGCAAAGGCAGCCTGTCTTCGAGCAGGCTTCAGTGCATTTACAACTAAGCCCTATTTTTTTTTTTAAAGAAAAGGTGGGATCTTTGGCAACAGTAAGAAGAACTAAAGGAGAAATCCTCTCTGTGGCTAAAGTCACCCGGCTTCGCTGCATGAGCTCTTCCCTTCTGCAGAGTAAGGACAATAAAACCCGGCTGCTTCAACATGTGCGGATTAATGGATTAAACAGGTCTGATCCTGCATGAATTGAAGGTTGCCGTTTGCCAAGTGTGTTGAACACGGCAACTTTGCATGTTAGTAAATATCCACTAACTGATTCTTTATTATCATTCTGAATAGTGAGTTTCTTCTAAGGATCTGCCAGGGTTCATCCCACAGTCCCTGGGACTGGGCACATAAAAGGGACCAGAACAAATGTGGTCCATCCCTTTTGTTGTGTGGAAACAGTTGGCACTTCAAACCTTTGGTTGTGCACGATCATCTTCACCACTTTACATTAGCTCTAGGGCCTCTGGCAAAGGACATTGTGGTGTTCCCTGCTTGGGAGCATATCCTGGGCAGGTGGCTGGGTCCTTCCTCAGTGCCTCCCAGCACAACTACAAAAGTTGCCTGCCCAGAGTGACCTGGTAGGATGCAGGCAGGGAGGAAGGGTAGGTGGACCACTACGAGGCAGCAAAGTTGGGGGTCACACACACACCATGAGACTTTACACCCTGAAACCCAAAGAAACAGCATGAGGAGAAACGAGATGGATGAGGAATGAAGTAACTCAGAGTCAGCGTGATTTTCTGTTGTGGTGAATGACGTGGAAGAAATGCTCTGAAATCCGTGCCTCTGCACAACATCTTTCCCAGCAAATCCTGCTCCAGCAGTGAGTCTGGGAAGCTCATTTCCTGGGAGCTTTAGCTCGTGTTGTAGTCAGCTCCAGTGCCTGCTACAGAGCCCAAGAGCAGGGAGCGCACGCCTACCAGAGCACTGGATTTTCCAGGGACACACCAAATGTTCACTGCAACACTAAAATGTATCAGGCAGAACATGGCAGGCCAACAGTTTTTGGGATGACTTATTTGGCTTTTCCAAGTTTCTGCGTATTTTCATTTTAAAGTGCCTGGCATCGCTGAGGCAGGATGTTTTGGCTGAACAATTACACAACGCAAGTGCAAAAGCAAAAGGGCCTGCTAAAGCGAGGGCTTTGCTTTGAAGTTTATTAGAAAAAGAGCCAAGTCTATAGGATCTAAGGATACAGTCCTGCAAAACTGGTTTAGTGTGGAGAGCGCATGAGAAGAAACAATAAAATCAATGAGGCTTTACAGAGATCTCAGCAAATCCTGTATTATCTTGTTTTAAAATGCACTTTTCTAGGGAAAAAAAAGAGAACACATACACACTGCTGGGTCCTTCTAGTTTGGATACAAAGTGTAATCCTAGCCACACTTATATTCTGAAAAAAATATAAGAAAACCAGCAAAAAGAAAGGCAAAAAGATTTTGAAGACACATAAAATGTTGAGCAGTGCAGAGAAGGTGAATACAACCCAAAAAACTCAAGGGCACCCAGCCAAACCGTCAGGTTTAAAAATAAATGATACCAAAGCACTAATTTTTCACCCAGTGGAATTGTGGAAATCATTGCTAGGGATGATGTGGAGGCCAAAATTACAAATGAGTTCAAAAAGGCATTTTCAAGGAGGAAGGGTCCATGAACAGTTATTAAACGCGATGTTCTTCCATCTGTGTAAATCCCTGGATGGCTGCTGGTTGGGAGGGTACATCATGGAAATACTTGCCCTACACAAGCCGTGTTTCCTCTGAGGCACTGTTATTGGTGAGGATAGGACTAGGTAGGGCAGTGTCCTGACCTGGAGAGGTCTCTTTAGGCCTTATTGCACATTTTTTTGTCCAGAAATTTTTGTATGGAATGAGAAATGAAAGATTGCATGTAATTTAATCTAAAAATACGTATCTCTTAGTATCTCCTGATACTTTAGACCAACTTCTGCTTTACCCAGACATTTCCAGGATTGATTTCACATCTTTAGTAGAAGCTGGGCTCCCATGACTCATTAACAGTGCCCTTCTTTGCCTCCTAAAAAGACATGCAGAATTAAGATCCCTTTTCCAGCATACCCTCCAGAAATTTGAACAATTTCTTCCTTGAAAGAACTGAATGTGACTGTCAGTGTGTCTCTTAAGCTACGACCTATAGTTACCTAGGGGATTTTCAGATGCGCTGCTCCATTCTGTTACTCTCTCCTTGGGTTTTTAGGTCATGGAAACCAACTCTGAACACATGCCTACCTTGTTTCCTAAAGACCTGAAACCTATAATGAGTGGGCCAGATTCTCAGCTTGTGCAACTGGTGGAGCTCCACTGCCTTCAGGAAAGCTACAGCACTTTACAAAGTATTTCCACGTACCTACATTCACAATTCTTTGCATCCACCTCAACCATTTCCTGGAGTTCCTCCGCAAATGCAGCCAACATCTGTTGCAAAAGTGATATTAAACAGCTTTGATTTAACATGTTTACCAATGAAAACCTGCTTTTGCATGGAGGAAGCAGGTAATCTTCAAAAACGATTTTCTTCTTCTGCCAGTTATCTTAAATCTCGTGTGAGAGATGGCTTTTCTTCAGCTGCTTCATTCATTTGCTCTCTGACCCTTTGAAGTTATACTTCTTTATCTTTCCCAGTGTTATATTCTCCTGGAGCTGGTTCTGACATCCAAGGCACTTGCAAAGTTTTTTTCTTTCTCCTTCCCTTTACTGATGAATTCTAGATAGACTGTTGAAACCAAGGCTCTTTGATGCAAAGGATTTAGCAAGGTTGATATAGGAATTGGAAATTTTATATTGATAGTAAGTGCACAGGGAACTATAATTCTAGAGCTAACAAAACTAGAGATTTGGAAATATTATAAGAACTCATTCTTTAGGTTTTAAGTCCTAAAGTATAAAGATTTAGGATGAAATTGTCCTGGCAGGCAGATTATCCCACAGCTGCATGAATTTCTGATGCTGGCTTATATGTTAAAAAATGTCTTGCATGGATGTGCATTAGGACTGATCCAGGGTGTCCCTGTTGACTACTGCCCGATTCACTGTTTTAAGTCTGTCCGTAGCAGCTTGTGGGAAGTCCCAGTGGGACTTCCTTATAATCTGAGACAGACCTCTCTTTTTAAGGAATTGCTTCAAGATTTTGTAGTTGGGATTTTATCTTTTTTACATCAAGTTTACTAAATCTCTGCTAGAACAGACACCAGGCAATTTATTATGGTGTGATCTCAGTAAAAACCCTTTCCTACCTGGAGCCACGATAGAGCTCGCTTATCTTTTGTAAAAGCCAGTACAAACTGGTCTGAGATGGTTAAAACTGAGATCCACACACTAGACACTGTTGGCCTGAAATATATAGGATAGGTGGCAATGTGAATGAAAGATCAAACAGTATTTGTACAGGATAGGAAACCTTCTTTGGACCCATGTCTGCCTTAAAGATGCTCACCCTTTCTTTCTCACATTTCAAATGAAATGATGATTAACAAGGGATACTGCAGAATCTCCATCACTGCAGGTTTTATAGAATAAGTCAGACAGATGGACAGCCATCAGGAATGGTTTAGGCAAATGGGTTAGCTGATTTCTCCCCACAGGACCTTCAGTTCCTGGAAAAATGGGGGGGCATTTGCTTCCATGCAAAAGCAACGTCAAGTAGAAGTAGTTTCCTTTAAGATATTTATTTACATGTTTTATAAAAAGTTTAATAAAGAAAGAATTTTCATGGTGAAAGCAATAGGTAAGGATGACTGGTATTTTTGATATTTTCATGAATTGGCTCTGTAATCCTCAGGGAGATCAGTCTAAATCTCTGTGTCTTACCTCCCTAGTCATCGTGTGAGTGACCCTGTTGAAGTTTCAGTCCTCTTGGCTCTGTATGGAGATATTTGCTGTGTACAGGACTCACTGCCAAGGCATTTGGCACATGCTAAAAAGGTTGTTTGGGACTTTCATCTCAGTAATAGATTCTCTGCTTCTTTGCTAAAGCACTGAAACTGCTAACAGCAACTCAGAGACCATCCCAGTGCAGGGAGGATTTGCAGGGAAGGGAGGAAAAGGGAGGAAAAAGGCAAAAAACACACATATAAAAAAGACAGCTCATTAAAAAGCTCATAAAATGACTTATCTCTACAGGGTTTCTCTTCAAAATCCCATTCCATTGTACTGTACCTCCTTTCCTGCTGTAGGAGCATTAAGTGTTTCTTTCCCATTTGTAAAAATCTTCCCTGTGGCTGGATTTCACAACAAGCTTCCGTCAGTTTTCTCTCATACTTTTCCTCCACCAGCAATAGATGTTGATCTAAGTTTTATTAGACTGCAAGTGCATGATTAGGGACAGATCCTAAATGGGCAAAACCTTGAGAATACCCCCTGGCAATGCCCACTGTTGGCTTCTGAGCACTATGGTGGCTCCATCCCACACCAGGGCTGTGCTGGAGGGGCAACAGCTCCACGTTGTACAGATGCAGCAGTGGTCCTTTGAGATTGTCATGTAATGGCAATGGAAAAAATGTGCCTACCACATGGGGTTTCCAGCAGGGAGAATCGCCTTGGGCGACCCACGAGCTCTATCCCGAATGCAGTCTTTGCTAAGGTTCCTCTGCTTCCACAAATGGGAATGAGCATTCTCTCATGGAAAGGATTTTACTGAGAAATTCCTCATCTGCTATAATCACAATTTCTTCCTTTTCTTTCTTAAAAAAAAGCTGCAGATTTTTTTTTTTATTATTTTTTTTTAATGTGGGTAAGAATTCATATTTATATGGCCACCTTCACCAGGTCATTTGCATTTTGGGGTATGTAAAGGCTTCATTCATCTTTGACTTGAAAAGTTCCTCTGCTTCCACTGACTGAATTTTGCCCAGACAGAGATTTTGGTCCCACCAGACTTGTCTTATAACTCCCCAGTGTTGTGCCTATTTGTTACCAGCCCATGCACTACTCCTCACTGTCCTTTGCCTTTATAACAATTATATATTTTTGCCACAGGGCCTTTGCACAGAATTCCTGCCAGTCCTCTCTCCCCAGCATTAACAGATTCCTACTGTAAATTGCCAAAAAGTTTCTCTCTCAAGACTAAATGTAAGGCAAAGCCACTGCAGACTCATGCCAAGGTCACTGCTCCAGCACTTGTGCAACTGCATCATCATTCAGATTTAATTCATTAGGAAAAGCAAGCATCTAGTGCTTATGTTTTCAAAGAAATGCTTGAAATTCACTCTGAATGAATTTACTCTTGTTAAACCTTGATCTGTTGTCTCGTTGTGGATAGGCTTGGTCCTGGAGGCGTGGGGCTTAGCATCTTGTCTGTGCCATTGCAGGGTATGGCCCAAAGCCATCCGATGCCTGGACACGTTCTCCGCTGCCTCCCCTCTCCTGTGCTGCTCCCCCAATCAGGCACAGCCTCCTATTTTCTGAGCCTTATTTTAAAACCCCCATGCATTTGCTTTTATCTGAAACATGGACCCTCGTGAGGCTTCTCAGGACAATTTTCATGGGAAATATTTGTCCCACAATGGAATCCTTTCCCATACTTTTGGGAGCAGAGGGGCAATTTTTTTCTCATAAAGGGGACTATGCACCATTGTGTGTACTGTAAACCTCTGTCAGAGGCCTGAAGAAGGACTGGTTGCCTCCAGCTAACAATACCAGTGGGCTAATTGGTAGAAATAATTATTCCAAACGCTGGAAAAACTCAATTAAAAGCAAAACACATTAAAATATTGTTCTCAGATACTCTATCTTCATTATAAGAGACCACCCATGTGAGTCCAGTCCTCCCACTGCTGTATAGAGGTATTATTATTATTAAAAAGTAGCAAATTTCAGGCAGAGTAGGGAAGAAGGCTAGGGAAGGCAATGGGAGAGAGACAAATCACACTGTCATTCTGCACTGAAGAGACAGTGCTACAGGAGTAACAAGCCATTAGTGAAAGCCCAATGCACAGACATTTTTTTTTCCTTTTTTATAATGTGTGGTCCAAAGCCATTGTATTGAATGTAAATGGACAGGGAAATTATATTCCATATACTCTACCCTGCATTGTAGTCGTGCAGACATCTGGTTGCAGCACACACAGCCTGAACCACCTCTCTGGCGGCACATGCCATACTCACTGAGGTCAGTATTATTTCTTGTCCTGACAAGGATTCTCTGCTCAAAAGAAGACTTTTTTTTTTTTTTTTTTTGTCTGCTTCAAGGAACAGCGGGGGGTATGAGCAGGGCATTTTTCTCAAGTGATGAAGTCCGTTCCCACGGCTGTGGGAAGGAAGATGGAGGGAGCAGGAGACAGAGGAGTCAGATATGTGGAGAGAGCCGAGCTTTGGCAGGAAGATTTGGGTGATGGCACAGAAAGTAGGTTTAAACTAGATATGCTGTTTGAGAGCCAGCAGGCAACTTCCTCTGCAACAGGTCTGCAGTCAGCAGAGCTTTTGCTCTGGCATGTGCCTGAGATGCAGCAGAGGAATTATTTCTGTAATATTCCACATGGGCATTCAAGCAAGAAGGTGTGATGCAATCCTGTCTTGTCCTCCTTTTGTTGGTGCAGCAGCATCCGTGGCTGTGGGCACTTGGCAGATATCCCTAGGAGAGAAATTTGGGAGCCCTGATGTGCGGGATGTGAACTGGACAAGAGGCAAGGCTGCTGCCTGTCCCGGCCGCTCAGCGCTGCTGCTCATTCGTGTTGTTGTGCCTGGAGGCCCTGGCTGAGGTCAGGGCTCCCACTGGGCGCTCTTATCTGCAAGAGGCAGCCAGATGAAATCCCTGCCCGAACGGCTAACTAGCTCCGACGTTCCAGGCGTGGGAGAAAAGAAATGTTGTTCTCCCTTTATAGAGGGGGCATTTGCAGCGCAGAGGTTTCCCTGGGTAAAAGGACATTTCTGGTTGATGCCCCTTACCCTGGTTTCAGACACCAGGTAACTTCAGACATCACTATCAGCTTCCCCTTCACCAGGTAAGGTTGGCATCCAGAGTTGCAGCTAGCACTGTCCTTTGTTAGTGGATAAAATCTCACTGCTCCTCCTCATTCACAAGGGTCAGCAAAGGTCCATGTTAATGAAAGGCTCCTTTTTTTTCACTCCTTTCCATGTTACTTGCCACCTGAAAGTGCATCTTGCCCATGGGAGTGCCAGGCAAACCCCTGGTCAAAAGTCCTGTAGAATAAGGCTGTGGTTAGATATTCAGGCGTTTGTGCATAGCTGAAAGTGAATGGGGTAGCAACAAGGGTTTTATTTTTGAGATACAAGTGGGAATTTAAGTGGAAAACATTCATTCCTCCTACCTAAATTTGAGCTGGACATTTTGGGTTGCCATGTTTGCAGATAGAATGGCTGGACTCATGTAATTGCTCCGCTCTGTGACCAGTAATGATATATTGCAGCTCCAGTAAAGAACAGAGGTGTTGAAAGACATTTTACAGCTTAGAAACAGGGAAAATCTTCTCCTTTTCCTCCACACATATATGCCATAATGTGAGCAAATACGGCAAAGTGCAACTATATGGCACATGTTGAAACTGAAATCTGTCTGGTGTTCTCCCGTGGGACTGAATTTGACAAGGCCTTACTATTTCAGGAGTGCTAAGATGAAACAGTAATATACTGCTGAGTTTCATCCAAACCCAGTTTTATTATATGAACCACTTTCATCTCCTGCCTATGCCTCTTCCCATCCAAATATGGACAAAATAAACAAAGCAAATCCACAGACTCTGCTACTCTGCTGAAAGCACACAGCAGCTATCCAGTGCACTCATGAAAAAACGAAGGTATCTCACCTCTGTATAGGAACCTTTATCTATAGTTCTCAGGCTGCTTTATAAGGGAGAGAAGAGTTGTGTCTCTGTTTTACTAAAGAAAAAGTATGATAATTAAGAAATAAGCCCAAATTCTTTGAATCTTGACTCCTTGATGGAAAGATCTAAGTAGCTGTATAGAGAATATGAAGATATATATTCATATATGTCCTGAGCTGGGGTTTTTATTAGACTTGGACCAGCCTCTCACTGAGTGGAGATGCTGCAACTCCACCTTTCCCAGCGATGGGGAGAAAAGTGCCTGTTCACCCAGAAACTGTGCCTTTTGTTTCAGTAGGCTGGCAGGGATGATGGTGGGGTTCAATAACATCCCCCACCCTACTGAATTCAGGGGAAACTTTCTAACCAGGCCAGGCATTAGCTGCAGAACAACTCCTAGATAACCTTGAAGAGAATCACCAAAACCTCTTAATTTAGGGATTTCTTGAGCTCCTTCTTCCTTCATGACCTTCTGTAGAACAGCTCTCCTGAGAGCCAGGTGGAGAGCAGCCAGCTGAGCTGGTGGCTTTACAGCAAAAGGACAAATATGCTCACAAACAAGTTCTAATAGGGTCTGACGAGTCTTATAAATAAATAGAATGCAAGTAACAGCAATATTATGCGTACATGCATTGTAGTCATTCTAGCTGGATGAGCTCATTCAGTACCATGAAACAAAGTCTTACAATTGCCTGGGGGACATAGTGGGTGCCTTTAAGGGGTAAATTATATTAATGATATTATTCAAAAAGATTAATGCCATCATGTCACAGAGTCCCCCATGACTCCAAAGAGCACATCTATTAATGAACAGACTTATGATTAAAACATGCTGAGCAAAACAATAGTTAATTGAGCAATGGAAAAAAGTACAAAGGAAGATTTTATCTTTCATGAAAGCAGATTTATACAGTTTAGTCTGTGACTAAAATTGTCTTTGAGGTGCGTAGGATCGTGTTTGCAATCAGAGAATGTCATCGCTTCTTGGACAGGACACAGGAACTGGCCACTGTGGGCTTCTTGCCATCCAAATTAACTGCTGCACATCTGGCGTGGAGGAGCTTCAGCCCTTTCTGCCATTTTACTGCTGCGATACCTCTGCCATCCCGTCTGCTTCGACAGGCCCACCGAGGGCTACCGAAGCAAAAGGACCGAGACAAAGCGTTCGAGTTTGAAATGTCTGTGGTTTTGGATAACGCCCGCTGTGAGAAATCCAGGGAGTGGTTAACTGAAGGCAAGTCGGGGTGTTGCAGGGCATTTGTGGAGTGCGATAAGCGCTGGTGTGCCCGTTCCTGCTCCTGCTCCGTGAGGGGAGGCAGGGAGCGCTGGCCGTGCTGCTGGGAGGCCCTGCAGACCCCTGCTGGAGGGACCGGTCCCAGAAGGATCTCAGGGCTGTGACCCTTCATCCTACAGGGGGACCTGCAGCAGATTTGCCATGAGGTATCTCAGGTTGGGAAACGGACCCTGCAGGCAAGGCCCTTGCCATTGTGGCCATGACCAGAGGGAGGAGCCAGCCTGAAGAGGCCTGTCATAAGGGGCACACATTTCCACCTGCATCAAAGGGCTTGGAGAGGCCCTGCATCTCCTCGGGTCTGGGTCCATCATGTATTTTTCTTGTACACATATGGTGTTATGTGCGTAAAGGGTACAGCTGGGGGCTAGTAATGCCCCTCCCTCCATGGCTGGCAGCTGAAGCTGTGAGGCTGTTGGATGACCCGAGTTCATGCAATCTGCTTTTTTAGGCAAGACCTTTTTCTGAGATCTTTCAGCTCTTTTTATGAGTAACAGCCTGGCAAGATCTCCGCTTAAACAAGCTACCTCAAGAAGCAGTTGAAGATTTTACTGAAAACTTCTGAAATCTCCAGACCTGTCCTAACCTGCAGCTTCTCAAGTGGTTTCTATTATTTCAAGAGCCATGTGGCTGTACTGAAAGTTTTATTTCAGTTCCTCAGGCTTAATTCCCAAAAGTCAGCAGAGACATCTTGATGAAAGCATGGCTCTGGCCTCTGGAAACCTATTGCTAGGGTATACAGCCCTCTGCCTTGCCTAGCCCCAGGGCCAGAGGTGGGGTGTCCGCATCTGAGGGCGTCCATCCCTGCAGTGGGAACACAGTTTCTTGGGAATGGGGCAGGGACTCTAGATCCCGAACCTTTTGCTGACTTTGCCCCTGGCCATCAGCCCTGTTCTCAACTGGAGGCTGCCCCTTCTTCATGCCCTCAGCTGGGTGGGACCTTTGCACTTTGGTGCAAACCCCTCCATCTTCACTCCAGCACTCAGGGAACGTGGGCCAGCAAAATGCACCTTGTTCTCCTTTATAGGCAAATGCCTGAAGTTCATTTTCTATCTCATGTCCTCTTCTCCCTTACAGGCTACACTGTAGGTGGCTTCTTTGAAAAAGAACCTCTGCACACACATAGCCATCCCTCCATCCTCTGTACGTGCCAAGCTCCACATGTGCTGGGCGTGTGTTTCAGACCTGCCTTGGCACCATGGTGGGACTGCTCGCTCTGGGGCAGTCAGTGTGATCTCACCCTGGACACAGTCATTTTCCTCCTGCTGGAAAAAGAACGCCTGGGCTATTAGCAGAGAGGAAGCTCACAGTGTCATGCAAGTTTATATCGAACAATTGTTGTACCAAAGGAGCTGGAAAAACAATTTTTTTAAGCACCACTGTACCATTTCCTATTTTTTAAGCAAAAGCTCAACATATTTCAGCTACAAAAAAGTGGACAATGTGTTAACTCTTTATATTGCTTATAAACACACACAGAAAAAACCTGGAGGTTTAACTCCAGAACCTGGTATACCTAATCTTTTATGCTGGATCCTTATTTTAAAGTTGTGATTCAAAATAAGCTCTAATAAAAATTATGCACCAGCCAAGGCAGGAAATAAAATACTTGCCCTACCCTTTCTATCTTGTTCCCCATGATTGCAGGCCTATTTATTATGCCATAAGGAAACACACAATAGAATGGGATCAAATAATAAATGGAAGCAATACATCAGCCCTATACTCCTTTTGCCCAAAACAACTCTCACTTCTAATTTCAGTCCATAAGGCCATGAACAGAACAGCGTATATTACCCATAAGCTAAAGGAAAAAATCTCATTTGATTTTGCCAGTAATCACATAGCAGAGAGTTTCCCAAAGGAAAGCCAAAGCTGAAAAGACATGTGGATTCCAGTTATGTATCACAATGCTGATTTTTATTTAGCCGTTTGTTTCAAAAGATTGGTGTTTTATAGATCTGCGTGCATTTTTTTAATTGAAGGCTGTGAAAAGCTCTGGCACCCTGAACCGGGTGTGAATTTTCTCATCTACATGGAGAATTAAGTCTCTACAGAGCATTTGCCCAAAATTCTCTCAGAATTGGAGAGAAGTGAGACGTCCTCACACGTTTTTCATCCTGACTAAGCTTTGATGAGCTTAGTTTGCAGAAGTCTGTGCTCTCTACTGGTTCTCATCTACAAGAATTGCCCTAACTTGCTACACAAAATCTGGGTTAACTTGAAATTACGTAAAGAAAGACCAATGCTTTTGTCACTGGTTTATTTGCTGTAGTATATGGTTGTCATATATGCCGGCCATAAAGTTTAATGTGCAGATGAATTACATGGTGTAAACAAAGTTATCCTACATTTTGATGCTAATTAAGTTACATCTCGCAATGAACCTTTATGAAAAACAAGGCTCAAAAAATTACAGAAGTTATTCTCTATGAAATTATTTATCTGTTTGTAAAGCTGCAGTATTGTAACACAACTTGAGTGCTCATAACAGTTTTACTGCTAATCCCTCACTTGATTTTGCAACTTAAAGGTTGATATGACGCACAAGGTGAAACACCATTTTGTCTGTAAAAGGTTTAGCAAAAGCTGAATATCCTTAAATTACACTCATGGCAGAATAAATGTTTTGAGTTCTTTTGCAATCACAGTTTTGTTAAGCAGCTGAATTACGTTTGTTGAACTTGTAAACTTTCCAGTATAGACTTGCTTTTGTTGACAGTATGTTTTGGTTTTTTTTTGTAGCATTTTCAAGATAAGAACTATTTTGATGATCAGAAGAACCTGGCACTCGCTTATAAGAAAATTAGGGTCAAATGTTGACTTAAGCATTATTTATTGTTCTATTGTGATAGGCACTTGCAGGGGTTTTGCAGAGGATAAAATCCATTAATGAATGGAAGCTGATGAAACATAATGTTAATAGGAATGATGTAAATACATAAGTGGATAATTGTCTGGACAGTTGCATGGAGTTTCAAGCAATTATCTGTGCTTATTGACTGGTCCATAAGCCTCTGTTTCTAGTACTTGCAGGGCTTTACCAGCCAGGAGAGATGAAAAGCTGTCGAGAAGCTGTGAAGGAGGGGACTGCTGAAAGCTGTGAGTCTGGGACTCAGACTGACAAAGGAGGGCTTTGGTGAGCTCTGACTTAGGGCTGAGGCAACCCTGTGAAGTTTCAAGGCCAGGACCTGGCTGATTTGATTTCCAGTCATGCCCTTGCTCTGAAACTTCATGAGCCAAACCTCTTGCTATCACCCTCCTTTAGCAAAAGCCACCTCTCTGTGGCTTCTGTTTGGCCAAGTGGATGCAGTTGCTGGGGTGTGTAATGGCTGGTAGTCCTTTGCCGTGTATGTGGTGGAGGATGAACTAAATGCTCACAGCCTGTGCGCAGGAGGAGAAAATGATGCTAATGCATGTGGAAAAAACAAAAGGAGGCAGGCAGGAAATAAGTTTAAAAAATCCATGAGAAAATGGATTTTGTGGTGTGTTTAACCATGGTGGAGAGGGAGGGGGTGCCTATGAAATGAGAAAGTTTGTTTGCTTGCCTGTAGGGTTTATTTGTTTTTTAAAGTTTACTTTAAAAAGAGAAGGAAAAATTGAGTAAAAAGTCAAGTTTCTCATCAGCTGGTGACTCAGGCAGCTCAAGCTGAAAGCAGCTCTGCTATTTCTCACCAGGCAACATGTGGCTCTCAGCCTTGGTGCAGAGACCCCCTTGAAAGACCCATTTGGATGAGCTATAATTTATGCTGGTGTCTGAAGCTATGCAAGCAGATGGATTATTATTGGAAGAAGAATATCCTGAATGAAAGCAGGATTAGCTTTGTGGAAAATCACCTGTGCTAAATACTAGTTGGGGCCAGTGCCTGATTTAGTGATAGCGGATGGAAGAAGCCAAACATCTGTTTCCCTCGATCCATTTTAAATATTTCCCTCATCCTTTCATAGCGCCAAGCTTACAAGTATTTCAAGATCAAAGCATTCAGCTTCCTGAGCATTTCCTATATTTAGCAAATACCTGAATGAAACGATGACCTTTCTCCCTAAGAGATGAGTTGGCAACTGAACTAAGATTTCTACGTGTGTGCACAGCTTTCTTCCAGATACCCAGCCTGGACACAAGTGCCACGGTTATACATCCTTGTAGTGTCAAGCCCATCTGGCATGAGGCCTCGCATCTGTCAGTCAGTGATGGACAGCACAAGGATCTCCTTTACTAAAGATACCATTGATCAGAGATGTGTAAGATTACAGGAGGGCAAGGCTTGGAAATTGCCAGCCCATGTAAATTGCCAAGATTTTGACATTTTTTGACTTGAATCATTCCTCTAGTATTTAATGCAGCCCAGTTAAAATCTTCTACTTTGATTATTTACAAGAATCTTAGTTGTGAGTCAAGTTGCTATTGATTTGCTATATATTTGAAAGATACATACTGTAGAATATATATGCATGTGTATTATGTGTATTTACTGTGTTTTTTAGTAATCACCAGTTGCAGAAAGAAATACTGTCAGGAAGTAGAGCATCATTTTCTTCTTCTTCCACTGAAAAGGTTAAAATGGGGCACTCTGACAATCCTGAATCTTAAATGCTTTCCAAAACATATTTTTCCCGTTCCATTGGAGAATTTCCCACCAGTTCTATAATGAAGCCATTCAAAATAGACTAAATAGGCAAAGTATTTAAATGACAATATTCCAAATGGCAGACACTTCAGAGAGAGGCAGTGGTACATGCCATGTGTGTGTTTTTTTTTGACACATCTTGGTTCTTCAGTACAGTATGTATTAAAAAACATGTCTGTTTTTTCCATGATACTCTTTGAGGGGTGTGTGGAGCTTTACAGTTTGCTCCTTGGAGCAAACTATTCAAAGGTACTCAGGATGATGGCTATTACAGTTGTACAAGCTTTATGTTTGGCCTGTTGTTAATTAATGTCAACGTATCATGTGTTTGTTAATAGTTTTGTTGTAGCTTTTTTTTTTCTTCTGTTTTCTATTAATAATGCTTTGATTATTTTTTAAAAAACTAGAAAGTGGAAGTGCTCTGTACCTATGTGCAGCTTCTAGGAACGCTTAAATAGATTGAAAAAACATTTCCAGAGCTAACTGAAATGCATAATTTTTGTTTTTCAGATTTTTTTCTCTCTTTTCCCTGTCCCATACCTGTTGACATGATTGTCATTTTAATTGCATTATATTGCACTTGTTCAAATTGCATTTCCCTGTTGCTGATGGAACAGCATTTCTACCACCAAGATATATGAAAGTATATACAGTTGTGAGTGGGGGAAGGAATTTAATATATTTTTATGCAGAACTCATCTCTGCTCAAAAAATGAGCCAATTTCCATGTGGAAACAGATTTGGTCTTCTTTAAAACCTGGCTGACTTCCCTGGAAAATGTATCCATTTCATCCAACACCACTCTAAACTAACAGAACTTTCTTTGCAAACATTTTGAACCCAAAAATTCAGTACAGAAAACTTTTCAGGATGTGTTTGTGTGCTGTTTTATCATTCTCCAGTTGTCATCCAGGTATGAAATTGTCTTGGTCTCGTGGTGAGTAGCTTCAGTCTTTTCAGAAGTGCAAAAGAGCAACTACAGCCACAAGCTATTGAAAACCTGGGTTTCTCTTCTCATCTGGAGCATGTTGTCAGCCACACCATAGAAGTCCTAGTGCCATGCTGGGAGATTCATTCTGCATGCCAGAGGAGGGAAGGCCAGCCCAAGCCAAACCCAAAAAACAACCCAGACCCCATCCTACCTCACGGTCAGAAAAATACCGTAAGCAAACCATCCAAGCACACTGAAAGAGGAGAAAAATGTATCCTTTTGCTGTTATTGTGAAGCTGATTGAGTAAATTCCAGGGCAGCATTCTAAGGCTTTCCTGTGGAGTGTGGCTTGTGCCAAGGACGGATTTCAGTACGTGGCTATAGACTCGCAGAGTGCTTTGCTTTTACTTCTAGTAATGCCCAGAATGCTGAGGGACAAATACAGTTTTTCTGTGTCCTCAGGACCCATTTACGCTAATCAGGTAGAAGCAGCAGTAAGAAAAAGGGCACTTCTTCCCTTTGAGAAGGGCTGTTTTGAGAAAGGCTGTCCCCAGAGGGTGGGGAATAAGCAGCCTAATAGCTTGAGGTTTGTCTTATTTTTTAATTAAATCGCGAACTGTCTTTCCTTCTTGCATTTCTACTGTCCCAGTCCTGTCAAATCTCTCTCTCATTAATTGGCTTTCAGTGACTGGCATCTAGTATTCACATCCTGACCAATATGTAACGGGGTGCTGCTGTCAGAGCATGGCAGGATCCCTTCAAGGTACCAAACTGGAGGGTACTGTTGTAGGAGCCCCACACACTCCAGCTCCAGTGCCCTGCACTGACCACCTGGCCCACCACAGCCCTCCCTTGGTGTCACCCACTGCTCCAGGGGTGCCACCTGCTACCAAACTGGACACAACAAGACCCTCCTGGGTACCAGACCAAGCAGAAGCCTGTAGCTTTTCTTCCCCTTGGGCTGATGATGTAAGCAGTGATGTTAAAGTGGTTTGCAGAAGGTCACACAGCAAGCGAATGAGATATCACAGCAAGCGAATGGGAGAACAGGTATCACAGCAAATTCCTCTCAGCTTTAATGCACAGAGTTCAAAACCTACCTGCCAAAACATGTGAAGAAAATGGTCTTCAAGGATTTCTGCCCTCAAGTGGGCTTTAACATACGATCACATCTTTCCCTTTTGAAAATATGTATTAAAAAATCCAGCATCATTTCTTTTCTTGTCAATGTAACAGGAAGAAGAATGTTGTCATTTGGGTTGCTAATGTGCTATTCTGGGTTGTCATAGCAATAACATATGATTATTCTGTTCAATTTTTATTTAGGAATTGTATTCACTCTTCAGTTTTAAACTGAATTCACCAATTTTCTCAAGCAGTTGGTGTCATACTTTGGACAAGATACTTAAGTGGAAAAGAATGGCCAGTTCAGGTACTCTTTCATCTTTCTGATGATTTTACATCTCCTCTTGAGTTTTCTGTCCTTAATAGAGACATCCTGAAGCCAGTTCAGCTAATCAATATATTTATGCAACAGTCAGGAGCTGCCATATGGTGACATTCTCCTCTGAGCCTGTTCCCGACTCCTGGCTGGGTCTATTCCTGGATTTACTGAGAATCCTCTGAGAATAACAGCTGGGTGTAAAATGATAGCCCGAGGGTACTGTCCAACACACACTTCAGATTTCGGATTATTTATATATTTAGGCAGATAGTGATAAAGTAGGGCTTGCTCTCCTTATGGTTTCTGATTATAGAAAGCAGGTTTCTGTACAGGCCCTCCAAATGCCCTATGACTGAGGGAGTGCGGCAGCTTCCCAGTGGAAAGTGGTTTGGATATAGGCACATCTATGAAATGAACTCTCTGAAACACATAACTGCATGCTAAAGGTGATGTTTGTCTTTAATGCTGTTTGCTCTTGTAAATACCAGGGCTGCTGGAAAACCCTGAAGTCTCTTTTGATGGATTGAAGTTTTTGACTTATGCAAGGGTAACTCTTGAAGAAGGTAGAAGTGAGCTTCCCGGACTATCTCACGGTAGAGATATGCCTGCATGGGTTTCTCAGGTTTATTAATCATAGAATCACAGAATGGCTTGCATTGGAAGAGAACCTTAAGGATCGTCTAGTTCCAAACCCCTGCCATGGGCAGGGACACCTCCCACCAGACCAGGTTGCCCAAAGCCCCATCCAGCCTGGCCTTGAGCACCTCCAGGGATGGGGCATCCACAGCTTCTCTGGGCAACCTGTTCTGGTGCCTCACAACCCCCATAGTAAGGAATTTCTTCAAAATACATAATATAGCCTCTTTTGGTTTAAAGCCATTCCCCCTTGTCCTATCACTACACTCCCTGACAAAGAGTCCCTCCCCAGCTTTCCTGGAGCCCCTTTAGGTACTGGAAAGCCTATATAAGGTCTCTCTGGAGCCTTCTCTTCTCCAGGCTGAACAACCCCAACTCTCTCAGCCTGTCTTCACAGGAGAGGTGCTCCAGCCCTCTGGTCATCTTCGAGCTCTCCTCTAGCTGCAAGAGCACATTGCTGGCTCATGTAGTGCTTCTCTTCAACCAATACCCCCAGGTCCTTCTCCTCACAGCTGCCCTCAATCCATTCTCTGCCCAGCCTGTATTGGTGCTTGGGATTGCTCTGACCCAGGTGCAGGACCTTGCACTTGGCCTTGTTGAACTTCATGAGGGTCACACAGGCCCCCTTCTCGAGCCTTTCAAGGTCTCTCTGCATAGCATCCCTTCCCTCCAGACTGTTAACCGCACCACTCAGCTTGGTGTCATCATAACATATTTTGGGGCTATGGTATTGGCTCCGTGGCCATTTCTGATTTTGCACAAAGCTGCAAAGTACAAACTAATCCAGCCTGTATTTGGCTGCACCTGGAAAACACTTGTTTCCAGACCTTCTTTCAGCATCTTGTGTCACTTCCCTACAGCACGTATTGTTCAGAACTACGGCCAAAAGCAGTTGAGGTCTCCCCGAGCACAGATTTTTCCCTCTCCGTCTGTTATATCTACATTTCATGGGAAATGAACTGGAAACCAGTTCACTGACACAAAAGGCTTTAAATAACCATATTTGAGTAACAAAAGTTATTCAGCTTTGGAAAACTTTAAATAGCCTTAAAATTTAGGCCGGTCTTTTCTTAAGTGGATGGGCAGTATGGGGTGTGAGAGCATGGGGATGTGAGAGATGAGGAAGAGGAGGAATCGAGTTTTACAGGGGGAGGAGTGGTTTAGTCTAGGCAGTAGGTCACCACAGATAGCTTGGTGCTTGGTGGTTAAACATCTCACACCTTTTCCATGAGGATGCAAACTGCTGTGGGGTACTTGGGTAGGACAGAGCAGTGCCGATGGGGCTGTATTTCTGTCCCCACTAAATGTATGGTGATCATCACTTGATGTGTTTTGTTTTAGTTATATGATACCCCCCATTTCAGCCCAGGACCTTCTCACCTTGTAAATGTTTTCAAGACTGAAACTGTAGGCACCACCCTTAAATGATTCACATTTCTAAAGGCAATTGTTCCCATAAAAGAATGAGTTATATTTTGTACATATGAGTGAATGACCCTATGGAGAGTAGAATATTTTCCTAGCCAGCTTATTTCTATGCAAGAAAACACTGCCCTAAGATTAACTCATCCAAAGATTACCAGATACAACTTCCCATTGATTTTACAAGTAAGGTGGATTTTCCAGGCAGGCCAGAGGCCACAGGACATTTTTACCTGACTAGTCATTGCTAACAGAGAGGTGTGCATGAGCTGATTAGAAAATACCCTTTGATATGTCACAATAGGACCTCCGTCTAGTTTTGTACTCTACCATCAGTGGAAATAAATGCCTGAAATTCAATAACATCTGCTACCATTTTCCTTTCTTGCTGAAGAAGGCAAAAAGAGAAAGGAACCAGTTTTAAACACAGGTTCATGCAGACCTTTGAAGATTTATGCTGGAAAGTGTTTTGACATTTATAAGGCTCATTTAATCACCTCAGGTGGTGTAGGGTAGATACTTTACTGCTGACACTGAGAAATTGCAGGAAATATTTGAATGTGGTCATGGTATAATGGGAGGTGTTGGTATCTCTTGAGGCTGCGCAGCCCAGGCAGTAGTTCATGGGCATATTCTGGTATTATTCTTAGAAAAGACACAGGGTTTGAGCTGGGTGTTATATTTTAGCCCTCTCTACTCATTGCCTTCTGAAATCCAGTTGCTGCTTTAACTTGGAATTTGTCTCCTGTTCCCTGCAAAGAACACAGCAGTAAGGAGGTGCAGACTAGGGCTAGGCTGAGTACCTGGTGAAGTTCTCACTGACTGGAAGAGGGGAAACATAACCCCCATTTTTAAAAAGGGGAAAAAAGGAAGATCCAGGGAACTACAAGTCAGTCAGTCTCACCTCTGTGCCCAGCAAGATCATGGAGCAGATCCTCCTGGAAACCCTCCTAAGGCACATGGAAAATGACATGATAGGTATTGATGGCTGAGCTGAAATGGGTTCCTGGGCCTCAGGCAGGGGTGTGGATGGTCCAGGAGAGCCTGGACGTGGACTTTCACATCTACTGCTGCCCTCAGGGCCTAGATGCTCTCTTCTATTTCCTTTACATTTCTTTTTAATTATCTTCACAAGACCAAGGGATAGGGAGCAGCAACTTGGCAAGGGAAGCAGGAATGTGCATTCAGAGGCGTCAGCTTGTTAAAGACTTCTCTGAGCTTAGCAGTCCTTGTGAACCAAGGGAGAGAAATGATTGAACTGAGCCAGTGCCCTAGGAGCTCCCTGCTGTGTGTAGCAGTTTATGGGCCTCATGTAGCCTCCAAGAAAGTAACCTGTACATTTTGTAATTGATTTCAGCAAGAGAGAGGTTAAGGCTGTATGTTTAGAGAGTCATATTAAGAAAAAAGATTTTTCAGTTCCCTTTGAAAACTGAAGCTTGGTGTGATGAGGACTTTCACTGTTGCTGGATGTTTCTTCAGAACAAGAAAAACAATTATATGCTATATGGCTGACTACATAAGAGGGCCTGTTCCTACCTGACTCATGGCTATAGTCCAAATATAGCTTCATCCTTTATATATGCCCATATAAACACAGGCACCTTGCTAACGTGTGAATTAGGAATTAATTTGCCATAGGGTCTCTTTATAATAAATGAAGATAGAGACGAATCTATGACTCAGATCTTAGTGAGCTAAAATAATATTTAGAGAGAAAAGAAGGCTTTTCTTTGCTCAGACTGTTGCTTTTCACAGGGACATGCATACTGATGTGTATGTATTTCCTACACCTAAACCAAGGACAGATGAACTGAGATTAGAGAGCTGGTTCCTCTTGTCTTCCTCCCTCACCTATCAAACTAGGCATATTTCGATCTTCTCTATGCATTCAGCTCCTATCCTGGGAAAGAAGATTTTATTAATGCCCAAATAATTGGTCTGCTATTCTGCTCTATCCATGGGGTCAACATATGGCAACTGTGGTTAGTTTGCTCCTTTAGAATGGATCCTAAACCTGTATTTCTCTAACCTGGATGGTGAAGAAAACATGTCTTAAGTGTGCCTAAAACAGTTCATCCCCTTCATAGGACACTCACTGAGGCAGTCACTGGTCGTGATGAGACACTAGCCATGGAAATACTAACTGGGTATATTAGAAGAAATCATGTGACATCGGCATTTTATAGCTGGTTTAACTTCCCATTAGTGCATACTAGTTTTTAATGAACCAGAGGTGATCTTTGAGCCAAGAGGATCAACACAGCATTAATTTCTTTTCTGTTTGCTCATTCACAGCACATTTCCAAGAAATCCCTTAGGGCCCAACTATTTTATTGCCTGAAGGGCTTTAATTCAGGGATGCATAAGGGCCCTTCAGGCCATGGGACAGAACTGCGGCAACCAGGTGTCCTGATGTGACAGCATTAATAACCCTGATGGGAGAAAACTAATCAGTAAAAATGCTAGCTGTGGGTGGAAGACACTAGCCAAAGCCCCACAGTTCATATAAATGTAGGTGTTCAGCCTAGACAAAAATACAGAACTGTGTCTGTGCTGCCTCTGGGTAGTCCTGGTAGGACACTTATGGGGAGTCCTCAGTGAAACACTGCACTCCCATCCTCAGTGTCTAAGTCTGCACTTAGACAGTAAGTAGTGAAAGCAGTTTCCTTGTCCACAACACACCACTGCGATATGCAAAAGCTGGTATTTATGCCCCATTTTGAAACATAAATAACCCACAAAGAGAAACATGCTGTCCTTTTTGCAATAATGAGACAAAAATATTCATTTACACCCAAAAGGTGTGTTTTGTTTTCTGCCAGCTGATGCAGTGAAGCATATTTCCCAATTGGCAGCAACATGAGATGCTGTAATTTCCGAACTGTTCGGGCAGTTTAAAGGGCTTGGCAGACAGTGGAAACTTTATTGAAGAGCTGGAGGCCAGAAAGTTGCTTGGCTGCATAAAAGTCTCCCCCTGCATCCCCATGTGCGCCCCTCCTCACCCCCCGTCCAGATCTGACCTTGTGCCCAGGGAAGCTAGGGAGGTCTGGCCCTTGTCCTCATGGGGAAAATTGCAGCCAGAAGTGGAAAAACACCTGCATGAAGCCCAGCCAGCAGAGCTGCCAGTCTGAAGGAGTCCAGTTAGAAATGAAAAGACCCAGCTGACACCCTGTCCTGCCAGTAATATTCCTTTTCGGTCAGATACTTCTTATGAACTGCATTGGGTCTAATAATTTTCAACAGCATGCTGTCTGGGTACTTATTTTGCTATGGACTTCTGTCAATGAAAAAACTGTACTGGGTCTACCGATTTTCATCAGCACGCTGTCTGGGTACTTACTTTGAAATGCATTTCTGTGAATGAAATCTCAGCAGAACACCGATTCTAGCATCCTTGAATATTGGCACTGTTTGTAACTAGTGTCTGAATTTAGTCCCAGCCTCGACCTGGCATGTCAGCTTTGCCTTCAATGAAGACACGTATCAAGCACTTTTTGTTCTTGCAGTGTTGGACTTCTCAGCCCAAGTTTCATAGCTCAAGAGTTTCTTTTTACTTTTCTCTTTTTCTTCTTCCTTTCTTTTTTTCTGCTCTCTCTGAGTTACGTGGGGTTTATTCCGCATTTATTGTGATGCGACTTACAGATGAGAAGCAAAGGCAGTCTCAGCAGTAATGATTAGTTATACACCCTTTTTTTTTTTTAACTTTTTGATCTAGCTTTGCTGTAGTATCCTTAATATTGTTCATTAAAGATGATGAAACAAATCAATTCAGATAGCCCAAGACTTCTGAGTACATTTTCTAGCAAACATATTCCCGGTGTTACGACTGGTACTAGTAATGGTTGCGTTACTCTTTTACAGTTGTCTGAAATCAGCACTGTTTTTACAAGAGGGTTACTGATAATCAGGTAACCTGTGAACCTGAATGTGGTGTGGTAGAGCTGCCTTCATCTGCCTGATCCTCTTCAGCACTGATAGGTTGTTTAGGCTATCTCTGGGTGCCAGTAGTTGGAAAATGAGTAATTATCTAATTGCTGTTGATACATCTTTGCTAAGAGTTGCATCTTGTACTGTAGACAAAGCCATACTTGAAAGTGGAAGGAACTGTAGTCTACCAAACAGCCACTGAGCTGTTATATGAAAAACATAGAAACAAAAAATGGGTCTCAGTGGCCTGTGTTTCACTAGAAAAGGGTCACTTCTGTCACTGTCGTCTTCTGAGTGCCACTGCGAGCTATATGGTATGGATGTAGTTGTCAGGAGGTAGTTGCCGGTGAAGGTTTTGCACAGGGTTGGCTTGTAGATGTGTGATCATTTTTACTTCTCATTTTGAAAGATCACATTTCCACCTGGATCAATGTAATTCATTTGAAGTCAGCTAATCGAAAGTCAGCAAATCTGCACAGATTTCTGTCAACTGAAGATGTGACAAGTAGTTTCTTCCGTCAACTTTAAGCAAATGTAACTAACTCATACTCAGTCTGGGCTTACCAGTGAGGAAGCTGTTGAAAACCTTCCTGATCCCTCAGTTGAGCATGATATTTCTGTTCCCTTGTGCACAGAGTGCTAAAGAGTTTCTGGTGTCTGAGCAAATATGAGTAATCCAGTCCTCATGTAGGACCCCTGGGGAAGTTCAGGCTAGAATACAGCTTGCAAATGTGAAGAAATGAATCACTAAATAGCACAGCCTTTATTTGGTAATTAATCAGTTGACAACGTGCCTCAAGGAAAGAAATAAGCCAGACTATGAGTGTATTTGTATATACGCTTGTCTCTCTCTTTATACATTTGTGCAGTTATTTTAGTCATATAAAACATATATACAACTAAATTTATCCTTCTGCGAGTTTGATTTGCTTCCTGAGCAGACAGAAGGTCTCAGATCATGGAGGGCTGAAACATCTGCAGTCTTCTTTCCTCAGTGCTTTGCCAGGTGGCCTAGAGTGAACAGACACAGCCCAGAAGCTGCTTTTGGTATCCAAGAAAAAGTGGGTCTCAGACATCTATAAGCTGTGGTGAAGCAGAACTGCTTTCCCAGTAAGGCGTTTTCTGGGCTCTGTAAGAGGGTGACAGCATTGGTGCTGATATTGTCAGCCTTTCCCAAAGAACCCCCATTACAGAGACTGTCCAAAAAACATGGACTTTCCAAAGGAGCACAATGGCATGGCATAGTTTGGGTTACTTTGATAAAACCCAGTTAAAATAATCTTTACAGAAAGGGAGGACTGTGCAGAATTTGCTTCATATTTAATAGTGTGATGGTACTGGTCCTATTTTTAAGGCACGTGCTATGGCACTTTGCAAGGATTTTTAACGTATATGAAATGGATATATATATATATTTATATATATATATTACTTGGAAAAGTATGCTAAATATCCTGAAAACCTTAGCCAATCAGACTTTACAATCAGGTCACAAAGCTGGGCAATGTGTTTTTAATATCCAGCAGAATTGTTAATATATTTCTTTGATATATTCCTGGGGACCAGATTGAGGATCCCAGTTTCCACTGGGATCATTGAAAATCATGGGCACACAGCAGTCAGAACACTTTATAAAGTGTAAGAACCATCTCATGTTGACTTAACCCAAAAGCTGTTGTCAATGGGGGATTATTGAGAAGTGGTGTTTCTGGAAGGGAGAGACAGAAATATATGAACCATGTGAGTATTTGTCAGCATTTTTATCAGTGAAATGGAAAAAAAAAATCCAAAAAAATTGCTGGTAAGATTTTGGAAAGCACCGTAATTGGTAGTGCAGCCAAGAATGAGAACTGGACAGTCAACTAGAAGCAGAATGTCTTCATAAAATATATTGTAATGGAGCCAAATGCAGTATATCCAAGAGCAAAGAGAACAAAAATTAATATAGAATTATCCAGAGGTGGTTGTGGAAAAAGAAATCAGCCTACGTGCTGCTGTCATGGTTTTAGTCAAAGGGTTGGTATGAATCGAAAAATGCCTTGCATTTAGTATGGAGGTAATTCTACCTACACAATGGAAGATCATACTCAGTTCTGGTGGCTATAACTGACCAGGTTTGATTTGAGGTTTAAAGAAAATGTCTTCAGAAACAGCACATTTGGGCTCACAGAGTTGTATGTGTTCAGACAGTCCAAAGGAAATTAAATAGGTGAATTGGTTACAACAGCTACATGCCTCCACATGGAGAAAGTACCAGCTTAGAAAAATGTTCTTTCAGCTTGTGGAGAAAGGTGTAAAAAGAATGAGGGTCCAAGTGTTGAAGCCAGCTTGTTCCAAACTGAAAATGAAGCATGAATTTTAAGTGATGATCACTAACTGTTGAAACAAAAACTGTCAAGAAAAACAGATATTTTTCCATCCCATATTGTCTTCAGATGAAGATCGGTGGCCTTTATAGAGAAAATAATGTACTTTGGTATTGCACAAGTGAAAATTCTTCACTTCAGTATCAGATAACTGGGAGAAACGTAGTGTCCTGTGAAAAAATTATACATTGGGCTATTTCAAGCTGTACTATTTGAGTTTCCAGTCTGAACATTTTGGGCTAACAAGTTTTCTCAAATTTTGTCATCTTAGATATTGGCAAAGACTGTGAAGAAATCTAAGGGCACATCCACATCTTCAGACAGAAACATGTCTATGAAAGATTGATTTGCCAGAGCACACCAAGTGCGGTGGAACTAGAAATCATCACTAGAGATACCCAGTGTAAACCACTAATCAAGCAGCTACTAGTCAAATGTAATTAGGGTAACCCATGAATCAAGCTGTTGATTTCTAACTAGAAAGAGATGTGAGAGTTTACAGAGTAGTCTTCATGAGGGCTGTAAAGGAGAGTGCAAGGGTGAGTGATTGTGTTTATATTAATTTTCAGTCTATCAGTTCCTGATGGAATGGTTCAGTTTAGTTTTCCATTTCAGTTTCAAAAAAGATTATTTGAATGAATATTTTGAGCACTGAGTTTTGTATGCTTGTGAGAAGACGCTCACCACATCCCAAAGAGCATTTTCTGTCTCACCAGTGAAGAGGTTGGATGACTTATTTAGACGGCTGGCTCGAGTGAAAGGTGACCTCTTACCACTTTCCAAGCATCTTCTGGCCAACCACTGAGCCTAGGATGGTCAGCAAAAATGCATGTGCTTCTCCTGGCTCAGCAACAAGTAAAACAAATGGGATATTGTAGAAGGTGAGCAGAGGTGGGGTGGTGGTGCTAGAGGTATCTTGGGAGCATGCAGACGTCAGTGAGAGGAAATGGAATGAGGTAAGGGACACGGTGGAGCTGCTGGTTTGCAGTGGGACAGTTATAAAAGACAAGGCAGACATAATCACAGTATCTGCTGTCCATTGAGCTCAGGCAGTGATTGCGAAGTAGTGCTTCAAATGAGGGCAGTGAATATTTAGCACCTTTCCTTGCCAAGGCCCTCACTGCTGGTCCTTGGATATCTGTTCTATCCAGCCAGGTCGGCTTGTGCACGGAGAGATTTAATATCAAACGCAGTGTGAAATTCAATCTCTCCTGTTAGACGAGCTCTGACAATGGAGCTGCCATGTGCTTGGTGGGTCATGTCAGCATTAATTTACTGCCCCAGGGTGCTGTGGAAATGTCTCAAGACTGTCACACTCCCACACTGCTGAGCTCTTGGCTTGAACGCAGTGACCAGGCAGAAGGTAATCACATATATGGGGCCTTTTAGAGGGAAAAAAAGCTTTCAAAAGCAGCCACAGACACCCTCCAGTATTATCAGACCTGTTTGAATGTATGTAGAGTGAAACATTACTGACAACACTGAAAGCCATCAAATGAGAAAAATCAGACTTGGTAAAAGAGAAATGCATGGGAAATACAAGGAAAAGAGGGGAGAGAAAAGAACTATTATCTTTAATTTATAATCAGGTGAAACAAAGTTAAAATAAGTGTCAGATGACCCCCCCCATGTGCCAAATGCATTTAGATTGCAATGGAGGAGGTTAACTTATTTCACCATATGTAAAATATACACAAAAATGTAAAGTATTTTGATGGGAATAATATTTTTTAGAAGGAAAATAATCAATAACATCTTTCAGTGAGCCCATTTCAATGGTCTTTCTCATGCCCTAACCCAGGAGTTATTGCTGCTGTTTGATTCAGCCTGCTTTTCCCACAGCTCACAGAGTTACAGCACCTGTGAGGTTAATTCTGCAATTTTAATTCCATTTCCTAAGGAACATTTTGTTTCACGTATTTCAAGCAGTGCAAGCAAAGAGATGCTGTTTTACTTATAGGAACCGAGCATAATGAAATTAGAACTGAAATAGCAGGACGCTGTAGCTAAAGATGAAATACAGATACTGTATGGTACAGTTTGGTAGGCAGACTGCACAGAATTAAACTCTCTTATGCTGTGTAAGCTCAAGGGCCCAAGTGGATTTGCCTGTCCCCACACTGCCCCTCTCTGCGATACGGAGACACCTTGTTTTGTGCTCTTGTTTTAGTTCTTTGGCAGTGCATGAAAGTCTGTGTGCTCCTGTATCTCAGATTAGAGGTCTGCATGGGAAGTCAGGTTTAAATAGGCTGAAGACGAAGGAAATCTTTCTTTCTAAATAAATAGTACAAAGGGCAAGTACTGTTTGTGTAGGAAAAATACTGTTTGTGTAGGAGAGAAGCCAATAAAATCATGCAGTAAGGGTGATGAGCTGCACTGTAAGCTTATTGAGTTGTCTGAAGTAGACTCTGGTACAGCTTGTGGAGGCTTTTGCAGCAAGAGCCACGACCCTCTTTGGAAACATTAGTATGGGGAATTAAATCATGGGGTTAGTGATTGATGTCCCAGGTGGGTCTGCCAGACATGCAGCTTTCATTCTTTGCCGTTGATCTTGATGGTGAGGTCTAGCTCAAAGGGGATCTGGTTAGTACCATGGGGTGCCCTCTTGCCCCTGCTCCCAGGACCTGAATGCAGAATGTGCAGGTAGCCTGCTGGACACAGGTTCTCCTCCCCAGAGTAATACCCTAACCCCAGTGCTACAGGATCTCTCTGGCCATGTGAGTTTTGCGGTCCCTCGTTACACACTAGCACAAGGTCATTGGAAGGCATGCCGGGTCCAAAATGCAGCCATGCCTGTGCCTGCCACTCTCCGAGGATGTGGGCTCTGAACCCACACCAGCAGAGCTGGGAACCGAACCCAGGACTCCCACAATCTCTCTTCCCTGCTGTTTCCCAAGTTAAAAAGTAAAGTCATTCTGCAAATAAGAGGGACAGGTCCCGCAAAGAACAATGGATCTACTGTACCCTTGAGGAGTGTGTGCTGCTACGTCTCAGATGAGCAGCAGTACTCTTCAGCTGACTGACGGTAACTGTACTACAAGGTGGCTGAAGCCCTAGTTGTGATCCTATCTGATGTCCTAATGTCCTAATAATCTCCATAATGTGACTTTCCCAAGGTTGTGAGGGAAACCCATGGCTGTAAGGGCTCCATTCTGGGGTGGAGTCTTACGTCAGCCTCCAGTTTGCTTGAAATCTCACCAGAAATGATGCAGTATCCTGATAGGTTCTGGCATGAACTTATACTGGTACAGCCTCAGGTTGGAAATTGTCTCCCTGCCTCTATTTGTCTAAGCATTTGCCCTTCAACATAACCTAGTCACGTACAGTCCTGCTATGGGCAGTAGAGGTAGACATCCCCAGATGGCAAATCATCCTATCCCAGAAGAAATATCTAAGCCGCTACCTTTCTTTCCCCATGGTCTACAGACAGACTGGATGACTGGTTAAGGCTAGATAGCTAAGGACGACTGAACTAAATCCCAGCTTAAGCCAAAGAGTCTTTGTCTTCCCAGCAAAGCTCCTTTGGCTAGGTGAAAACAGCATTTTCTCTAACTCATGCACTCACTGTGAACTCGTGGCTGCTCTCTGGGTAGTCCTGAGACATGCTTCTGGTTTCTTCAAGCTGGAGAAACCTTTAGATATGTAGGCTGTATCCAAGGATGCCATTCCAGCTTTCCATTTCTGCCACAAGCAGGGCTGTACACTGCTGAGAGGCTGTACTTTTTGCTATGAGATGCCATTATTCTTGTTTTCTGGGCTCTATTACTGGGGCAAAGTTTTATGGAAGAGGTGTGCCTATCTCTCTTTTGGCACCCGGTGCTGTCAGGCCTGGGAACGGTCTGAACTTTGTTATCAAAGTGTTCCCTGGCCTCACAAATTACCGGGTAAAATTCTATAGCTCATGAAAGAAGTCATACTAAACAATCATAATGGTCTCCTCTGGCTGTTCAAGATATTTTTTTCCCCTTATATTCACTTTACACCTGTTTGATCCCTCTAACTTTATGTAATTTTGAAAGAGAATTGAACTTTCTGAAACCATGCCTTTAAAGTCATCCTTGAGATATCTCTGTGCAAAAACTAGTCACTTCTTCTGATTAGGGTATACTTGAAGGATCAAGGTCTAATGAGTACAAGCTCTTCCCATAAAGGAGCAAGAAAGTTACAGAAAAGCTAACATAGACCATAAATCTATCAAGGATCATCATGTCCTGTGCTGTGTATAAAAACATTTTTCCATGCAAGTGCCTCGTCCCTCTGGTTTTCCACTGCCCTTAAACAACATTTGTTTCCTCCCTGATTTTGTTGTTTGCACCATTCAGATCCCACCACCCCAAAGTGTGTAATTCACAGCTGAACAGGAGGTGAAGTTGCAACCTGGACCATGGAGAGCTGACTCTCAACCATCTCTGCATCTCTCCAAACACCTTCTCCCTCTTCCCCTCCCCTCCCGTTCAGTGGCACATGGAAAAGTTTTGTCATGGAGGACATTGATGGGCAGGAAGGAAGCAAGGAACATGGGCCAGGAGCCATTGCAACCACGTGCTTGGACATTCACATCAAAGGGCAACCAACTAACAACCGCAACGTGCAGCTGCCCAAGCTCAGCACATCTGCACGCAGAGTTCACCCACTCTTTGGGGCTGGTGGCTCAGGACCTTTGTCTGCACTGCATCTGACCCAGGAACCACAAACAATGTCAGCCATAGCATGGTGCTGGCACGGGCTGAGCCAACAATGTGCTGGATGTGCTCTGCACCGCATTACGTCTGAGGCATGCTATTCTTCCCACATACATTGCTGTACCCACCCAATTATGAAAGAGGCCTTGGCTGCCTGCCCTGCTGCTCCAACATTTGCATCTTTATCCTGAATTAAACCCAAGTCCAAATTCTGCTAGTTTTCCTTTTCATTATTGCTGTGTGGAAGAAGAGGACTCTAATGGTTTAACAGCCTGGAGAGACTCCTAGGCAAGTGCTGGCACAGCAAGAGGGAGGTGGGCTTGTTGCTCCTGCTTTGGTCTAGCTTGTGCAGGTTAAGACCAGCAATGAAAATACCACGACAGAGACATTAACTCATGATAACAACCACAGAACTAAGCTAGACTCTCTGGAAGGTTTGTTTTCTGGCTACCCATGCACTGATGTTCAGGCCATAGATTTCATAGTGGAAGAACAGATTTTCTGAAAAGACTGGTCACTTGCAAGGAAAGGCTGCTTGTGGGGAGTGCAATAGCAAAGGGCTGGAGGATTCCGGTTCCTCCCAGAGAAATGACAAAAGGAACCCTGTCACTCCTAGGGAAAGACAGGAGAACTTGAACTCCTAAGGTTAAATGAACAACCAAGTGCTTGGATGTGCTGGTCACACTAGCCATTTACCATGCAGATATTTTGCCTTTATGGCTGATTTTTTTTTTTCTTTCTTTTTTTTTTTTTTTTTTTGCTGTTGCGTTTACTGCCTTTGCATGCAGAGTGTAACTGAACTCTGGGATTTGGCTCAACATCCTTTCTGTCCAGGGGCCAATTAGTTAGAGCTGAACAGTTTATTGCGTGAGAATACCAGAAAATGGCCAGTGTGAGTGGTCCATTGTACACAGTGCCTTTATCGACATGAGTTCACATTGATCAACACTAGATCTGCATTATTAAATGAAAGTGGTAAGGACATGAGAAAGGGAAAACAAAAATCCCTCTGTAGCTCCTGCACATATTCAAAAAAGCAAGAGAAAGATGGCTGTTGTCAACTCAGTATATGCATTTATTCTAAATGGGACTAAATACCACTGAAAATATGGGTCATTTTTGTTAGAATATTTTTAACTGGAGGGGGTTGATCTTACACCAAAGTTAGACAGTGTGTTTCTGAGAGATCTTTTCCTCTAATGTGCTGAATAGTGCTACTCATGAGATTAAGTGATACTTACCATGGTCTAGAGTGCCAGAAGCAGGTGACTGAGTTGTGTAAAACAGACATGATTTTTTCTCAATATATTTGGAAGGAAAATTTATTCAAAACTGAAGTAAGGCACTGAGGACAACCCATATGCTACCCTAAGGGCTGGTGAATGCTACACGAACAGAGGGTGAAGAGTACTGCATGTCAAATGAGAGCATCATGAATTTGTTAGAGCCTGTTTGTATTTGCTGGGTGTTTGAGTTGCAAGATGCAACATTTGGCTCTGGATATAAAGGTAATTGTTTATTGCATATGTTATGACTGTTTACAAAAGTGGTTTGATGAAAATAATGGAATAAGTAACACATTGTCTTTCCCCAGGTCTTCAATCCATTAACTGGGTATTGCTTTAAGAGGCTAGACTAGAAACTTAAGTCATTGTTATTTATATTAGAGATACAACTAAGGATACAGCTGAGATCCAGGCTGCATTATAAAAGTTGCTGTGTCAGGCTTTGAGAGTGGGACAGGTGCTGTCTTGATCTCAAATAAAAAAAGATCAGGATGGGTTGGTTAATCCTGCAATTAGAACTTCCTACGGGACTTGTAAGAACAGACCTTCACTCCCAGCTCTACTGCAAATTTCTTTTGTAGCCATGGTCAATTTTTTAGGGTTAATGTTTTGAATGCATTTACAGACACACAGAAAAGTAGAACCATTTAATGTTTCTGCATTTAGAGGAACATTGTCCTTTTTGGGAGACTTAGATTACGTTGTAGATTTAAGTGTCATAATGTTGAGCTTAATTTTTACTGTATAGCACTATGAAAAGATACTTAGGAATTCAGCTGGGTCAGCCTGAGCCTCCGTTCCTTGTTACTTCTGGTGGCCCTGTACAGCACTGCCTTTTATGGGGAAAACTCCAGCACTTCCCACCTACTGAGATACAATATTCCTCAGTTTCTCTTTCTAGCTTGCTGTGAGAGGTTTAACCCAGGTCCATAATAACTGAAGAATGTTGTTTGATTGATGTTCAATGTCTTTTTTAATAACCCTTGCTACTGAAACATCATTTGTGTTACTGAAAACAGACGAAAGATGTTTGTATTTAGGAGCAAGAGAGGGATGCAGAAATTCTGGACACCACTCCCAGCTGTCCTGAAGACTTCCTACACAATCGGGGAGGGAGTCTGCCAATCTCTTGGTACATCACTTCACCCTTTAATAATAATCCTTCCTTCCTCCTACTCTTTGTGTTGTCTATTTAGCTTGTGAAGTCTCTGAGGCAGGAAACATCCTTGTGATGTGCCTTGGCTGGCATCACAAGGCCACTGTCAGGTGAGGAACTTTTTGGGAGCAACTGTGTTGGAATAGCTCACAGACGTCAGAACCAGAACCAGAACCTTTGTTAAGCAAAGAGGAGAGGGGAGCCAAAGCCTGAAGGAGCAGGAAGGCTAAACTCGTCATACTGAGAACTGCTGCCTTAAGGCAAGATGGGGGGACTGTAGGGGGGCTTGCCATGCCAATGCTCACACTCTACCTGTTCATAAAAATGGTATACCATGCTCTAGGGCTGGCAGGCCAGGACTTATCTACTTAAGAACAAATTCTGATAGAGACTGGATGTCATTTCTGTGCCTCAGGCTGCTGTAAGCAATTCCTTCGGTAGCAATTCTCATAAGATCCAAATCCAAGGTAGAGTTCTAACTATCCCAAAATGTAGGATCCATTGCAAAATCTGCAGGCAATAGTGCTGGCAACTTAGGAGTTGCCTCTGGGCCTGGCATGTGCTTAAACTACTCATGAGCTATCTGTGCTCCTCAGCTTGATTTCCATCCTTGTTTGACTCATCTTTTATTTCAAGGATTGTTTGCATTTTTATGCCTCTGAGACTAGGTCCCGTGGGAATCCTTTCCAAACACTCTACATTGACCTCCTGTACTTCCAGCACATAACCCCGTCTCTGAAGAGGTCATTTGATCCTCCACCACAAATACATGAATCAACACCTTATACTTTTGTGGGACTTTTGTTGAATTTCTCCTCCTAGAAGATTTATAGAAAGATATAGTGTTGGCAATATGGTGTGTTAGTAATCAAATTGAACAGAGTAGTGACACTTCAGGATCAGACAGTTTGACTTTAGGTGTCAGGGGACTAGATGAGTCCTACCTCAGAGGAGACTTTACCATTTAAGCCACACCCAGCACCTCTGAAGACTTCATATTGACCATAAAACCCTCCCAAGACAAATTTAATTTACTTATAGGGCTATATAAGGGTCACAACACATAATGATTTGCATAGAGAACTGCAGATTCTTTCCTGTGCCCATGGGGACTGAATGTGAGCAAGTTGAGCTCAGTAACCAGTCAACAGCTTAGTTTCTTTTGGTACTGAGAGATTCCATCAGGCTGCCTGGCTAACACCAAGATATGTCATATATCATGTCACTGTATTGTAGAAAGGCTGAAAAGATCAGAGAAGCATTTTGATATAGCTTAACCAACTCTCCAGTTAAATCATCAGGCAGTTATTTATAGGTGTTAGCCCCAGATGGTTAATTATCTCAACACCCACCATCTGAAAGACATCTAATCCAGTAGTCTAGAGAGATGGATACCTAGGAGAAGGGTAACAGGATGGGGTGAAATGAAAGTATTGCTATAGCCCTCTTCTGGCCCCATGGGGAGGTCAAAGAGCTCACCTAGGATAGGTGTTTATTTGTACTTGGCTGAAATGAATCCAGTCCCGCCCTAAATACAGTAGGGCAGGCTGTGAAAGCCCTGCCTATGTATACTTAGAAGAGTGCTTGTGGATCCAAAAATGTGTGCATAGAAATTCCTAACAAGTACCCAACAAAGCCAAAGTAATTTTAACTTATCTGAGTTTCAAAATAAGCAATACATCTGTGTGTGCAGTCACATTCCTATGCAGGCCTCATTTTTCAGTAAGAACCTGTAACATCACAGGCTGCTCAGTGGAAAAGTCAATGAAAGTTGCTCGCAGTCTTCAGTTTTTACACTTTCTGGGTAGATATTACTTCCTATGGTGATGGGCCAGGACATAGAGTTAGCAATACCCATAGATGTGTATCTAACATGCAGGTATTAAAGGCCTTTATGCTTTTATGTGGTCCACTGGCTGCCTGTGTGATATGTCTGGGCATGTACATTATATTACCTGGTTAATCATCAAAGAATGCATGTGCCCCCAAAATAACCTGAAGAAATTATGTTTCCACTAAAACGAGGTGGATGTGCTGGCCAAAGTCAGACTACTTGTCCTGTACTTTCACAGATTCACAGATTTCTCTAGGTTGGAAGAGACCTCAAGATCATCGAGTCCAACCTCCGACCTAACACTAAGTACTCCACTAAACCATATCCCTAAGCTCTACATCTAAACGTCTTTTAAAGACCTCCAGGGATGGTGACTCCACCACCTCCCTGGGCAGCCCGTTCCAATGCTTAATAACCCTTTCGGTAAAGAAGTACTTCCTAACATCCAACCTAAAACTCCCCTGTCGCAACTTTAGCCCATTCCCCCTCGTCCTGTCACTAGGCACGTGGGAGAATAGACCAACCCCCACCTCTCTACAGCCTCCTTTCAGGTAACTGTAGAGAGCGATGAGGTCGCCCCTGAGCCTCCTCTTCTCCAGGCTGAACAAGCCCAGCTCCCTCAGCCGCTCCTCGTAAGACTTGTTCTCCAGACCCCTCACCAGCTTGGTCGCCCTTCTCTGGACTCGCTCGAGCACGTCCATGTCCTTTCTGTAGCGAGGGGCCCAAAACTGAACACAGTACTCGAGGTGCGGCCTCACCAGAGCCGAGTACAGGGGCACAATCACTTCCCTCGACCTGCTGGCCACACTGCTTCTTATACAGGCCAGGATGCCGTTGGCCTTCTTGGCCACCTGAGCACACTGCTGGCTCATATTCAGCCGACTATCCACCAATACTCCCAGGTCCTTCTCGGCCAGGCAGCTTTCCAGCCACTCATCTCCCAGCCTGTAGCTCTGCTTGGGGTTGTTGCAGCCCAGGTGCAGGACCCGGCACTTGGCCTTGTTGAACTTCATGCAGTTGACCTCAGCCCATCGCTCCAGCCTATCCAGATCCTCCTGCAGAGCCTTCCTGCCCTCGAGCAGATCGACACACGCACTTAGCTTGGTGTCATCTGCAAACTTACTGAGGGTGCACTGGACGCCCTCATCCAGATCATCGATAAAGATATTAAAGAGGACCGGCCCCAGTACCGAGCCCTGGGGGACTCCACTAGTGACCGGCCTCCAACCAGATTTGACTCCATTCACCACAACTCTCTGGGCCCGGCCATCCAGCCAGTTTCTAACCCAGCGAAGCGTACGCCAGTCCAAGCCACGAGCAGCCAGTTTCTTGAGGAGAATGTTGTGGGGAACGGTGTCAAAAGCCTTACTGAGGTCAAGGTAGACCACGTCCACAGCCTTTCCCTCATCCACCAAGCGCGTCACTTGGTCATAGAAGGAGATCAGGTTCGTCAAGCAGGACCTGCCTTTCATAAACCCATGCTGACTGGGCCTGATCGCCTGCTTGCCCTGCAAGTGCCGCGTGATGACCCTCAAGATAATCTGCTCCATGAGCTTCCCCGGCACTGAGGTCAAACTGACAGGCCTATAGTTCCCCGGGTCTGCCCTCCGGCCCTTCTTATAGATGGGCGTCACATTGGCTAGCCGCCAGTCAACCGGGACCTCCCCCGATAGCCAGGACTGCCGATAAATGATGGAAAGCGGCTCGGCCAGCTCCTCCGCCAGTTCTCGCAGTACCCTCGGGTGGATCCCATCAGGCCCCATCGACTTGCGCACATCCAAGCTCCGTAGCAGGTCGCCAACCATTTCCTCATGGATAGCGAAGGCCACATCCTGCTCCCCATCCCCTTCCACCAGCTCAGGGCACTGGGTGTCCGGAGAACAACCGGTATTGCCGCTAAAGACTGAGGCAAAGGCGGCATTAAGCACCTCAGCCTTTTCCTCATCCTTAGTAACTAGGTTTCCCCTCGCATCCAGTAAAGGATGGAGATTCTCCCTAGTCCTCCGTTTCGCGTTGATGTATTTGTAAAAGGATTTTTTGTTGTCTTTAACGGCAGTAGCCAGATTGAGCTCCAGATGAGCTTTGGCCTTTCTAATTTTCTCCCTGCACAGCCTCGCTACATCCTTGTAGTCCTCCTCAGTGGCCCGCCCTTTTTTCCAAAGATTATAAACCCTCTTTTTTCTGCTAAGCTCCAGCCGCAACTCTCTGTTGAGCCAGGCCGGTCTTCTTCCACGCCGGCTCATCTTTGGGCACGTGGGGACGGACCGCTCCTGTGCCATCACGATTTCCTTCTTGAGGAGCGCCCAGCCTTCCTGGACTCCTCTGCCCTTCAGAACCGCCTCCCAAGGGACTCGGCCAACCAGCGTCCTGAGCAGCTCAAAGTCAGCCCTCCGGAAGTCCAAGACAGCAGTTTTACTGGTCCCCTTCCTGGCCTCGCCAAGAATAGAGAACTCTACCATTTCGTGGTCACTCTGCCCCAGACAGCTTCCGACCACCACATCTCCCACCAGTCCTTCTCTGTTTGTGAAGAGAAGGTCTAGCGGGGCACCACCCCTGGTAGGTTCACTGACCAGCTGCGTCAGGAAGCTATCTCCCACGCTCTCCAGAAACCTCCTAGACTGCTTTCTCTGTGCCGTGTTGTGTTTCCAGGATATGTCCGGGAAGTTGAAGTCCCCCACGAGGACAAGCGCCGACGATTTTGCAACTTCTGTCAGTTGCCTATAAAACTCCTCATCCGTCTCCGCATCCTGGTTCGGCGGTCTATAGCAGACCCCCACCAGGATGCTAGCCTTGCCGGCCTTCCCACGGATCCTAACCCACAGGGATTCAACCTTATCATTCCCAGCCTGGAGTTCCACAACATCAAAAGATTCTCTAATGTAGAGAGCCACGCCACCACCTCTTTTGTGCTGCCTGTCCCTCCTGAAGAGCCGATAGCCAGGCATTGCAGCACTCCAGTCGTGGGAGCGGTCCCACCACGTCTCCGTGATGGCAACCAAGTCGTAGCCTGCCTGCTGCACGATGGCTTCCAGCTCCTCCTGTTTGTTACCCATGCTGCGTGCATTAGTGTAGATGCACTTCAGCTGGGCCATCGCCTTCTTCCCCGGCCTAGCCATTGTTTCCCCCGGCACAGCTCCAACAGGCCTTGTTTGAGCCCCGTCCCCCTTCTTACCTAGTTTAAAGCTCTCTCTATGAGCCCCGCCAGCTCCTGGCCTAGGATCCGTTTTCCCCTTGGAGATAGAGACCCGTCTGGGGCCATCAGGCCGGGTGCCGAGTAAAGCTCCCCATGGTGAAAAAACCCAAAATTTCTATGCTGGCACCAGCCTCTGAGCCACCTATTAACCACATGAGCTTTCCGCGTCCTCTCCGTGCCTCTCCCTTCCCCCGTAGGGATAGACGAAAACACCACCTGCACTCCCGCTCCCTCCACCAATCGTCCCAGCCCCCTATAGTCCTGTTTGATGGCCCTGAGGCTTCTCTTTTCAACATCATCGCTGCCAGCCTGGACTATCAAAAGCGGGTAATAGTCAGAGGGGCGAACCAGGTTTGGAAGCTTCCTGGTAACGTCTCTGACCCTGGCCCCAGGGAGGCAGCAGACTTCCCTATGTGTGGGGTCAGGCCGACAAATAGGGCCCTCCGTTCCCCTGAGGAGGGAGCCGCCCACAACAATCACCCTTCTTTCTTTCTTGGTGGAGGCAGTCCTGAGGCGTGGAGTCAACTTCCTCACCTCAGGCATCCTCCCGGGTAGGCTTCCTACCTCATCCTCACCCACGGGTCTCTCGAGCCCCAGGGCCTCAAACCTATTGTTCAAGGGCACCTGGGAAGGCGGTGCCGGCAGGGGAGGGCATCTCCTGCGAGGTCGAGCAGGGACCTGTCTCCATTCCTCCTCAACTCGCAGGTCCCCTCCCTCTGCCCGATGGCAACAGGGCAGGGGGTCCACCCCCCTTTGGGGCGTCTCACCCTGGTCCCTCTCCCTCCGCTCCTGCAGGGAGTTGCTCCACCAGTCTATCTCCCGCTCGCACTCCCTGATATCCCTCAGTCTCTGCACCTCTTCCTTGAGTTCCGCCACCATGCGGACCAGGTCGTCCACCTGCTCGCACCTCACGCAAGCAGTCTCCCTGCCTCCCGCCGATGGCAGCAAAAGGCTCAGGCACTCCCCGCATCCTGAGACCTGAACTGCCGCATGTTTGGACGGGCAGTCGGTCTGGGTGTGCACTGACTTCCTAGAGAAGGCACCGTGCCTGGTGGAGACCATTGTAGCCCAGCTGACAGGAGAGTGCCGTTAGAGGAATTGTCCCTAAGGGCGGGTGTGAGCGCTCCGCCCTGCCTGCGCCAACTGCCTCGCTAACTGCCGCGTCACTCCCACCGCGTCACTCCCTGTTTGCCGGCCCTGTTCGCCGCGCTCCTGGTCGCTCGCGCTCCCTAAGGACTGCCTTTGAACGGCCGGGGGGAGGAGCTGACGCTGTCGCTGCTGGCCCCGCCTACGCTTCGGCAGCCTCCCTCACGAGGGCTGCCGGTGCCTGGCGGCTCCCTCACGTAGGCTCGATGCCCGAAAAATAGCCCTGCCTGTCCCGATCCCGCGCTCCGCTGCAGCACGCGTCTGCCCCGGAGCCGGTCGCCTCGGCAAGTACTTTAAACCACATGACAAGTACCTTCATCCATGAACTACATAAAAGAATGCACACTTCCATGCTGAAATGGTGGGCAGGTAAATTAATAAAAGGTTTGCAAAGATATTTGGAAAATCCTCCAGGGTGGTGAAATACAGCTTACTGGGGAGATCTGGAGCCAAATGTCCATGGTGGTCCTTCCTGCTCCCTCCCTGCTCCATGAATTGTGGGGCACATACCTCTGCCCCACACCAGAGAGAAAAAGGAGGCTCAGGGAGGGCTCTCAGACACCAGCCCCAACCTTTCACACATTTCAGTGCTCTGTGGCTTGAGGAAGAGAGTGGCTCTGATGGGAACGGATGGCTGTTCCAGGCTGCTTGCTGGGAAATGAAAGGACAGCAGGGCAGCACCTCCAGCTCCTTGGCTAAAACCAGGGTATCTTGTGCTCCCCTCTGATGTGGTTTGCCCTTTAACAGAAATGTTGCAGCTGCCGGACCCAAAGAACAGAGAGCTCTAGATGTTAGGGCAAGAAGACATGAATCTTGATGACTTACAATGCTGTTGCTCCATCCTGGGTGTTATCCTGAGAAACTGAAATTCCTCAGTCCCTTAGGGCTTGTGGTGAGGTGAATGGCAAAGCCTCAATCACTTCAAGAGAAATAAAATTGGGCTTTTATTCAGGTAGGTGTTTTTTCCCCTCCCAGAAATGCTATGAGGCCATATCCTCTATTGTAATCAAACAGTATCTTTTGTACTTGTCAATCATAATTTCCCTGCACCAGCTCCGGTACGCAAACCAACACGCATACACGCACAGAGTCCAAGTTTAAAAAAAAAAAAAAAGTGTACTTTCTCTGAAATCATTTTGGCCAGACTCCTTTTATTTAATAGGAAAGTTGTGATACAGTACAACAATACATCATGCATGCCAGAACAAGAAGAATGCCACTTCTGTGTAGGTAGGGAAATAGTTGTGATGTACCAAAGAGATACTGTTTTTCCATCACTTTGGCCAAACTTTACACTTAGCTTCTCGTGTCGGGAGAGGGTGTGACGGTAGATAGGATGTAGCCTTTGAAACTCCATCTCTGCAGAGAAAAGACAGATGGGATCCAGCTGGCGGATATCACATGCGTTTTCTGTTCTCCTCGATATCACAGATCTGATAAACACGGAAGAATAACAAGGCTTTATAGAATGCAGATGAACAGAGGAGCCTATCTGTATGTAAAAGAGAAGGGCCTCAGTTGGCTGAATACTTATTTCTGCTAAATGAAAGTTACCTCCCACGATCTCATAAAGAGAGAATCTGCCTGCTCAAGGCACATATTTGATTATATACCATACAAATTTATTGACCTCCCATGGCTGTTGTTATCCTGATCTCATTTAACATCATGTCATGTCAGACTCGTATTGATAGGAAGGAAAAGCAATGGAGGAGGAGGACATGCACAGTGAGTTCACCGGGCTGTGTGAGTCTTTGCCTCCGAGAGCTTGATTTGCAGTCTGTGATCATCCAAAGCCTGCATTCTGGGTTTTAAAATAAAATCTTAGAAACCTGGGAATAATGTGCTAAGACAAGTGTTGTCTAGTGATGGGAACCAGGAAATGGTAGCTGCAAATACCTGAGTCTGCGAATGACTCATCCAGTGACCTCCTTTGGCTTCGCTGTATCCTTGTGTAACCTCTTCATCTTTCCTGCTTCAGACAGAGTTGCAAGGCTTTGTTACCTGGAGGATTTTGTGATGTGATTTCTGCTTCCCAGAAAAAAATGCAGCAATTAATAAGAGAAGAGGCCTAATTAGGGATCTGAACAGGCTATTGGCTTTATCTCTGCAGATACTCGATCCGATTCTGATATGTTTTTGATTAACACAGGGTGAATTCTGATTTACTTTCACCCAGTAAGACAGTGCTGCCTGAATAGAAAGTGAACCCATGACGGAAGGCAGCAATGTGTTTGTTTAGATTTTCTCCATATCCAAAGCAGCTGATGCTGAAATGAGTTCCACAAAGAGGTAGATTTTAACTGTAAATATAGATATATATATTAAATTCACCTGGTTAAGGTACTCAAACATCTTATTTCCATTTTCTCCTATATAAGTTACAGTGAGCTGTTTCCCTCCCTCTTTGCTATTCCCTTATGGATGAAGGAATTTGGGGTCACACAAAGGAAATCCCACTGGAAGGAGCTTCTATCAGTATCAGCAAAAGTTTAAATTGCACCTTAGATGTCAGCTCTGAGCTTAGCCCGCTGCTTCCACTGAAATCTATTTATAATTTGTGAGGCCATGGCCATAAGCATTTCTCCTTAAAAGGAGTAGTGAAACCTATTTTCAAAAGTCTTTCAGACTCTTGAAAAATGCAGTGAAGTACATATGAGGTCACAGTTTGTTACAGAAATGTGGATTATTAGACCCTAAACTCATCTCCAAGAGTGGCTACTTCTGCTCCGACAGTGTCCCTCTGCTTCTGGCTGCTCTGTTTCAAACCAAGAAACACCCACAGCAGTGAGATACCTATATCAGAGGCACTTTTAAGAAGATTTCCCCAAAGCCAATTGTGCTGAGTAGGAAAAATCTACTCAAAACTTTCACTGAACTACTTTAATTCCTCCTCATATATTTTTTTGCTTTTCATCTTTAAACTTAAATGCTGGTTATGTACAACTCTAGCTCCAGTGCCTGCAAAGATGTCCCTATATCTGTGTCCATCTTTAACCATGGGAGTAGTCTTACTGAAGTCAAAATTTTGCTTGAAGTTAACTGTAAGATATATCTTGTTGAATCTAAGCCCAAGGTCCCCAAGTGCCTTTGTGTCTTGTGCACTCTCCTGCACCCTGAAAATGCCTCCTCAGTTCCACTTCTGGTTTTCCTATTCAGGGCAGCAAGCATCTACCATATTTTCCAACTGACACCTTAAAAATACATATTGGGAGGGAACTGCTTCCCCCCTGAAGAATAAACTGGTTTCTGCAGATGATAGGTTTCATCTGTCTGATAACACAGTAACCACAGAAGCAGAAATTGGATTAGAAATGCATTTTTAGGGGAATTATTTCTTGTATGTTTTAAATTTTGTGTTTCCTCAGACAGTATAGTGACCTTCCTAACATTATTTCCCTATTTTCAGCCAATAAGAATCACGTAGATTATAGCATTGCTAGATAATGCAATATAATAAGAGCTTTGGGAACATTATGGAGCTGTGGATATTTTCATTGTTTTCCTATTGCTTTCCACTTGGTTTATCTTCCCATTTGCTTCTTACTTTTAGCCAAGTTTGATTTAGATTTAAAAGATTCTGGGAAAGAAAAGGGCAAAAAAAGTTGCATTAATAATGACTCTAAATGCACGGAAGGGTTTCTCAGCAACACATGTTCTGCAGAGGATTTCCTGTTTTAGTGCTTTAAATAGATGTTTTGTATCATTTGGGATGCCTGAATTCTAAATGTCTTTTCTATATAAGTTCATGGTATGGAAAAAGAAAAGCCTGGCCTAAGCCTGTGATAAGTAGTGAATTTGGTATTTAAGAAGAACCAAGAAATGGTGAAAACCTTTGAGGTGGTTGCACACAATGGAGAAGCCCTTCTCGTGCAATGCAGTACAGGTTTATCTGTTCCTAGACTAACTGATTTGGAATATTTATTAGCTTATGTTTTGTAAAGTACAAGGTTCAGGTATTGAAACCTGCAAACTGAAATCACAAAAGTAATGCCACACTGCTGCAGCCAATAGTTGTGCTGTTTCCCTGAGAAAACAAGAGGCTGAAGTTTTGCTTTCAAGCCCACTTTCTCCAGGACTCACTTTTTGCATTTGCAGCTGTAAAACAGAGCAGGTGTCTTCTGAGAAACCTGCCTGGCAGTCTGAATTTTGATCCAGATTCATAACTGCCATAAACATGTACCCTTGCCACAAACTACAAACAGCAAAGAGATCAGAAAGTGCAGCAGGATGAAAATAAAACACATTAACGTTCAGGGTAGCCTTAAAAAGATCTTATCTTGTTCTTGTGCAGTGCACAAGACTCACCATGCATGTCACCTTGAACCTTAATGGTTGTTGACAGTGCAAATAACAGGCTCAACCACAAACAGTTGAGAAGCAAGATCAAGGAGATGAGTGAAAACAAGGAAACTGTCTCTTCTACGTTTCATCCCATTCTTTCTGTAGACTTTGTGTCTTTCCATTGCTGGTGCATAGCAGTTGCACTGCCCTTTATTTTGAGGAGATGTATTGGGCTGACTCACACACTCAGCAAACTGGGGTCAATCTATCAGGGCCAATGAGATAGTTGGTGGAGGTTGGGAGCAGTTGTGTTTGTGGTATGGGATGCAGGCTGGAAATGTATCTTTAGCAAAGACGAATGATATCTGATATTTTTGCTCCTTAAACATGGTGGGAAAAACATGAGCCTTGTGAGAAATTATTTTGCTGAGGAAAGTAGACCTGCATGCTGGATAAGACTAAAGTAAAAGCATTAGCCTCCTTCGTGATTACACTGTGTGCTTGGTGATCCTCCCTCTGCAGCAGGCTAATATTCAGAGGCTCTCCAACCAGTCTGGTCAAACAAAACTGGACAGAAAGGACAAAGGAGAAAGGACATCTACTCAACACAGACAGTCAAAGAACCTCTGCAGGAAGTGCTGCTGGAGCAGGTCACAAGAGAGTTAAAAAAGTTAAGACCTGGTGGGTCAAGACAGGGGCTTTCACCCAATTCCACATCACCAGGGCTGTTGAATAACCCTCAAATCTTTGTGTCACTCTTCTTTGGGTGCCTTTCACCAAGCTTAAAAGTAGTGCATAACTTATGAGCACAAACCCACAAATTTATCTATTTATTGCCAAAACATGCAGTAGTGGATTGGGACTAACTCGTTAGTAGGCTAAGCACTAATAACAATTACCATGTGCCGCTGCACTGCACTCCCCTCAATGAGTCTCCACTGGATAGGAGGCTGTCAGTCAGTGGGGAAATGTTGCCCTCTTGCTCCTTAAGACAGGCAAAGCCTTGATGAGCTTGTGCCTCTTCCTCCCTTCTGCTCCTTTGCTTAAGGTTTTATGTCTTCCGATGTGTCTGGCTCTCTAGCTGAAGGTTTGATGACATCACATCTTTGTTTTTCACTGTGGTTAATCAGTACCGACTCACCTCTCACCATTGTGTTCTGCTTTCACACCTTGCACGCATAGGTGGTCTGTGTGCTCTCACATACAAACTGAAGGGCTCTGGGTCACAGGTAAAGCAGAGGATTTTCTTGCAACCTATACATCTGAACTATTTTCTGGACAAAGCAAAAGGCCTTCAGCTCCACTGACACAAACCACAGATTATCACCTCAACCTAGATAACATCCATGTTGGAAAACATGTTCTTTTAACGCCTTAGGCACTTACACATGTGCTTTATAAACAAAGATACAACTTATGATTTAGTTCCTACATTTTTTCACTTTCACAGATCCTCCTGGGCATTTTCCCAACTGTGTGTTTCATATCATTCCAATGCCACCCATCTGGTCACTACCAACCCCACAAGAAAATGCTTGCCATGAAATATCAAAGGTTTGTTGTTAAATCTAGGCTTCAGTAAATGGAAAAGGTATGAGAATTGTGGTCCTGGGACTTTCTTCTTATCTGAAACAGTCCACAACATATTCTAAACCACAGAATGGGAAGCCTCATTGCAACACTGGCTTGTGAAACCAGGACTGGAGTCCCACGTAAACACTATCCTGTAGTAGGTATTCTGCTGGTATGTAATGCCAAGTAGCTTCCAGAAGCGATACCAAACAGAATCAAGTTTCAAATGGTATCACGCTAAATTAACCTGAGCTAGTAGAATTATAGAATCATTAAGGTTGGAAAAGACCTCTAAGATCATCTGGTCCAACCATCCCCCTACCACCAATGTCGCCCACCAAACCATGTCCCTAAGCACCACGTCCAACCTTTCCTTGAACTGCCCCAGGGACGGTGACACCACCAACTCCCCGGGCAACCCATCCCAATGCCTGAATGCTCTTTCTGAGAAGAAATGTCTCCTAATTTCAAACCTAAACCCTCCCCTGGTGCAACTTGAGGCCATACCCTCTGGAAAGTATCCCTGCCCATAACAGGGGAGTTGGAACGAGATGATCCTTAAGGTCCCTTCCAAGCCAAACCATTCTGTGATTCCATGATTCTAAATATGAATGAGAACAGCATTTGGCATCAGAGTTATCAATCCTCTTGCTTTGTCTACATAACCCCCATTACACCTGGAAGAAGAGTGAAGAATATCGTTTGCTTACCTCCTTCACTCTCCCCCTCTTTTTTTTCTTTGAAGCTTCCTAATTATTACATTGTGAAACAGGGGGGGAAATGCCAAAGATAGACACAAGGTGAAAGAAAAAACATGCCCAGGGTTCAGCAGCAAGTAACTTGTCAACCTGACTGCTTTTCCCAAAGACATAAAAAAACTGCCTGTGAAGAGGAGAGGGAAGAAAATATAGATAGTGAAGGGCCCTTTAATCTAGCAGAAAAGAAGCATCACAGGAACCAAATTAAAGCCAGACTCATTCATATGAAAAATAAGTTAGCAAAGATCACTAAACATTGGAGCAAAATACTGAGGGAAGATGTAAAATTATTCCGTGTCCTGGTGTCTTCAAATCAAGACTGTATAGTATCCTGTAAAACATGCTTTGATCTAAGAAATTCTTGGACTTGACACAGAGGGGATCAGACTAGATAAGGTGATCATTCCTCTGACCTTAAAACCCTACAAATATGTACCTTCAGAGAGAGAGACCAGACTGTGGTTGCAGTCTGGCACAGGGACACCAGAAATTTCGGTTCAAGGCCTGGCTCTGTTACAGATTTCCAGAATAACCACAAGCAAGTTGTGTAGTTTATCTGTGCCTCTGTTCCACATCTGTAAAGTCTGGAGAATAATCCCTCTTCTGTTTAGCTTGTTAGCTACTTGGGGTATGAAAAACAACTTATTAGGTGTGGGTACGGACCTTTCCTAAGGCCTGTAAGCATCATTGCAAAGCACATGTATCCATAAGGAAACCTTGAAGACATAGAAGGAAAATACATTGGTAGGGAGGCAAGGAAATGCTTAGCTTTCATCAGTAGCCTCCTGAGTGCAGTTAAAAGATGACACATTAGAGCACAGGGATGGTCACTCAGCCAGAGAATGATGATTTCATCTCAGGATGCTTCTGGATACAAATAGCATCCAAGGCCTCCTCATGAGGGAGCCTCTCACTTCCTCCAGTGGCATTTGCAACATTGCACTCATTTATATTCTCAACAACAATAATCAAATGACCAGTGTCTGTCTGTATCCATGCACAATGAAGACTTGTGCTCTCTTTGCTTAGCTAAGAAACTTTGTGAGCTTCTGCCAAGAAGTGAAAGACCATCTTGAATGGCTGGAACAAATTCAAGCCATGTTCCAGGGAGCTGGAAAGCTCTCAGCTTTGTCCACTGCCCAGCTGCTCCTCCCTTCCTTACATCTTCATTGTGGTGTCTATCAGCCTGCACAGCTACCGGAGCTGCATTAGCTGTGTGCTCCACCTGGTAGCTGGACACGCTTCTAGCTTTGCTCCTTGCCTGTCATCAGGGCTGAAATGTGAATAGCCTTTCACGGCATGTAGGAAGTAGGCTTTAGGAAATGAGCCGAGCAGGAGCTGGGCTCCTACCCAGTCGGGGAGAAAAGGACTGCATCCCAGCTGGAACCTCCTAGCAACATCTCAATGACCCCTTATGTGGGCTTCTGCTAGTTGTGTCTGCTCCAGAGAGAATGGGAGCTCCTGCTTCAATCTGCTGCTAAGCTGGCAAGCGTGAACAAGATGCTCTTTTCTCCAGAGGTTTCTGGTTCTGTCCCTGATGGTGGCCAACATGTACTTGTAGGTATAATAACATACATATAAAAATATATGTGATATATAGTACATATGTAACAACAGCACTTTGCACAAATAAGGAAAGCTGCTGATTTCTTTGTCTGTGAAGATAATGACTTCAGCAGTGAGTTACAGTTCTGCTGAAGTATCTTCTTTAAAGAGAAAACAGAACTTACAAAAGAAAGCGATAGCCACCGACACAGGTTTTCCAGGGCTTCTCTAGGGGTTGCAAGAATACCGGGGCCATTGTTTCTAGGTCCCCACTACTTCTTACAATCCTCTCCAAGCTACAAGCAGGACCAGTGTCAGAATAAGGCACTGCAAGATCTATGGAGTGATGGAGAAGGAAAAGACAGCTGTTGGGATGAGTGGGGAACCATATCAGAAATACAGTAAGACACAGCTCCGCAGAGCTAAAAGATGCACTTATGTTATCCTGCCAATCCCCCCTTGGCACAATGTCTCTGTATGTGATCCTCTTAGTCTATCACTGGTTCTCTGTGATATGTGTCTATCTGGTTTCTCATGGCCGCAATAAACCCTTCTACTGCACTAATCTCATTTAACAGTTCCACTGACTTGAAAAGAACCAGAGTGAAATTGCTGTGCAATTTCTGCTGGCGTTATTATGGCTGCATCACTTGTCAGCTTTCGTAAACAAGATAAATATAGTTAAACTTAAAGCATCAGATATGAAAAAAATTTGGCATGCTATAGCAGCCCATCAGAAATATTTTTTGACAGGTACCTCATAAAAAAGGAAACAAGAGCATGCCAGAGAGGATAATAACTGCAAGATTTTCTTTTGCAAAATGTTTTTGCCCAAGGAGACTGCAAGAACTAAATGTTCACTACCCTACCTTTTTAGCACTATTATCTAATTCTGCTGTCGCATACAGCAGCCTGTACCCAGACTGATTGCCTAAAAGCAGTGAGTTTTGGTATCAGTCTCACTATCTTACAGAGCCTCTCATCTCAGAGTGCATCAGAGGCGAGACCACTGGAATCCAGCTACCTGGAGGCTGGAGGATAAAAGGCAGAGCAGCAGGAGGCATGCAAAGCTGGAAGGGAGGGGGGGAATGTTCCTGATAGGGCACAGGGAAAACCCCTACGCACAACTGATTTCCAACGTGTTTGTACAGCAAGAGGACATCCCATTTGAAGGGCCTGTGTGAAAGATCATCCCCCACCATTCCCCACACAAGCGGTTGGTTTGTGCCTGCAGCTACTCTGTGCTCCAAAGAAGACAAGAATCTCCCTTCTAGCACCTGCATGAAAAGACCGAGCCCAACGACTCTCCCCACGCCCAGGAAGTACCCACGCTTATCCCTTATCACCTCTGGGAGCGAGTCCCTGGAGAGGTGGGATTGGGGAAGGTAAGTTCACAGCCCCACAAGGCTGGGCTGACCAAGGAAGATGAAGGGACATGCCACAAAGAGGCACGGGACAGTCCAATGCTTTGGGACAGTTCTTGGGGTACGTCCAGGTCCCCCCTCCTGCGGAGCCCTCTCAGACCACGTGGAGGTCAGACCAACAACAAAAACCATAAGCTAGCTGAGCTGTGACCTGAGCCCAGGGCTCCAGGGAGAGTAGGTGCTTCCTGGCTGGCCTCTGGTAGAGACTCAGAGTTCATGGGAGATGCTGCGCTAGATCTTAGCCAGAAAGGAAAAAGAGACTAAAAATAACTAGATTATAAAGGTCACTGCCAGAGGGTCAAGCCACTGATGCTCAGAAGATAAAGTGGCTGGTTTCTACCATCGTCTGAGTGCTACGCAGGCAATAAAGAACTCCAATAACTACATGAAGATCTTGTCTCTTCTGCAACTGGCAGATATAATGGGACGGATTTTCAGCATTAGGAGAGTTTGGGAATTTTTGATGTCAACCTATTATTTATTTATTTATGGCACATAGTGAGATACTTAGCATCAAAGACTTGCCAGAGATGCTGAGATTTGAGGGTGACAGATTGGGCAGACAGATCAGGATGGCATGATCAAATAAAGATCTCTTTGCTCTTTGCTTTATGACATTTTGCTTTTGAGGAAATAAAATTCCCATCTCCCCACACTCTTGGAGACTGGATGTTTTAGAATTGCTTCTCCTATGGCAATGAAGAGTGAAAAACATACAGTATTTCTGGGTGCTGATGGAAAAATACTTTCCCACATTAGATTGGGGTAAAGCAGCTGATTATATTGTCTTAAAAATAATCAGTTTTTCTCAAAGAAGGAAAAAGCCCCACTAGAGCTGTGTCTAAATACAGTTTGACACGGATACATCTGAGCCTCATTTTGGACTCCTTCATTTCTGACTCGTGCTGAGGGCCTCATTCAGTTGATCCACATGTAAATAGGTATGTTCATCAAGATAGGAAGATTCAGGCAGTCAGGGGTGATGCCAAACTCCTGCACTTCCTTCTGGGCTGTAGGCTATGAAGCCCGTGTACTTAAGTACTACAGGTCTTACCACATCGGCTTCAGACAAACTTTGGGCAAGGAAACATCTGCAGTCTCAAATGAGTTGGGACACATACAGTTCTGGCACCCCAAATTATCTGATGCCCAGGAGCAATCATGGAAAGTAACTGAGAGAGAAACTTGCAGCTGAAATGAGCTCACACTGTTCTTACTGCCTTGGCTGTAGCAGGCTCCCTGCTGACTCCCCTACCAGATCTTCTGACTGTGGTTTTAACAAGTGATAGACACGTGCAGAGTATTTTCCCACTGTTTAGTTAAATTTTCTTCCACTAATTTAATGAACACCAGCAAATAGTCTACCTTAGTGCATAAAGACAGCTATGACGCGTTGTATATCAGCCATCTGCTATTGATCAGAATATTAATTCTTAAGTTTATGTACTTTCTTAAAATTTACAGCCTTCTTTCAGCTAATTAGGAGTCCCTGTTGGTAACAGACAGTAGCTTACTTCATAGAAAATTTAGTCCAGGAAGTGCTGTTGCTTAGATGTCCACAATCTGTCCATGTTTATATAGAGAGATTTCCAGATATTTAAGCACTATAAAATGAAACTAACTAATTGAGTGTGTGCCTTGGAAGGATAGGAAAAGTCTCTCTCATTCATCTTTGCCCATTGTAATGAATTATATGCCAAACACCTTGTCATTAAATGAACAAGGGAAGAGCTGGTTACAATTCTCCTAAGAGAAAAACCTTTACCACTTTCTCATATGCCACCTCAGGTCTTAGCAATGATCTTATTAACATGACTGTTATTGTTGTTCAGAGTTGTCCTGAGGCCATTGAGCTAGAGCCATGGAGAGCAAACTGGATTTACACCAGTTCTGCCTTCCTCAGCCTCTGGCCACCCATGTGGGTTACAGCCGGGCCAGACCGGAGCTGGGACTGGTGGACACCTTCAGCTGATGCTGAATTGCAATTTAATATTGCCATGTCTGCGACAAACTAGTTTTAAGGGAGAGAGAGGGACGTAGTGTGAGCTGGGGGGTGTTATATTGAGAATACAAGAAAAAGTACAAATAGAGGGTGGTGGATTCACTGCCACTCCACGTTAGCCCCCAGCTATAAGCTGTGTCTCCCTCTGTTTCTTCTCTAATGGTGTACGAGCCCTGGTAGCCATTTTGTTCCTGGCTATTAGAAGAGCTCCCGAGCTGCATAGGATCCTGCTCATTCTGGTTTTCACAACCTGCAGCAAGTGGACGTGAACCCACAACATCCTTAACTGCATTCCAATCCAACCAAAACACCAGCGCTAATCATATGGTTACAAAGTCCTTCGGCTGCCTCAGACGGAAAGATTTATGTCCTCTAAGACTTGGCTAGCCCATTATTGCTCATTGTGTTTGCCTACAAGTTACAACTGTTCTTTCCATTTAATTTTTAATGCAGCTGTAGCTTTGCCTCGCTAAGCTCCAGGAAAACTGTAAAGGCACTGGCTGTTACTATGAACTTATAATCTCTTGGCAAAAGCAGTGTGTGCAAGCGCAGTCTCTCCTCACTGCATGACAGTTCACACCGCCCTACTCTGACTTTTGTGTAAGAACCACATTTTTCTTTAAAGCAAGAATATAGTTTTAATTTGCTTCAGTCAGGGGCTTGAGCCAGAGAAAAGAGTAAAGTTTCCCAGCCGAGGCACATGAATTCGGTGAATGTGTCTGAATCACACATTATGGGTCTAGTTGTGGTTTACTGCTACCTATAAAGCTCATTACTGTTCTTATCTAGGATTTCTCTTCTGTTTCATTTTTGCATCATCTCACTATCAGCAGTCCTGAGGGGAACTTTAATATTTCTATTCCTTAGATTTTAACCCAAATCAGATTATGTTCCCGTGATACTGAATTTGGTGACTCAAGATATATTTTTCATTCTGATCATTTCTATTTAGGTAATATACCCCAAATTGTCTCTTCTTTGTAGCTTTCAAAACATTTAGACCCCCTGTGTGGTTGTATCCAACCTGTAAAGCCTGACGCCAAATGTCAGCACGCTGCCTGTGTGGAGACCACCATCCAACCGCAGATAAAATTTTCCAATATAGGCAGCAGATTGTCTGCCTACCACCATTAGCACAGTCTGCTGGTGCAGTGTGCAGATGCATGCATAGGCCACCAGAGTTTGCCCCTTGCAGTCAGTCCAGCAGTCCCCAAAACGCAGGGGATTCATGCATTCCTCTGAACCACCAATGATTTTCCGAACGAAGATCCCTAAGTGGCTCGACACTGCCTAAAAAAAGGCAAGAATGGCGAGATGCTATTGCAAATATGCATGGTCTGGGTTCAATTTCCTCCTTTCCAAAACAGTTGCCTGGCCCAGCAGCTGCAGCAGAATTTTTGGTAATGTGCAAACCACATCAGAGAGGAGCATGAGACACCCGGTTTTAGCCAAGGAGCTGGGAGATGGTACCCTACTGTCCTTTCATTTCTCAGCAAGCATCTTGGAACAGCCCTCCTTTCCCACTGTCCGGTGGCCCTTTCTAACCAAGTGCCAAATCAGGCCATCCCGCTGACCATGCTGTATGCAAACCACACAGTGAAATAGTCCCTTGCTGGAGCACCATGCTCTCAGGCCATTTAATATCACCCAGAGCCTACAACTTGCTGCTGCCACAGCAGACATTGTCCATGGCAGACCATCACTGTCTGGCTGCAAGGTGCCATGGCGTTCCCCAAAGCCCTCCCAGGTACTGAAGGCCACGTTCTGCCCAAGTGCACTTCTGAAGCAGAGGAAAACCCAAAGCAGGCCCTGCCTGGGGCTGGACTCCCCCTGATGCTCCTCGGTTCCCGTGTGAAGGAGCTGTGAGCGGGTGACTCAAGCACTCGAGGGATGCACGGTGAGTCAGCGCAGGGAGGGGAGCAGCTGCAGCAGCTCCGGCCCCATCACTCCTGGCAGAGCGGCCGTGGCCATGCAGGAGAAAACCCAGGCGGTGCAGCTTGTGAATCATTCATGGTGATTGGGGGACCGGTGGCTCCGCCAGCCTGACGCCCTGCCTCACAGAGCCTGCAAAACTTTGGCCAATATTTTCTGCATCGAGCCTTGCGGGTTTTCTTTTTTTTTCATCCCTTGCATGAAACCCAGGATGCACAGCCCTAGCCTGGGGGTTTATAGATATTTTGCAGATAGTCAGTTGGACCTAACAGGCTTCAACATTTAACCTTCTTGCTTTCCGTTCCTTACCGCTGACAGCGAACTGACTGAAGAATGATTATGACAACCACTTTCACCGGGTAATAGGAAAAAAAAAATCAAATGAGGTTTGCAGTCGGTAATCTGGAGGTCACGGAGAAAAATGAGTGCATCCAGTAAAAATAAAAACACCATTCCTTTGTTTTTTAAACAAATTAATAAGAGTTTTATGCATCAAAGAGTAGGTACTATGAAATAAACTAGAAAATTAAGTGAATTTAAATAGCTTGGCTCTGTCCACATAGAAGTGGTGAAGCATTTCTTTCATTCTTTATTACCTTTTACAAATTATTAGCTTGGCAGAAAAATTTCCATTGAAATTATTTTCAGGGATAGAAAGACTTTTTTTTTGGCAGTATGAATTTTCCCCATGATATCTGCATACTTTCTGGGATGGGGGGAATCACGTTTGTGTCAAAAATGGACTCAATGGAGATGTAGGTTATAGTTAAGGGTAATATTTTCAAAGCTGGGTGTCTGAAACCAGGCCTCTAGAAGGAAAAATGGAAAACAGCCTAAATTAAGGGTCTAACAATTTATCTCAAATTTATGTATTTATTAAAAGGAGCTTGTGATTTAAATCTGTAAACAAGAAGGCATAAACCAAGTGATCTTTCAAAATGCTGAGCAGTCCCAATGTTTATCCCAGTTAGATAAACTGAAGCTGTAGGTACTCCAGACCTGTGAAACTAATTCACATCTGCATAACTACTTACCTTCAGCTTTGGATGTTTTTAAGATTGCCAGGGTTGAGATATTTAGCTGAGAGAAAAAAAAAATCCTCAGAGCAAAAATGGTCAAGGCTTTGCTATTTCTTGGCTAGTCCAAGCTGCAGGGTATTTGCTTTGCTGTGTGTGGCAGACCATCCTGTCATGGTCCCATGACCATCTGGCATGGTAGTCTTGTTGGGACCCAGAGCTTGCAAGCCCTCAGTTTGGGTAGGGTTTTAGTGACTTGCAGAGTTTGCCTTGTCTGGGCTGTCTCCAGGCAGGAATTGCTTGCTGCACAGATGGTGGGTCAGACCAGCAGACATAACCAAGGTGCCACAGCAAGTCCCTGAGGGCATCACATCAGAGGGGCTGTCTACTGGCAAGCTCTAAACTCCAATGGCCATTTAAGAGTATTCACACGGGTGAAGGGTGGGAAGGAAGTAGAGTGTGTCATGAAGACACATTGATGTCATCTCGTAGACTTACTACTGTTCCTGTGCAAGGAACCTAAAACTCGTTTCCGGAAACAGTTCCTCAATAAATGCTAGCTTCCATCTGTGACATCATCATGCTTCCTCAGTAAGAAATTATTATGGAACAAATTTAAATCTAAGAGGAAACTTTGCCTATGGGTTGGCTGTATCCTGGGCATTAATCATCTAAAACTGCTGTGAACATAATAATTGACAATGTATTGCTCACGAACAATAAGTGCCACTATATACTTATATATTTATTTCCATTGCTTTAGATTGTAGCATTGCGATAACAGCTTCAGCAGAGGATGTTTCTTAATTGACGGGTAGAGCTTTGACTTTCCATCTGGCCATACAAACTCCCCCCAGCTAGTCATAAATTCCTGAGAAATATCCTCCATCTTGAGTGTTACAGGTTTAAGTCTACTTTTAAGTCCATGCCAGCCACTGGGAGTGGTGCTTCCTGTATTACAAAGACAATCTCTTGAGTAATGGCTTTACACACTCACACTTTATTTGGTACTTATATCTTGTTCCTAAAGTCAGAGAGTGGATATACTGTGACGATAGCTCAATAACAAGTATAGCTACAAGGGCAATAAAAGAAAGGAGGGTACCCAAAGCCAGCTACACCATGAGAAGGTACTCCCAGGAGATGGAATGGGATGGGGAAGGGGAGATTGCAAATGCAGTAAGGAGCACAAACTGTTCATGCAGTTTCCCAGCTCCTCCTGGAAACCTGTGCACAAAACTGGCGTGTCTACACTGCACAAGGCAGTGCTGTTGAGTCACCTAACATGTAGGCATGCCTGTTCTGTCCAGTGGCTAAGGGATTAGACAGGTCTCAGCTCTGCTTGCAGTTATTCTGCTAGCTTGATTGAGGCAGATTGTTTAGGTATATTCCTTGAATTTCTCCAATTTTCAGCCTAATGCAAAATCTGATCAATCTGATCAGGTTTTATTGCTGTTGATGATGATTATACATCAAATGGATTTTTTATCCTCAGTCAGATTCCCATATCAAATGTTTTTCTATGGTGCTTTTTTCAGCTCCTAAAGGACAGTGGTTAGCATTTTTGTTAAGATAAGTGGGATTTACAAATGCTTACCTTGTTGGGTAATGCTGATGCACAGCTGCATCGGGAGTTGAACAGTGTCTCTGTAATGATGGTTAGAGCAAGGTGACTTGTAAATGATGTACACTTTGAAACCAAATGTGTCCTCGAAACATAATGGAGCACTTTGCACCTCTTTGTGTCCTCTGATCACAGCCCCCAGAGCCATTTTGTCAGCTCCGAGGACCAGATGGGAAAGGATGCCTATGTGTTATAGTGAAATGATCCAGCAACGAAATGCCTGGTGGAATGCAAGAAGACTGCTTTGTTGGGTGAATTAGGAACAGCTATAATTAGTATAAGACCTTGCTGGATGCAAAATCCATGCTGACTGAATTTTGGATTTTTAAGGTCAGGTTAGGTGCTGAGTGTGATCTTTCTGAATATTAAGTTAAAAAAACCTACCTCTCAGCAAGAACTGGGAATAGCAGAAGTATCAATATATTAAAGAACTAAAACCAAATCCTGAAATGGATTTTTATGTTTCACAATCACTCTGACCAAAGGCCAATCTTATTCTTCATGAGTCCTGACATATATCATGGGAGAAAAGTATATCAGGTAAGGGAGAAAAAAAAAAAAAAAGCTTAGTTTAAGTACGCTGTATTTATAGACATACAGGTTTGTCACTTTGCTTTGAGGAATAGCTTGGCTAGACAAAAATTGTCTTGACAAAAGCTTCCAGGGATACTTACTAAACAGCCAATTTTCCCTTGTTTTCAGCAAGAAAACACACGCATAGTTACAGCATAAGTCAGCTAATGCATATTGTTATCACTTGTACTACAGTAGCAACCAAAGCTCTCCGTCATGATCAAAGACTTGTTCAAGATCATGTAAAAACCTGTTAGAAGACACAATCCTTCCTCTGCTTCCTCTGAGCCCTTTTCTTCTGTTTTTCCTTTCTCCACCAGAGCGTTTCTAACTTGAAGGTCTGATCTAATACCCTTGAGTGGATTTTGAATGGTCCCCCCAAAAGAGAAGATACTTGGGTGGGAAGGCAAGAGAAAGGAAGAAGGTTTCCTAACAAACAACACTGAAGATGTGCAGCAATGTGCCTGGAGCTGGAAGATCTGTAGCCGAGGGAGATAACACCCAGTGAGGTTGGCCCATCATGATTCTCTAAGACAAGTGCAAGATTTCTAAAGCATGTCATTGAGAGCTCGACCTGGAGACTGATGGCATCTTCTGGCTCTGCTTCTACCAGAGTTAACCACAACCGGTCATTTGCAGTTACCATGAACCAGCACCAGCCCTCCACCCATCCAACCTCACCGCCTTGGCTGTGGTCTCAGTAGAATTCACATGTATTATAATAGGAAAGCATCCATCCTCCCACTCTGAAAATAGCTAAATAACTTTTTTTTTTTCCTACATAACACAAGATAACCATCACCTCCCCTTCTGACCCTCCAGATTTCTAAATCTATTTGAATTCACTGACTAAACTGCATTCCTGAGCAAGTCCATAACAGCAAAGCCATTTACCCGGTACGACTCTAGTGACTAGAAGCAATATGAGTGTACTGCCCAACAACAACACTGTGATGTAAAGATATGGAGCAGGGAGTATTTATTCACTGGGTAACTTTACTTCTGTGAGGTTTTCTTACAGATACTTAACCATTTCCTTACGTTTTGCTCAGTAGAAATGTCCCTTTTGGTATAATTACATCAGATGACATGTCTATATCTCTTGACATATTCACATCATTTAATACCCTTAGCATTAATTTGCTTTGAAACATTCTTTCCAGTTGTCTTTAGAGTGATTACCTCAAATGACACGAGCAGTGTTAATTCATGAAAATTTGTCATTTCATATGGTAGAAATTTCTGTTCAAAGACTATGTTGACTGTTGAACAGATTTATGGCACTGATCTGTGGCAAGTGCATAGCTTTTTTTTTTTTTTTTAATTTCCATTAGGTCCTTTAGAAACCTTCTGTAGTGGGATCTGTTCCCATGATTGTTTTGAACCCTCCATCAATCCACTCCTGGGTTGGATTAAGCACATTGTTTCCTCCTGTTTCCTCTTGTGCTTTTTCTCTTTTATCTATCCACCTCCACCATCCCTCATCAGTAGGACAAACCCTGTACATATCATACAAATTATGGGTCAAAAAAAATAAAGACTTCTCACTTTATCTTTGAGACTTTTTAACTTTATGCAGAAATGCCTGCTGTGAGAGTAAGATCATCACAGACCAAATATAGAAAACCTAAAAATTTGGAATTTAGCATTTTATTACTTTCTATTCCAAATTCAGATGAAATCAAGAGAGCATGCATTTAGGGCAAACTGCTTTTACCTTCACCTGGACTTTTGCTTTGATTTTCTGGGAGAGTGAAGAAGCCCCAGAAGAGGTTTCCAGACTAGAATTGGGTTGAGTCCTGCTCGTGCTGAGTTTGTTTATGTTTGATGAAGCCTTTCCCCCAGCCACACATACAAAGAACTTGTTCCTGAGCCACCACAGTTATTGTGGGAGAGCAGATCCGGCCATGATGCTGGAAGGTGATGGTATCTCCTGAATATCAGCGGGAGACTCCCCACAACTGTACTGACCCAAGGGCCCCAACTCAGATTCTGCAGTAGATTTTATCAATGTGTTCCACACATGGATACACATGCATATATGTGCATTGCTCCTCCTGAATCTCCATACGTTGCCTGACAATCATGTTGTTTGTCACATATGTAGATCATAGGCAGTATCTCTGTAACATCTGATAATGTAGGCACAGATTCTCTGAGGGAATGATGTCAGTTTACATCACTTAAGACTCCTGTGCTTACAAATGTGAAATTAGAAGTATATACTTGAAATAATTGTTGTTAACAATCATTGTTTTGCCTGCTTCAGCCTATGAAAACAGAATTTTAAACAAGTTTTATGTTGTGCCTTACCCTAGATTTCCACATACTGAAGCACTAACAATGTTCTGGCTCCTGCTGGAGAAATATTAAAAATGTCTAAGCCCCATTTTTGTATATAAATACTAATATCAACAACACAAAATCCACTTATGGACCAATTCAGCAGCCAGAGCTCTTTTCCTTTCTGGTTGTCACTTTGATAATGCAATACAATCACATGGGCTTGCAGCCCTGTCTGCTTGGTGTGCCATCATTTATAACACATTATCAGAGTGACAGCTGGCAGTAACAAGAGGCCAAGTGCCAGATACGCACAGTGCATCTTACTGAAAAATATTCCCCTTTTAAAACACAGATAGGTTGATTAAGAAGTGAGGGAATTCCTCTGCCTTCCCCCGATGGCTGCGATGATTCATTGGAAACTAACCCAGATGTAGTTTCACAGTCCACTGGCAAAACTCCATGCTCCACCTTCCTTCCCCTATTCAGGTTGTATCCCATGGGCTTCACTGGGACAATTTTCCCTGACAAGGACTGAAAACAGTGGTCTATAAGCAATGAGCAACATCTCCATTTGCTTTAATTAGGCGGGACAAAAAGCAAGCTAAAGGATTCATTTTATGCAGTGCAAGAGCATACCCTGAAGAGCATCTCGTCTGCACTCCACTTGCTTTGTGTTTGACCAGCCTGCTTTCGCTGTGGCCCCATTTGAATTCAGGCTCAAACAATGTGCTCTCAGATCTTCCTGTAGCCATAAATCCCTGCCTCTTTCTTCACCAAGAATCCTTCTTAGGCACCACCTCAAGGCATCCTAGCAACCCTTCCGTGATCCAGCCTGAGCTGCTGATCAATATTATCGAAAGGTTACCCTTTGAACTGGAGGAAGTGATCTGGAGTATTAAGCCCTTCTTTTAGTTTCTCTAAATATTTCCGTGACCTCCCTTAAAACCCTTCAAAAGACAACCCAGGACTTGTGTCCCCTGGCATAGGGTGCTAATTGGGAAATGACATTGAGTTAAAGGAAGAACGGCATTAGGGAAGAAGCCTTTAGGAAGACGTGATAGAGTTAACTGCCTGCTCTTTCATTATTAAGCCAGCTGACTGTACACAGCTCCGCAATGTTCTCAGGGATGTGGGGAGCGGTGTGTGTTCCCTGGCAGAGATCCAAGATCTAGATTAAAATCTCCCAGAGTTAATTTAGGAAAACAATAATATTTAAAGATGGAAGGGTTATTTTTTTTTTTCTTAGGCTATATCCAGCCTTGGAACATGTGATCCCAAGGCCTTTTTCTTGTCCACATAGACCACTCCTTGTGTATTCTTGTGAATGCCTAGCCCCACATTTTCAAATGAGGGAACCTAACAGGAAGCACGTAAATTAATATTTTTGTATTCAAATTAATGTTCTGTTTTTCAGAAGTGTTGAACAACTCTAGTTCCAGTGAAATAATTGTCACAGCACCCAATGCTTATTAAACTGACTGTCATTAGTTACTCAGTTTGTACTGTAAGTCCAGTACTTACACCAGTCTTGGCTGAGGTTTTGCAGCTTGCTGCATTTTCCTTATAACTGCTCCCCTGATGCACTTTTCCTCACTCTTCTAGCATCCAGCCCCAGGACAGGGAAAAGGCAGGACAACTTGCAAAGCACTACGGGACCTGAACACTTGTAAAGACTGTTGCTTGGATCTCAAACCCATACAGCTGCCATCCTCCTCCAAACCATCACAGCCGGATGGTGCTAGCCACTCCCTGATAAGTGTCTGTGGTTCAGAGCCAGGCTGATGGCCCTTGCTGGACCAGGATGGCGTGCTCAGAAAAAACACCCCTACGTGTCTAGCTCTGCCCTAGAGGATACCTTCCTAGTGCAACGTGACCACAGAATCATAACTAGCCTGTTTTCCCTGTGTGTTGGGGTTGTGGTTAGGGCTGTAACAGAGCCCTAAGCTGTAGGGTTTCCCATTGCATGCCATGCTTCCCGTTTGCACCTATGCTTCTCCATGTGATGTTCTATAAATACTTGAAGTTTTCCTCTCTCTTTTTTCTTGTCATTTGAACTTTAGACACCCTTTGATATGTTGCTGGATGGAAAAATATAATTTCCTTGAATAAAAGTTACTTGTGGCTTTGTTTCCAGTGCCTGGTCTTCAACAGATCTTAGCTTTTCTACCCCTGTAAGGAGGAAGGAGGTAAGGGGATAAACCAGTTTGGGAAAGCAGAGAGGAGGACTATCAGGAACCATAATTCCAATGTGTGTAGCTCCTTGTTTGAACAAGGAATGCAGTACGTGAAAGATAAGAAGCCTTCCTAACCCAGTACAATGCAGCTTTGTCCGAACGTCGCTGATGCTGCTGACCAGGTGTTTTTCTCACCTCAACTCTGTCATTTACGCTGTGGCTAACTGAGAGCATGATAGGCACTTTTCAGGGAAAAAATCTGAGCATCTTTATCCACTGTGACAGAGGGAGACGTTCAAGTCCCCTTTTTCATGAACAGTATTTAAAATTTTCAGGTGCTTTCCTTTGTATTGCAGTCTTGATTTTGGGGTGTACCCTCCATGCTGAATGACATGTATTGTGGGTAACTACTGGATAACTTCTAAAGCACCTGTGAGGATCCCATCTGACAATGTTTGTCCTAAGGCACCTTATATCTGCTTCTGAGTTCCATTTTCAAGAGCAGGTTTCAATGGGATAGATGTCTGCTCTACACAGAGGTTCATTATAGTGATAGCAGTTCTGGGAAACAGTAATTTTGTTTTTCAGTCAGCAAAGTCCATCCTCCAGAGCAAGAAAATTTATACCAACTCAAAAAATGTCCATTGCTGCAAGTTTTCCATCCTAAAGTAAAACTGGTCTGCAAGCATTGTAACTGCACGCAAAATTGGTTTTACTGGTTTATCTATTTGCACAATGTTAGTGTGTAGATAAGGCCTTAACAGACACACGTTCCAATCATCACTGAAAGTGAGACTAGAGGTACTTCAAGAATTCACTTAAAAAAATTAATCAGTAAAAAAATAAAATGGAAAAAGAAAGTAAAAGTTTTTGCCACTGCAAGCTTCCATTTGAAAAATAGCTTTTTACAAGAACACATTCATTTTAAGATAGTTTGAGCTGCCTCTGTGAACTGTAAAAAAGGCATATTTGTGATGCCATCACTTTTAAACCTTCCCTTTTTTTAGCAGCTACTAAAGCATTTAGCAAATCCACATTTGCATTTTGGCTTTGCAATAAAAGTATCAAAGTGATTTGAAACTCTTTCTCCTCTTCTCTCTAATTAAATCAGCACAATTAAAATGACCTCACTGCTCAACAAGGACATTGATGAATATGTTCTGAGCACTGTGACCAATAGATGTTGATCAGAAACCATGATGACACATTTTATCTGCAGAATGCAAAATCTGTCATGGAATTTTGAACCTTCTAATATGAAAATATTGTTTCAGCGTAGTAAATTGCTTAAAGTGTTAGAAAAAAATAGTATAATTGTTAAATACATTCTTCCTAGCATTCTTACATTTAAAATGAGTGCTGGTTTGCAAGTCCATTGATTTAACTGTATTCTAGGCCCAGATAGCTAATATTGTAGTGGATTAAAATCAACCTTTTTTAAAAACTTTATAAACTCTTTTCTCCTGCTGTTAACAGCAACTAGCCAAATTTTGTGGGTTTTGCTGGGCTGCTTCCAAGGCAAATTCACCAGATCCTTCTGCTGAATATTTCTAGGTAAATAAGCAAGCAGTAGCTCCAATGAAGTCCATTAAAAAGTTATCAGTGAAATATTGATGTGAGAAGAGCTTCAGTCTTTTTGACTTGAACTGGAGTTTGCATGAATGAAGAAAGAATAAGAAATGAACCATTCTTCTTTGCTTTGGATGGGCTTTCTGTCAGAAACCTTAATTGCAAAGAAACATTGCTGAAATAATTTTCAATGACTGATTAAGTAGGTTATTGGGCTAATGAGAAATGAAAATGGCTAAAGACAAGATTTGGGAAAAACCATCTAGATTTTGAGTTGGGAATGACCTGTACTTGGCATCAAAAATTATTAAAGTCTTTGCTGACCATTTGAGCCAGCATATAAGACCACACTTCTCTTTAGTAAAAACTGTGCAATACCATAGACAACAGCAGGGACGTGCTCCAACAGTACAGTCCATGCTGCCTGACTCATGTGGGGACCTAATTCTTAAAGAGGAGCATTTGAAGAAGATCAGACGGAAGAGAAAGAACTGACAGACTATTCAGAAAAGCATGAAAGGGTATAAATAGGAGTAATGAGCTTAAAAGAAAACAAATGCAGGTTGAAGACTTGAAAGAAGGCACAGAACAGCCTTATAGGAGAGGCAGAGAAACTCTGTGACATCTTCTGTCCCAGGATTCATCTCCTCCATATTATTCAGCTTCTCCTTCATAACTGCAAAGGATTGTGGCTGGGAAATGGGTCAAAAACGACCACAGTTAGCAATTCAGAACAAGATTCATGAAGGCCTTTCTGTGTCTAGTTCTTACTGAAATCAGGGGAAGTTAAAATCCAAAAGTAACTCCAAATTTTGGGCCTTGGCCCCTGGCCAGGTTTATTTAGGTCAATGTGGATCTGTTAGCTTCTAAGTTGTTACCGTTCTGAACAATTGCTATTGTTGTATATTTTTTCCTTGCTGTGTCAATATTTATTCTAGCTTATGGCCCTTTGAAACAGTGCTCTGACAGACTTGGGCTTTTTTCAATGTCTTCTCTAGTCCTAACTTGCATTCTTTCCAGTCTTTGAACCAGAACTGCAAGGATACGTTCACCAGTTACTACCTTCTGTGGAGAAAAATACAACCTAATCTGTTTGCCAGTTTGCCATGTAAACCCTGAACAGAAATGTTACATGTTAGTCCATTCAATAACATCATTATTAGCCTGGGTATCTGTGTTATGTGGATTTTTTCAGCTATTCATTTGTTTGGGGATAAATTACAGTCTCACATTTTTATTTTTATTATTACTATTATAACTATATCCTGTTGTTTCATCCTTGGTGGAAAAAACAAACAAACAAACAGCAACAAAAAAAAACAACAACAACAACTTAGCAAGCCTTAAACATTTAGTGGGTGCTAGAAGTCACTGCCTGTCAATTGATCACTGAAGAAGAAAAAAATGACCTTGGAAGAAGAATGTATTTACAAGGTGAATAAATAATTCCACTCTTTCATTGTCATGACATTTTCTTTACCATTTGGCATTCGCTGTACTTGGAAATTCCTCCAAGCCTTTGTGTTCCTGAGCTTTGAGATTTCAGAGAACAGTCCCTTGGCCCCTACTTGCTGCCAAGGCTGCTACTTTCATACTCCTTTTCCTGTGGATTACAAAACAGGATATTATTGTAAAAACAAACAGAAATTGCTGTTCACTGCTGCTAATCTTGAACCATAGGGGAGCGAAAGCTCTGCAATTCTTCCTTCATTAAGCAGTTCGGACTGAGGATGGCTTCTTTTCAGCTACTGTCAGGTGAAGATCAAACACTTTTCATTGCTAATCACCAAAGGTCTCAGTAGATAACTTTGCAATTTTCTCCCCCTCCTTTGAAATTTTAGTGACTGAGAGGTGAATTTAAGTTTTAAACTTCCCTGGTATGTTTCCTGGTAAAGAATGGGATCATTTATAAACCAAAGGCAGTTTATGGTAGAAGCTGAAGTTAAGATATTTTTCTGTTCTGCTCGTTGCCTCAGGCTGTTTCAGAAGGGTTGCTGTATGTTGTTTTCTTGCCTTTTTCCTGTGGGTGATGTAGAAGGTGTTAAAAGACATGTATTTGCCCCTTCTGCAACTGTCAACCAGGAATATCCTATCTGCTTGCTTTAAAATAAGAAAAATATGATGCCACAAACCAGAACTGATGTGCTGATCTTGGAACTAAGGCATGGGAGTCTAGGGTGATGCCCCTGAAAGAGATGCAGATTTGAGAAGTCATTTATTTTTTATCATGTTATTTAGCCTCTTCCTCACAGTATCTGATCCCACTACATCACGAAAGGATTTTTTTTTCTCCACAGATCTCTCACAGAATTGGGAAGTGTGAGCTATACTTTTGACAGAGTGAAAATGGAATAAATTCAGTTACTTGTGCCGCAGCTCTTGAAGGAAGGGTCTGGCTGAGCTGGGAATAGAGGTTGGGACTTTTGCTTCATAGATGCAATATGTGGCTCCAAATTTAACACACCTTTTGACTCTCCTGTCTTTGGGCATGCAGGTGATGTGCTAGGTCTGTTAATAGTGTGTGAACCCCCTAGTCATGTTCATTAGGCTCCCCCCATGTACCAAAGTGGGTCCTTTAGCTTCGGTGAGGCCACACTTGCAGGTTGCCACACCGTGAGGTTGCCTTGTTTTTGAGGACAGCAGAGATCAATTCCCAAAGAGCAACATGGACTGTGCTTGAGGCCTGTCAGCTGGTGGCTGCTCATTTCCAAACCTGAATTAGTCCCATCTTCCATTTCCACCCAGTGGCTACAGGTAGCTCATGCTGTTTTCACTCATTGGTTTACTCCAGGGAGCTCCCTTCAGCTCCAGCAGGCAGGCCAGTGGAGCCACCTGAGATGCCACAGAGTGTCCCAGGTGGACACAGGTCTTCTACAGGTCCTAATCTAGGCATGTGGCCATCTCAGGTAGCTCAGGGTGTCTCCAGTTGTGTTCAGTCAGAACAGAGCAGAACATACATCTGCATTCCTCCATGAAGGCACTCCCTTCATTGACAGACTTAGAAAGCAAACCAGCCTTGGAAAAAGCAAACAAACCAAGACCAAGTGTAGTGAGCTCCAGGGTGTGCACTGTTGGGAGAGGCGCTCAGGGTGTGGGTAATGAGCAAGTGGGTGCTTGAGGGCTTTCGGGAATAGGATCAGCATTTTGATAACATAGAAGTGGTTCCCAAGCTCAGACAATAGATGCACTCTGGTGGATGTTTAAATAGCAGATATGCATAAAATTTGGATCATTTGATGGGTTTAGTAATGGTCAGGAAAGCTTTGCTCTCAAATGACATGATCTATGGTAGAGTATGTGGTGGCTTTGTGGGTTAGTCTGCCAACATTTGAAGAGGAACGTGCTTTTCAAGTATATTAATCTATGTGCTGCTTTGGACACTGAGCAAAAACAGTAAAGGAAAATAAGGAACTTTCCTTAAATTTTGTTGCCAGCTCCAATAGAGAGCCTTTAAGGTAGGTTTCTAGCTACTGAGGAATTTATTGGACAAATCAACACTTAAACTTCTAATATTATTTTTTCTCTATGTGCAAACAGGTGAGTTCAGGACTGTCCATTCATCAGCTTTTGCATAAACCATTGAAATCACTGCACTGAAAAAAACAGAAAAAATAAGGAAATAAAGGCTCTGAAAACATGCATAAATCAAGTATTACTTAGAAGAAAAACTTACTTGGGAAAAGTAGGAAGATCATAGGAGACAAACAGATGCAAGTCTAAAACCACATCACATTAAGAGTCATATTATATGTGTCATGTCACTAAAAACATATCTAAGAATTGAAGTTACTGGGAAAAAAAGTGTTTTGTGTTGGTAGAATATGCAGCATTTTACATTATTGACAAATAGTTAGAAATTTGGTATAATAATTATATTCTCCTGTGCTTTAAGACCACAGTAATATTTTATTCAAAAATGTTTGAGACCACTGTTAGAGTTTTTCTTTGGCTTAACATACCATAGACATTGTTAAAATGTCTTTCTAAGCCCATTTTCTGACTTTTCCCTACGAAAGGATTAACTTGTCTTTAGAATGTTAAAAATGCTTAAATTACTTGATAATAGATAAGAAGGTTTAAGCTCAGGCCCAAGGAAAGTTGGAGAATTTATTAAGAAAATATGTATACTTTGTCTTTTGCTTGGTTGGCATAAGTCAACCTCTATATGGAAAGGCTCATGCTGATGCAGGGTAATTAGAGTGCAGGTCATTTGCAGTCCACTTCCAGGTACCTGATATTCTAAGCAGATGAAAACTGATTCAAATCCCAGAGTGGAGAGCCCTAATACAAATGCAAGTCCCATTGTCCAGTTTGGCTGGAGCCAATGTGAATGTGACCTGTGTGTCACTCACATATGTGGATGATGTGAAATTATCACTTGCTCTCTATGTGCCCAAGACTGATTCTGCCTGATAGTTGCTACATGCCAAAGGGATGCTCAGGGCAATCTGCATTTCAGCTTTGGGAGCTCCAGGACTAGCAGGAAACCTGAAAGGTCTATGTTTGATTCCCAGAGCAACCAGTACACACAATACCTTGGTTATTTCACACCAATACGTTTCATGGTTCTCCTTAACCCTCAAATGCCATTTCCTTCCTAAGCTTTTCTTTCCTTTGAGACGCAACTGAAGACGCCTTTCAGCATTCACTACCTGTCTCTTGACAGAAAGCTGCTCCTTGAAGCAGATTCATGAACAATGACAGCCTGATTTTGCCTTTTCTGTCCCTTATTTAGCAACTGGGAAATATACTGCACCAGGAGAACTACTGGAGACAGGAGATTGCCTGTGGTCATGTTGTGCTTTGCATCCCAGAGGATGCTCAGCATGGTCCAACCAGTGGTCCAGGACACGTGTGCATCCAGTCTATCCCTTCCCCTTCAGAGAAGATAGGAAATGTCTCTTTGGGTTGCTTTCAGCAAATGGCTCCATGTGCAGCCAAGCATTCAGTAAGGCATCCAGTTCTTCTAGTCCCAAGATGAAGTAGTGTTGGAGACACAATTTCTCCTGCATATAAAAATGGCCCAACCCAAGTGGCTCCCCTTGAGCAGCGTCACATTGCAGGAGGGGAATTGTAGCAGAGGATGAAGGAATACGAAGCAAAGCATTACGAATGGAGAACAGGAGACATTAGAACAAGGAGAGAAAAGTAAATGAAGAAAAGAACCTATTGTGTTCTTGAGGGTGATACTCATATGCTGAACTAGCAGCATCCACTTCTAGACTGCACATCTGCCTTAACATCTATAGACAATGAGGATGCAGGTAAAAGAAATAGAGGAGACTTGTAGTGGGTTGGTCTGCATTACAGATGGTTTGAGATAGAGATTACTTTTGGTCTCTATTGCATAGTAGAAATTATTGTTTTGTTCAGGAAATACAAACTTTGTCTGAAAATTTCCCAAAGGAAGCTTCATTTGAAAATTTTAGACTACCAGTTTGCTTAAAAACATAGAGAAAACCTACAGGAAAGGTAAAACCAGAGCCCAGCTCTCCTGGCTCACCTCTGAAGCCCTCTGTCTCAAACTATGCTGTTATTCAAAGCACATTCATTCCCCAGCTATGTTCAGGTTTAGCAGTGATCCAAGCAAGCAAACAAGCATGGAATTACTGCATATAATTTCAGACCTCCTTTTGCTATTGTCCTAGCAGGGTGGAGATGTCTACGTTTGTACGCTACAGAAAAGGCTCTGTCCTTTCCATCTGTAACAGACTTTTAATAAGGACAGACTGAGTGAAACTCACCCTTCATTTACCCAGAATTATTCAAGGAAGTTGAGTTATAAGTCTCTCACCATAAATAGGACAGGCAGATTCAATTTGTCTGTATCAGACCTTGTGACCATTTTTTTTTTTCCTTAGTGGGGGTAACAGTGACCAAGTTTGCAAATGCAGCATTTGACTCACATCCCATTGTGCAGTTGTGAAGCATGTCCCGCTGGTGTCACCTAACATCCTTGTCACCTGGGAATATAAGGGGCACTTTATATGCTCACCATAGACAGTCCTCAGCCTGACACAAATGATGTTAGGGGCTCATTTCTGCATCCTGGCTTTGTGACAGAGCCTGGTTAACTCAGAGCAGAAGCATCACCTCTCCAGGTACTTTCCTCTTGCTCCCCCCACCTCATTTTGAGCAGGTGAATTCTCCGTTGGTGCAAAGAGACTGGGGCTCACAGGTGGACTAAGGATAGGACCTTGCACACTTTCCAGCTCCTTCAAGGAAACCAGGCACAAACAGGCTCTTACGAAGGAAATAATTGCTAACAAAAGCAAGGACAATCTCTTTTGTCTGTGGGCTTTTCACAGGTAGTTTGCACATCCCACACAAGCAAGGGGTGAGGTGTGACCAGGTAATTACTCTTTAAACCCAAAGCCCTAACTGTGCCCAGAAGCAAGCAGTCCTATGTGTCATCTACCGCTTCCTCCTTGACTTCTCTTTCATTTCAAGCTTGCTTTGCAACAGTCTGATTGATTCACCCAATTCATGCCATTCTCTCAACGCAGGTCCTGGATTAAAAATAAACCCTCTAAATTGCATCCACATATTTACTGACCGTTGTGCTACATGGCACCTCCTGCTTGCTCGGAAAAATGCTTCCTCTTTCTCTCGGTGCTGTTTAGCTGGAAAAGGCAGATAACTTCCTGCACTGTAATATAAATGGTAGGGCTGCCTGTTATGCTGGACCTTAGTCAAAAGCACCAGCCTGGCAAGAATGAAGGTGAATGCAATACCGCAAAACCCCGAGCATTCTCCCACCCTGAAAGAGTTATAAAACATTACATAAAAAAGGAAGGGCATGCCAAGCTTGAGATTAACTGCAGTTATGACTGTGAAAATTATACTGGGAACACTCCTACAGGCAGGCTTCAGTCTGAAAAAACGGCATTATCTCCACTTGGCACCAATGTGCATGTCCAAGCGATAATTCTCTGCAGGGCTCACGTCAACAGAGAGAGCACAGTTGCTGCAAAAGGGCAAAGAACCCTTAAAAAACAGAATTTCTCAGAAGCGAGCTGCGTGAGTCTAAAAGAAAAAGAAAAAAAAAAAAAGGAAAAAAAAACCAATGGTATATATGGAAAGGACATGACAAAAGAGACTCTTAAGGCCAATGAAATGAACAGGCTTTAAGGAAGGGAAGAGCTTTAAGAAATGGAAAAGTAAGGGTTAAAGTGGCAGTTCTGCCAGGTTTTGTTCTGAGAAAATAGGATCCTGTGTGTGACTCATCTTGCCCATCCTTTGGCATTTCTCACACACCCATCTAGATAACCAGATTCTCAAAAGTGCTTGGAGCCCGTTTTCAAGTGCTAAACAAAGATCTCAAAAGACCTCAGTCTCCAACATTTTTTAGAGGCCCGATAGCTGCTGCAAAGCTGAGACAGGGCTGAAACTTTCTGCCTTTTTGGAGAGATTTAAACTACTGTTTGGTGCCAGGAGAGGGAACTCACAAATGGCAGGGGTGGCAGAAGCTGAAGCTCTAAATCAAGACAGCAATCAGTTGAAAATACATTTTAAAAGACAACAACATCCTTTTCCTTAGAAACATCTCGTTGACTTTTTTGTACTCAGGAGAAGACAGTCAAGGAAACAAAGTCTTCTGGCTTCAGTTGTTCAAATAAGCAGGGCTTAGGACTCTCAAAGAAATAGCAGAACTAGGATGGTGATCACGAAACACGCTCGTGCAAGAGCGCTCAGCTGTGGGGAGGTGAGCTGAGGGCAGCAGCCACCCTCCATCAGCCTGCTTGGCTCCTCTGGGAAAAGCCCTGCAGCTTTCTTCTCTTGCACCTTTCTTCTCTTTCGGCTTTCTTCTTTTCAGATTTCTCCCCGATAGACAGGTGTGACCCCGCTCTGGGGGCGGGCAAAAGGAAAGAGCTCAGCACATGAAATTTCCCCCTTTTTAACTCAGAAAGAGCCTGCATAAATCCAACTCCTTGTTATGGTGGCTTCACCTTGCAGTAATACCCACTGAAACCAGAAATGGGAGAGATTCAGCTAGTGTCAGGCAATTTTCAGGTGGTATAATATTAATCTTCTCTTTTATCAACACATATGCACATTACTGGTCTAGAACACAACCCAGCCTGGGAAAAAGGGTTGTGCACATGTCCCAGGGATTTCTGTCAGCTGGAGATGTTCCTTGGAGACCAGGAGGACCATTTAGCCCATAAATAGTTTTGCTGGACTCTCAGCGTTACTGGACTAAATGTCCCCTAGAAAATTTACACCAACTTTTCAAAGAGAACAAAGCATATCCCAGACTTGGAAGGAAGATGTTTTTTGCATTCTCAGAACAAGGCAGTTTGATAAAGCTCAAGGGATGTTTTCTGTAGCTAATGTAAAACATAAGTAAATCTATGTCTGTTAATGACGGACAAAAAAGCTACACAAAAAGACACATCTATTTATATTCAGTAAAATCCTATAAAAGATTTTCATCTCTGTTGATACCTGATTTTTGTTTTTCTCTTTAAAGGGGTCACAATTCAAAGCCAAGTCAATGAGAAATGCCAATAGAATAACTGCTCTGTTAATGTGAAAGCAAAATGGTTAACTATGTTACTGGATATTTTTAAGCACCCAGATTTCATTAAAGAAACATTCAAAGGCAAAATAAAGCATCAGTCATCAAATGTTTGTGGATAAATGTACCAGCTTATTGCACTGAGCAATGAAATGGTTTTGGGGGGGTGGGAATTTGCAAGTGAGTAATGGCTTCTTTAACACTAATGTGGCTTAATTCTGAATTAAATCCTTGTCCTACAGACAGAGGCTGTCATAGAGATCAGTATTACTTCATCTCCTTTTTTTTTTTCTTCATTTAATGTCATTACAGAAAGCTCAGTACTCCAGAAACATTTGCTGTTACCCAGCATGTATGTATTAACAATAACTACTTTATGCTCCTTTGAAAGAATGACCAGTATGCCTAGAAAGTACATTAAAATATAAATTAGGGAAATTTTAGAATATCCCCCCATTGGAACTAACAAAAGAGCCATGCAGTTAAAAGAGCTCAGAACTGAAGGTTTGGCTTTGGAAATGGCTCAACTTTTCTCAGAGAGAAAGTGTGATAAATTCTAATGATCATTTTGAGATATTTAAAAGCTGTATTTTGCTCTGGAGACTCAAAAAGGGGAAAAAAAATGATTTGGAAAGGACCTTTGATTGGAAGGACCTTTAAAGACCATCTAGTCCAGCCCTCCTGCCATGGGCAGGGACATTTTTCACTAGATTAGGTTGCTCAAAGTCCCGTCCAACTGGACTTTGCACATTTCCAGTGATGGGGCATCCTCAGCTTGTCTGGGCAAACTCTTTGAGTGTCTCACCACCCCCATCATGAAAAATTTCTTTCTTATAACCACTCTAAATCTACCCTCAAAACCATTTGCCCCTTGTCCTTTTACTACAGGCCCTGGTGAAAAGTCCTCCTCCATCTTTCTTATAAGCCCCTTTTATACACTGAGAAGATCCAGTGAGGTCTCCCTGGAGCCTTCTCTTCTCCAGGCTGAACATCCCCAGCTCTCTCAGCCTTTCTTCATAGGAGAGGTGCTCCGGCCCTCTGATCATCTTTGTGGTCTTCCGCTGGATCTGCTCAAATGGGTCCATGTTTTTCTTACTTTGTGGACCCCAGAAATGACACTGAGCACCAGTTCCTAAAGTACACCTGGTGCTGGCCACCACAAAGATCACCCTAGAACAAAATGCCTCTTGGTAGCACTTAATAAACTGTTATAAACAACTGAGAGTGTGCCCTGGGTATTTTCCCTGAGAAATTCCTGGCTTTACTGTAGGAAATGTGCTGGTAACAGGTAACTTTCTATTAATCAGACAGAGAGTACTTTTAATTTTCCCTTTTTCAGCTAATTTAAAATTTGCTAGTCAACAAGTGACATTGCTTTCTGGTGAATAGTAGGGAGCATCCTCTATGCAGTGCTGGAAGGGAAAGATCATGCAGTGCAAAACAGGATGAAAAAAGCTGCTGAATATATCACTCACTGGCAAGAATCAGCAGCTCTTTGTGGCCGGCAGATCTGCAGGATACAGTAAAGCAAGAACAAACACCCAGAGAGGCTGGATTAGCAAAAAGAGCTGAAGGACTACTTTAAAATAGACCGGAGCAACCTGCTCTATCTGACCCTGCTCTGAGCAGGCCATTGTTGGAAAAGACAATCTCCAGAGGTTCCTTCCAACCTCAGCTATGCTTGTTTGGATATATCAATTCAACCAACCGTCATTAGCTCATAGGTTCTTCCTGAGCTTCACAGCAGTCACACGGGGGAGAAGAAGTAATTTAAAAAGAAGTCAGCTGGCCTGTTGTCATTCTGCTGGCTGAAAATTCTAAATATGGGTTTTCTAGTCCCACCCCAGCCTTTTTTTTTTTTCCTCTATTCTCATTCTACTACTAAAAAAAATTAAAAAGAAAAGAATGGGGAAAAATAAAAAGGATCAGGGAAAAAAAGTGAACTATAAGAATACCAGAGTTTTCAGGTTTTGTTGAAAAATCCTGGTGGTTTAAATATCTCTCAATTTTAATGATATCTTGGCTTTCAAATAAAAGTTAGGCTTTTTTCTCTCTTGAAAATTTAACTGAGATTATCTTCACTGCATCTGTGAAACAGCTATATTATCAGCATCAAGAGCATGCTCCATGGTCCCTGACCCAAGGATTTCTGTGAATACCTTGTCTTCTAATCAAGGGCTTCCTAAACAGGGCCCATGTGGATTTCATCCATAATGTAACTGCAGATAGTTTCCATCTACTCAGGAAGACCACCTCTTCCTCACTCTCTTTTCTCAGGTAAAATGGTCACAAGTCCATTGAGGATATTGAGGATCCTATTGAGGATAACCTAGCATGACCTCAGCACGATATTTTAGCCTCTCAGCAGAAAACTCAAGCAGATTGTTCTCTGCCTGCTGTTGCCAGTGCCAAAAGTGTGGTTGGAATCCACCTTACTTTCTCCAGGAGGAATTAAAAATTACCTTATGAGAGAGGTTATAATCCACAGCCAAGTGAGAGAGTCGGGATTAACCAGAGTAACCTGATTGATCTCTGTGTGAGGTTTTGCTGAATGAAGCTCTGGTTGTTTTCCACTGCAACAAGCTGCAAAACAAGGTAACTTGTGGGGTACTCACAGGGACAAGTTTGTCTAAGGGCTGTTCTGCTCAGAGCACTGTCCTCCCAAACCAGAGGCACGCTGGGATGCTGAAGGAAAAATCTTGTGAACGCATCAGTCAAACAAATAGCAAAGATACGTGAAAAGATAAAATTTCCAAGTTTTGATCCTAGCCAAAACACAAGATCAAGAGTGCTTGTGTGAGTGCAAAACTCAGTCACAGCCTCAGTGCTGTTGGAGGTACTGTCTCTTGGGTCTATCTAAAAAGGGTCATTTATTGCTCCCCAAAATCCTACGATAACATTATCTGTGGGGGCCTGGTGAGCAGCTACTATGTTCTAGATGCATGAAAACTTCCCTTTTTCCCTAGAATTAGATATTTGCCTTCCGTTCTGGCTGTAAACTATTGTACAGTGTGTCTATGTTTTGATTATCATGAAAAATACACCCTGGGGGTATCAGCACTGTGGTTCTCTGTATGTTTCACTAAAGAGGTGAATGAAATCATCTCTGGCAGTCCAGTTTGTACGGCGGCTGTTTAGGCAGTACATAAACAGGATCCTTTTTATTTACGTCAGTTGCATAAAACCAAAATTCATTCAAAGGATTTGCATGTTTGCAGGCCTAATCACGTTAGCCCAGTGCACATTTGCAAATTTGCTCTCTGTCAGTCGCTGGAATCTGGAAATCTGTCTGATTGCTGCTAAAGCATCACCAAGTGCTAGAGTCAGCACAGGGAGCAGGTAGGGGTGCAGCTGAGGCTGTGAGCAGATGGATGCACCCCTCCATGCCAGCAATGGAAATGCAGGCTGAATAGCAACCAGCTGCAACTGATCTATTGTTCCTGGTTAAGCAAATAATACCGGCTTCCTGTCCCTCTGGAAGCTGTACGTGTAAACCGATGCCTCATGTACCCCAGCTTTTATTGCATAATTGTTATACATGCATGTTCAGACACACAAATTGTTTAAATCAAGGAACAATAACGAGGGATATATTTTCAGAAGGGCAGAAATCTCAATGAAGTACAGACTAGGACTCAAAATTTCCCAAGGACTCAGATGTCTCCTGTTTTGAGATTGCAGGCAGAGTTTTAAAATGAAAATATATTTACTGAAGTCTGCTGAAACATGAGGATGTCTTCAGTAACTACTTGATGTGGTTCTCACCTTCTGGTATTCTTAAAGTCCTTGCAGACAGATTCCTCTCACCTGAACCTAGCAGAGCTTTTCTCCTCTGCTACCTGATTTACATGGAGGTTTGGGTTAGCATCCCTTGGCTCCACTTCCTTAGCTTCACTAACCTCACACAACCTGCATGGGTGCTATTTGAATGCTGATGACCCACCTAAATTTCTATCTACACCCCGGGGAAAACATACACATTCCCCCACAATTCATTAAAAAGCAATCACAGCACTGCTCTCTTTATTGAAGCACAGCAGCAGCGCGTCAGGCTCGCTACGTGGGCAGGGAAGGAGGGAGGAACAGCCCCAAGTGTGCGATCTCACGCTGTGCCTGATCACACCTGAGCTAAGCCAGGGTCTCAAGCCAAGGAGCAATCACAAAGCCAGCTCTGCACTGGAGATATGTTTCCACATGTGGTTCTGAAGGAAAAGTTTAGCTTGTTGGGGATTTCATGCCTTAAGTGCCAATTAAAGACTAATATAAAACAATACATTCAGTAAGAATGTTTTAATAAGACCCTTTGCTGGAAGTTTTTACATTCACTCTCCTTTCTAGGCTTTTGTATGGATTTTAGGTTGCACTGGGGGCAGTGTCTGGAATATATTTCTTTTTCTTCCTTTAAGGAGAGATTGTGTTGGATAAGAGGGGGATAAACTGCCCGGTTTTATGTAACTGTGGTTTTTGCACCCTGTATCACAGTTAATTCATTGTTTAACATGGGGCTTTAATTCAGTTGTCTTCATCAACGAGCTACTTTGTGTCCATATGGCTAATAAGTGTTATTCTGCATTGAAACTAATGGGAAAATAGAAAGTATTTTAACAGTGCAGCTGATCTAACAAAAAACACATCTGAGGAGGATTAACATTTCAAAGGAACTATTTGCTCAAGTGAGCTGTCTTTATTATGATCTAAAGGGGGGGAGTTGAAGAAGAAACCTTGAGTAACATTTTCATTATGGTAGCTTAGATACTGTTAGTGAAATAGACCCAACTGAATTATAAAAACTCCTTGTACTTGAGCCTGGAGATAATTAAAGCAATTTTACCATGTGTCAATGATAACAAATGAAAACTGGTAGAGATGAAGGATAACACAGTACTGTAAATACTTTCTGGCAAACAAAAATATTGCTCGCTTTAACCATGGCCTGTTAAAAAAAAAAAATACCCGAAAGCATAAAGAACGGGGTGAACTGTATCAGTATGTTTTTATGGGAGACATATGGCTCATTCTCACTTCTCAAAAATGTGTGGCTCTGGTACTAGGCAATTGTTTTACTACAGAAATACTTGCACAACTTTCTCTTTAATGTAGCTGAAAAGCATGTCAAGTTTCCAGTGCCAGACAGAGAAGTTTTTGTTGTTGTTTATCTTTAAAAAAAATCTATTTCTCCAATATTTGATTTTTTTTTTTAAAAAAAAAACTTGTTCCATTTACAGCTGTTCCTTCATTCTCCACATTTGATGGGGAGGGGAAGCAAGCACCTGCTTGCACAGTCAAAGCCAGCATTGCTTCTCCCAAGCCAGCTGGCCAGGGTGCCATGCTGGGTATGTACTCCTTCCTCTCTACAGATCAAATGCATCAAACCTACTGTGAGAGAGGTCTCTGGCAGCCCAGGATCCAGGGCCCAGCTTTCTGCAATTCCACAGCTGTGGAATCTGGCTGCAAAATAGCCTCCCTGCTGAAGAATTCAACAATTTCACTCAAAGGAATGGAAAGAGTAATTCCCTATGTTGAGATCCAGGGTATCCAGCATTAAGGTGGCTTTACAGACTGAACATTGTATGTTGGAGTCTCATAATAAGGAAGGATCTCAGGGTTTAGACTTGTCAGTACAAACGGGATATTTCAATTGGTGAAGCTATATTATTCCCTTCTGTAGTGTGCACATGACAGATCGATATAGATGTAGGATGCCTACAATGACAATGTCTCTTCCAACTAGTCACACTTTAAGGGCTCCCATGCCATTGTCAGATCCTACGCATTCACCTTAGGTTCTTTGGTCTGTGGAGCTCCTGATACAGGTATCTGGATGGTCTTTGAGGAATACCACACTGTAAAGTCAACAACAGCCCACGGTCATATGGCTAATACAATGTTATAAGTAGCACCAGTTGGTCTTGAGCTACTCAATGGGCCATTTGACAAACATCTGTCAGGAACTGAACACATTGCTGAATTCCCCATGAGTGGCACTATTGTGGAAGAGCCCATTTGCACTATAGGAGCAGAGGAAAGAAACAGAGCCATTGCTTATGTGGGTGGATGCATTCATACCATGGACTCAGATATAGCATAAGAATCAGCTGAAGGGTACAGAGTGCCTCTTTAAGGTTTGTGGCTGTTGTACTGATGCTGAAGACCAGAGCATGAAAGAAGGTACGCTCTTTGCAGTTATGTTAATTGTGGACTCTGGACAGAAATACACAACTTTTTTATGTCCCTGGCTCTTCTGGAGGGAGATGTCTGAGATACTGTGATGGACACCAACACCAATATGTGGACTATAGCCCTTCCAATCCCAACAACAATGGCCAAGGTACACTTGCTTGTTCAGGGGTCATAGATATCAAAGGGTAATGTTCATCTTCCAGATCTGCGTGTGGGTTCCCACAAATGAGTGACCCACTGATGGCTATCCAACATCCTGTCAGGTGGTATTCAAGATGCAAGGCCACATCTGTTGTATTATGGAGGCCTGATTTAGAGGGCAGTCCTGCAGCCATTCTACTCTTTCATCAGTTTATTGGAGAAGTGCTGAGATGTGTAGTGAGGCATGCAGTTGCAACCTCAGAAAGATGCAAGATCTAGGGTCCAACATGGTGGAAACATGTCTGACTGAAGAGAGAGTAGACCTTTGCCAACATATCAAGGCCAATATAGTTCCTTATTTTTACAAGAACTTTAGGAATTGAAAGACTTTTACGATCAGATTTAGACTTAAAAATGAAGATGAGTTTCTCAAAAGAAAATGGTTTCTCTAAGAAATGAGAAAACTGAAATTCAGTTGCTGGAGTGAACTAAGGTTGCAGGCACTGAAATGCACCTCCTGATCCCACATACAAAATGCAACTGTTAGATTACAGACTCAGTTTCAAACCCTCTTTTTTTCTATAGACTCAGTTGTCTCTTGAATATGAACAGTCATTCTCAAAAAACATAAATGCACATATATATATATAAATGTATTTTAAAATGTCAAGTGCATTGAATATTTGACAATAACTCTTGGAACAGCTCTAAACTCAGATCACTTTCTATCTGCCAGAACAGTGCAGCCTTGCAGTTTCCTGTCTGGGTGCCCCTTATCATACTCCCCGACTGGGCAAGGCTCTGCTATTGTGTTCTGTGGGCAAAGTTTGGTACATTGGTATGGACCAAAGATCCTTTTCTGTGACCATGTGCCTGTAGCCAGTGGCAATAACTGTAGAGATAATGGGAAGATCAACAGCAAATAGGAAATGTAGAATGTATTAATTTATTATTCAGTTTTCCATAGGTGTTAACTGTTTTCAAAATCTTATTTATTTATCACTATTATTTATTATGTGAGCTCCCTCTTGTGTCTTATTTTGCACCTGTGTAATACTATTGTTTGGCTGCAGGCCTTTTCTTCTTAGGTGAAAAATCTCATTTAAATGCCTTTACTAAATAACTCATTCTTTACATTTCTTTTTTCCTTTTCAAGACAAGTTTGTTGTGATTCATTCAACTTTAAAAAAAAGAAAAAGAAAAAAACACCAAACAACTAAAAAAATCAACAATCAACACAAAAAATACAATTCTGGCACCTGATGCTATTCTCTGGTTTCTCTACAGACCCAGTTCCAACCAAAAGCAATCAATGACAGATATTGCAGTCAGTTCAGAGAAGGCTCGATATGGAGAGGAGTTTCACCTATGATCCAAAAAACCACACAGGATATTTACGTAGCTGAATTATACAGAGGAAAGTTACACCATTAACCTTGCAACTGTCGACATGTGAGCACAAGTGCCTATCCACATGGAAACACCGGCAGGGCTGAGACCTTTCGGATCATATTGCTCAGCCGTACTCCCAAGGGTGAATTTTTAAGGGCTGGGAAAAAGAAGAAACCTTGGCGTTGGCTGAAGTTTACATATACCTATTGGTCTTTGGAATGACTAACTTTACCCCAAAAATGACTCATACAGTCACTGCCTTTGATCTGATTGCATTCATTATTATTATTATTAATGTTAATAACAGTGCTGCAGCCATGCCTCAAGGCCCCAGCTGAGATCAAGGCTCTGTTTTGATAGGCATAGAACACGCTGAGAAGAGGAGACAAACCTTGCCCTTAGGAGCTTACACCTGAGCTGAAGAAGACAAAATGCAGGGAGAAGGAAGTAGTAGCATTATCTTTATTCTGCCTTAAAGACAGAGAGGTTAACTGACTTGCATGAGGTCGGCAGGCAGGCATTCAGAGGCAGAGGCAGCACAGGGGCCGTGCCCAAAACCCTCAAGAGATGGGGGGCCAAATGGGGGCTCGTCTGTCCTTGCCTTCCTAGGGACTTTACCTGGTGCCTAGTAAGAGGGGTTGCAAGCTCCCAGTGGGGCAGTGCAGGATCCCAACAATGCTGGAAGGATTACAAGAGGGAAGAGGCCAGTACTGGGCAAAGGTGGGGGTGAGCACCCAGCCCCATGCCCGCTTGCATGGCACCTCCACCATATTCACTGCTGCAACAAGACAAACAAACAAAAACTCCCCCTCTGGCCAGGAGTTTGAGCCATACCCTGCTTCATGCCCGAGGAAACGAGCCTACACTGATCCCTGCACTGCTTTGGCTGTTAGCCCCAAAATCAGACCATGGGGTGTCTCTGTGTTAGCTCAAAGCTTGCACCCCAGGATGGAACGAGGCAGCAAGTGCTAATGTCTCGTGCTTCACTTCCCCAAACATCTGCCCTTTTGCACAGCCACAGCTGTCCTGTGACTCCAGCTGGAGATTGGCAGCACGAGGTGAAGCCATTCTCGATTATCATCAGTGCTCTTGGCCAGATCTTCTTAAAAAAAAAAAAAAAAAAAAAAAAAGCCTGAAATTAGACCCCTCTTGCTACATTTTGGCACCTAAATACATGACCTGCTTTTGCAAGAGTGCTGACAGCCGTTGGTATGGCAACTGTGATTACTGGAAATTTCCAAGGGCTTGGCTTTTGGAAAGCTGGCCAGTTATTTGGGTGCCAACATTCAGGTTTACAAGCCTAAATTTAGACTTTTTTTTTTTTTTTAATTTCCAATCACAGCTATTTACTTATAAAGCATTGATCATGAGTTCAGACACATGTAGGATACAAGATGTAAACATGGGGCACTCCAACAGCATCCAGTAGCTATAAGGAGCCAAAGGCAAATATGCTACAAAGACCCACTTGATTTAGCAGTGAGAGAAAAAAAGGTGCAAACATAAAAGCTATCTGGAGCATACTCAAGAATGACTATATATCTGAAAGTACTTTAAATGTCCACTAATACTCCTTTAAAACAGTGATTTTCTGGCCGTGAGAGTTTAAGGGCACTTCAACTGGGGTCTAGCCAGTCCATTGAGTTTAAGACTACTTCTCTGTAAGGCTGTATAATCTTTTTTTGGGAGATAGTTTGGTTCCTGCTACATCTCGTGGCAATCAGTCCCACAGTTTAACATGTACCGTATGCACAGTAGGTAGTCTGAATCCTGACACTAAGCTTCTGAACTTGCAACACCATCTGGAATGTGGGTATTTATTAAGTGATACACTATGGATAGCTTCTAATATACTTACTTATCTATTTCCTTTTAACATGAAATACTGACAAACTTCTATAAATTCAGCTAATTTAAACGTATTTATTTTCTGGATGCTGAAATTAAATTAATTCTAAAGCAGTCATTTCATAGCTGTTCCCTTTGATTAGCTTCCCTTCTGCTTCTGTTCAGAAACATGGGGACTAATTCAGCACACGCTTACACCAACAAAACTGCACTCTGGATTTATACTCTGGTAGCCAAGTCAGAATTTGTTCTGCTTGTTTTTATTCTTCTAACTAGCTTCCTTGCATTTGATTTTGTTTATACATGGCCCATCTCTGTTGACAACTTTTAAAGGGATAATAGGAAGAAAGCCAAGCTGAAGATGTTCACGTGCACGTGACTACAATGTATATAAACAAATGTAATGTACAAGTATATGCTTAAAGATTTGTGAGTACACATATATGAAATAAATATGTAGAATGTAAAGTGTGTGTGGAAATATATAAGAAAAGAAATCACTGATAAAGCACTAAGAAAAGTGCTCTTCCTCACAGCAGTAAATCCACATCCAAGATTTTTTTAGCTATGCTTGGAAAGAGGTGTATGTCAATAGGCTGTAATGATCTGGGGCCTTTATCCTCCCCCAAGGACCTCCCTGTGCTGCCAGGAGTGCTACACTCTCTCCTGAGAACTCTGGGGTAAAAAGCAGTGGTATGTTATAATGACTTTTTGACGGTTGCTCACTGGCAGCAAATTTGAGGCTGACATTGAAGGCACATTTGCTAGTTCCTCTTCTGTGCTCTGATTTGTCATCCTTGGTCTGTCACAGACAAGAGTTTTTGGGTTGTGAGCAGTGGAGATTTGCTTTTGTTTCCTACACATTTCAGCAGCACAAACAAAACCTGAACTGTCTTCAGTAAGCTGTTAAGTATCCAAACTGGTACCAAACAAGTTTGCTCACTTGCTTAGCTGTCCTGTTGGACATGAAATCAAAGCAATGCCCTGATTTTCTCCAACCCCCAAGTTCCAGCACTTCCTAAAATTAAAGAGAAATTTAAATGGCAATTCCAGCCTGGAACTGGCTGACAGGAGTCTACCAGGCTCCAGAAATTAATCCAGAGGAAATGGATACTTCTGAGACTGACTTTATTTTCTTCCAAGATACCCAGGAACTAATATATACTCTGGTCAGCTCCGTTCCAAAAGGCCAGAGAACACTGCCCAAAAATGATGAAACTGAGAGCAGGGATTAACCCACATCTGCTTGCTGTTGTGCACAAAGTGGACTTTCATCTTAGTTGAGAATTTTTTTCAAAATTATTTTTTTTATGCCAGTCGTGGCTCTTGTGGCAAAGGATGCAGCTCTGTTAGTTAGAACAGTGTTATAAAGGGGTAATTAAGTTGCTGTGTGGTGCAGCAAAGGGGTGTGCTGTTCTGCATTCCCTTATCACAGATTAAAGTACTCGGCAAATTGAAAAACACTACAGTTAATGCATTTTCTCAGACATTTATGTTTATACCACTAATTATCACACTAAAAATAATCCTGAAGTTCAGCTTCTTAGATAACTATCATAAACCATCCACTCTCCCAGGCAGAAGGGAAGTCACTATAGTTCTGTAGTGGAAAAGACCTACCACAGGGGCAGACGGATGTCTGTCTCTGTCACCAGAACCTTTGGAGACTTTTTGCCTCTCTGTAACTGAGTTTTCATTTGGAAAATGCTTCAGAATTACAGTGTTGGGTTCTGAATACTTATGTCTTTGTTCCTCCAATTATAATGACCAAAGTCATTACAATTAGCACATGCACTGAAAAAATCCATTTTCCTTTCAGTGTTTCTGTTTCGAAAGATTGTTTTAATTCTGGCTTCACTAAAATAGTATTTTTCAGGCCTGACCACATATCACCTGACAAAATACCAATGTAAAAGGAAGGAAAGCTAACTGGATGGTATGTATAATTCTAGCAAACATCAAGCCATGTATTAATTTATTTGCAAAAAATCAGTAAAAACAAATCCCAAAGCATTCATATATATGGAAATGAACAGTGGATAAACCCAGTGTTCCCTTTACTGTGTAACTTTTTCCTGTTTACTACCTATTCCCTTGCCTTCTACTGTTTTTTGTCTCTGCTTTGACTCTAAAAGATGCAAGTCACCAGCCCTGATGTCTTATTTAAACAGTCTATTTGCAGCCAAGACCTCTGGAGCCATTAGAGAATGACCATGTGAAAGGGCCAGCCTGCATTCACACTGCTCAGGAACTGCTCTGGCCCTGGGACCTCAGAGAATTCCAGTATCATATTTGCTTCACATGCTCTCCAAGGAGGGATAAAGTCACGACAGTCCTTCACTTGATACGGCTCTTGTCCTGCTCCTAGCTTGCTGTGGGAATGGAGCTGGGGAACTGCGGCTATTTTGTCTCATCTCTGTTGCTCACAAGCTGAATAGCCCATGCAAGAGTACGTGCTTTTGCGGGTATGTGAGGGCATGGAGAGGGGCGGCTGATCACTGGGGACATGCCATAAGCCCTCTTTTTCTGAGATGCCACCTCGTTAACCTTCCTTGCATAAAAGTTCATCAATGTAAGTAAAGGTTGGGCAGTCAGCCTGCCAAATTTCTCACACTGGTAGTGAGCCTTTAAGACAAAATTTGCCCATATTTAAGACCCTTTTAATCTTAGGACTATGTTCTACTAAAGTTCTTAGAATTTTTTCTTCAGTTCTGTAACCGCCTATTGCAGTTGCATATTTTAAACTAATAAAGAGTGTCTTTAATGGTGTGAGAGTTTGCCCATTCCAACTGTGGGCAGACTCACCTTTTCAAAAGGTGCTATATCAGCTGAAAGTCACTGGGCTTCCATCACGTAGTCATGGTTTGTCTTTCCCATGCCCAAGTTCAGACCAGGTGCCTGTAATAAGCCACCCTGGCTCAGAGTCCAGACTACTCAAATTGTCTGATATGTGATGGAGATGTGTGCACTATAATTATGGGAAAAAAAGCAATATACTTTATGGCTATTTTCAATTATACCTATGGTAAAGACAATCCATCTGCTATATACTTGGGGAAAAGATCTGCAGCTATTTTTCCCATTGCTTGGACAATTACAAGACAATAAATAATTTATTGCTTTGCTCTATTAGTCTTATGTATAAACAAAAAACATAACTGTGGGACTAAATGCTTTGCCACTTAAAAGCCAGCATTTAATTTTGTCCTTTTTCCATTTGGAAATTTTCTCCTCTTTCTGTTGCCCTGTCGCCTCTCTGGCCACTAAAAGTGCGAAATTATAATACTATACCATGCTACAATGGCATGAAAGAGCACAAATACAATGGAGGAACATGAGCACAGTACAACTTCTCATTTCAGACATCCCTGCTAAGTCTCTGTGGCTTGAAACCCAGCAATGAAAGCAGGCTCACATGCAAAGGAAGGTCTGCCTATTACTTATAGGATGGAGGTCCAAAAAGCTAAATCCCTCTAGGCATGTAAAAACATTCTTATCAAAGGAGCTGTTCATAGGCGTTCACGCAGTGCAAGGACAACTTGGGTTTTTCCATGATTAATGATAAGTTTGGAGGAATGCAAGCCACACTATACTCAGGGATTAGCTGTTTATCAAACAAAATATATTGGGAACTGGGGCAGCTGGGGCTGCTGAGCTACACATATTCGTTTGTTAGGTGCTCCTTTCCTCTCCCATTTCATAAGCAAAGGGTGTGTGTAACCCTAGCAAAGTCCCTTAAAGAATAACTGTGCACAGAAAGTCTGTTTTGCCTTGAATGTAGTCTCTTCTGTCTGCTGAAGCACTTGAGGTCAAGCTTTTATGAAGACATAATGCCCCCCCTTATTTTTCCACCAGCATAAACTGAACTTCATAGACTGAACTGGTACTTTATAACTGATATGCTTTCACTGAGGCCATTTACATTGCTATTATTGCTTATTTCCTCTGCTATCTAGCTTCCTAGAGGTTATGCAAATCAGAGATTTGGGATTATTTGTGTCAACAGTGGCTGTTTTATTAGAAAGCCTGTCTTTGAAAAGGTGGTTTATGTACAAATCATGTGTGAAGTCTCAAGCAGCTCAGACAGCAGTGCCAGAGCCCCACCATGTATGCATTAAAACTCTGGGATCAGACTTCTGGCTGCCACTAGGGACACTGGTTTCAGCGGGACTGTGCCGACTTGGACAGCAATTAAATCAGTGCCAGCTATGAGCAGGGAAATATGCGATGATAAACAGCTTTTCATTAAGTAAAGATTTCAGATGAGTCATGAGTAAATGTCATTTGCTTCCCAATACTCAGGCAAAGATACAGCTCTTAACATGAAACACTTCATTTCAGGGCAATAACACCACACTTGCTGTGTGGTGTTAACTCCTGGAGCTTCTGTGAGTAATAATCTCCTTCTTGTAGTCCATAGAGAGGGGCTATTTTCAGAGTTTACTTTAATATATTAAGACTCACAGGCTCTGTGTCTATGGATTTTCCTTCTAGGACTTTCACACCAATAATCTAGTGAGTATTCCTTAGGAAATGAAGAGAAAACTGGACAGGTTTAACCAGATTTGGCCATAGTAAAGCATAGGCTTTGGGCATAAAACTGCCCAAGAGGGATATTTGATAAAAGAGTGCAGCTCCATGACCTTTTTGAGTGCTACACAATCAGTTAGTGGTCCCTCTGCTGAAACTACTGACAACAGTGACACCTGTGATGGTGGTTTTTGTGGTTGGGGCACCTGTCTGATAGAAATTGGGTCAAGGCTGATGACTCAGTTCTCAAAACCTGCCAAGCAGCTGTCAGATGGTGGGAGTTTTCACCATCTCCTAGACTGGCTGAGTGCTAACTGCTGACTTTGAGAAATATGGGTTATGAGCCTTGACCAGCTTCCCGGACTTTCCCTGTACCCTGAGTCCTCTTTTATTTCCGTCACTAGAAAGGCAAATGTGTTTGCTATTTATATATCCAAGGTCCATTTTTAATTTGCTTGTGTGTGTGAGGGTATGTGAGCAATTCTTGTCTTTAATTTCATGGTGAAAGAAACTTGTCCCTATGCAGAAAGCCAAACACATTCTCTGCACTGCCTCAGACCAGTGGAAACTCTTACTGATTCTTTGGGAGGAGAAGTTAATGCTATCTTATCACAGCAAAGAAGCCAGGGAACCTGATCAGACACTGCTATCTTTTACAAAGCTGCATACTCTGCTCAGTGCTTGGAGAAATCAAGAAAACTTCCAGACAGGCTTTCAAATGGGAACTCATCTTTGGCCATCTAAAAGACAAGTGTTTGGTCCACCTCCCCTATAACCATCTCCAAAGGGCACTTCACCAACAGGTGATTAAAACAGGCAGAGCTTCTGCAGTTGTCTGTCTCTTTCCTTTGGCTAAAGAGAGCTTGGGATACCTGCTTGAGCTGGATGGTTCATTTTTAGTTGATTAAATTTAAGTGAAGTGAAGCCAGTCTCAGTATGACCAGCATATGATCATATATGGAAAATAAATAACATTGAGAAGAAGAGGTGACAGAAGAACTTCCCACACAAGAAAGGCAGTTGACACTAGAAGAGTAATCTTTCTCATTATTTCTCAGACCATTATTTCCCTTTTCCCAAGACGCTACAACCTTCCAGCAGGCAAAAGAATGTGACTCCATCATTGCAATACTGAATATGCAATATTCATAATACAGAGGAGAAAATGAAGGCAAAGAAGGTAAATCATTTGGCTATAAAAATCTATCAGTATTAGAACCAAGCTTATTATTTAGGGGTTGCTGGTTCCCATGGCTCTTTCAGACCAAGCTAATACCTTATTAATGCTTATCCCTGCTGTATTTAATACGACAAATCTTCATTTAAGAAGCTGCAACTCCTATAACATTTAATTACTTCACTGTGCAGCTTTAAGATGTGAGTGGGCTTGAAGGGAAAAAAAGGGGGGGGGGTGACTTCATTTGGATTTAATTAATTTTCTCTGTGGTTTGCTTGGTAAAAGGCTTCTCTCCTAAGGTAAGGCAGCTGTGACTACACACTGAAGTATAAGAAAAGCCATAAGACAGAGGCCAAGAGTTTGAAACCAGCTTGCCACCTACACTGGGGCCAAACTTTCAGTTATGCTGACTGCACGTAAATGCTGCTGAAATCAGAAGGATCTGAAGATGACTGGAAATAGGTCTTTACAACCTTGGTGGGGGAGAGAGTGCCAGGCTATATATAAGTACATCTTTATTTATTTATTTATTTAAAGTTCTTATTTTGGGTATTTCTGACAGCGAGCCCCTGATGCATAAGCAGCACAAAGTGCCATTTCCAACATGTTGTTCAAAGCAGCCACTGTGAAAGCACCTTCACCAGGACAGTTGGGTAACAACTACCAGCTTCAAACACCCAAATAAATTAATATAAACTGCAAAGGTTGAAAAGTCAGTTGGGGCAGGAGGAGGGTCACACAGGAAGGTCTGGATCTCAGCAAGGAAAGTGACGCAATTGCAGCAGGCCACGTGCCTGCACAGCAGTCAGGTTAGGGAGAGGCCAGGTTAGGCCCACGCTGCTGCGTGGAAACACTCCTGTGGAATCGAGGGTAGGCCGCAGCCCAACACCATTGCCACCAGTCCTCGTAACAGCTGCCATTGTTTGGTAGTTTTGATATACCGGTAGATAAAAGGAGGATAAGTACACAGATATCCTTCACTGAGCAGAAACAATGGAAACCCAATGTTATTTCAGTCCATTGAAGTATTTTAATCTGTCCCCTCAGCTATGGCTGTACTCAGGAGGATTTAAACTTTGGATTTCTTTCAGAGATACTGAGGCTCTGATGCAGTTTCACATGTTACAACAATAACCATTTCAGGGCCAAAAGCTGTTTAGTATTTCAGGGTGAGTGCTCTCCTGTTTCAACTAGCTGTTAACGTCTGGAGAGGAAGAGACAATTGTTTACATGACTGAGCGGGTCAGGATCTGCTTTTCATCCATCCTGCTCCCTGAGTAAATTTTGCAAGCAAATCTGAATGAGTGGCAAGGCTTGGCATGTCATGGGTTTTGAAACCCACAGCTCCTTGAGTCACCTGATTGTAAGATACTCGGCTATTATTTTAAAAAGACTATGTTTATAGATTTCTTCATTGAAGAGCAGAATTTGAAAGTGTGGTCACCAATGACCCAGAAACAGAAAAAAAAAAAAAAAAAAAAAAACACAAAAAAAACCCATATTTATTTATTTACTTATTTGACAGAATATGACTTTAAGGATAATTTCACAGTTTTGGAGGCTGATTTAAGACTTTTGAATGCTTGGTGTTTACCACTGAGTTATATGAACGAAGGCTGGATGGGGCAGTCCTGTTTCAAGATGATTTTATATATCTTTATTTTCTGTTTCATTCAGGATCATAGGTTTCCAGGATCTCACTTATTTTCATAGGAAAGCCAACAGAGTTTAGTGCTTACAGGTTTTATAAACTCAACAGGCTCACATGGAGCCAATTCAACAGCCTTCCAATGTACAAAGAAAACTTTGTGTAATAAAATCCATGAACTGATAGAAAAGCCTCTGTGTCCCAAAGAGCTGTAAAACCACTGATTAAAATCTGCCCCAGCATTGAAAGCTGAATATGGAAGTGAAGAAGATACGTATACAGTGAAAATGCCCTATTTGATTATTTTCTCAAATGTAAAGACTTCTGGGAACCTGCTGTTGATTGGGATTTGATCAGGAATATTTTTTGGGCTGCAGTCATCTTGTACCATGGAAATTGGTGGAGTTTACTCGTATGTATCACCATCCTTAAATAAATGCTGTCTACTCTTCCATGGTTGTAGATCCCGATGTACTGTTTTTCCTCTTTCCACAAAGAAAAGTCCTTTTCATTCACGCCTCTGTACAATGATGTTGTTTTTCAGACAGGCTATAATTCATTCATATGAGCCATGGCTTGAATGCTCGGTTTATAAATGTTGGCTGTCCTATGATGTAAATTTGTTCTTCTCTCTACACTCCACAGAGACAAACACATTGGCCTCTCTTTCCTAGTCCATGTCGCTACCTCTGTGGCCAACCCTGAACTTATATTTTTTATAAACCTTTGGGTCCAGGCATAAAAGTCTTCAAATATACCAGATGATTCTCACCATACAGTTCCTGCTTTTGAATTATATTGATTATGGTTGATGATAGCAGTGCATCTTCCCAGTTGAGATTGGATGACCAAACAGAGCTAAGAATTCCTTGTGTGATCTCACTACAGTTGGATGTCCTCAGATGAGTCCTTCTCCCTTATACCAGTGTAACACTTGAGATCTACCAGGGAGAACTGAGAGCAATTCAACAGCAGAAATGTGGGCTAAGCACATCACAGAACTCAGTTAATAAATGCAAAAGACTGTCAAATACAGCGAACAGAATACTCATAGCAAATAGTAACTGAAGCCCAGTGCACACATTTTTCCTCAGGCCTTCATTGTTGCAGTCAATCATTTTAGTCCATTAGGAGTAATAATTTCTGTAGCAATGGAAGCAAACTTTGCATTACATATGAACATCACAGTAGGCATTATGGAATGCATGTTGATCCCTGTTTTGATGACATCTGGACAAGCTAGCAACCTTTGGGTGGAATATTCACTAGACAGATATAACAAAGAGTTGGTAATAAATCTATTTTTCATGTCTCCACACTTTCTAGTAGGTGCAGAAGCTGGCAGGCTGAAATGACATTCTCAATAAAGATCATTTCCCACTTGTAGCTGGTTCAAGGACTGCATGAAAGAATATTCACAAAATAAATGCACCCAGTGTAGTCTCAGACATAAGAAGCTCAGATTAATTTAGAGTAAGTTTAAAAAATTATCCCATCTTCTGGGCTCTCAGACATCAAAATTTGCTCTCCTCCCCCTTCACCTGCCAGCAGAGCTTATCCCTACCTGCCTCTTGGCTTTTATTAACACTGTCTGCATAGAGGCATTCGTTTGATATTTAAATTGACAGGTCAATTATCTTTTCAAATTTAGTGATATGACAAGCCAGGGGGTTTATCCCATTACAATATTTCTAAGTGACAAAATTATTTTATCTCTCCTTGACAGTATTATTGACCTGTAATCAGCAGCCGAATGGGAGAAACAGAGGTCATCTCAAAAGTAAAAAGCCAGTTAGAAAACTGTTTGGCCAATTATGTCAGTCATCTTGACTTAATCTTGCAGCAGAACAAGGAAAGATTTGTTGCTATGAACCTTGGCCCAACAAACCCTACATGGAAAGCTTTCCACTCAGTTGAAGGGGGGGTGTCTCATATGTGCGACTTCTTGCAGTGAGGTCAGTGGGCCCCAGGGGCTGATTCAGGATGAAAAATAGTGAGAGGTCAAGGTTTGTAAAGCAAATCAATTTTCTTAAAGAGAAGATTCTTCTTGGAATCAAGAACCCTGTGGCTATGTTATAGGTCAATTTTCACAAGGTTACAGCTGCTACCGAGCATCTGGGCTAGACAGCTTTTTTGGATGTTAAATCTCTTAATTGAGTTGGTCTATGTTTTTCTTTGAAAGCATGTTTCCTTAAAAAACACTCAGTATTTTTTTCTAATAAATCATAAATAGTTATCACACATGCTTCATTTTTAAATCCGTCTCTTTGACACAGGAACGTATAAGCCATCTGTGTGTTCCTTAATCATTTTAGCAACATTTGTTTGCAGTGTGTCTGCTTAGTTGGGCTTTTAAGCTTCATTAAGAATAAAACATCCTGTTTACCAGAAAACAAAAATATTTTAAAAATCAATAACGCAAAGTTTTCTGCCAACAATTTGAGGTGGCTTTAAATGAAGATCTTCCAGATATTAGGTCTTTGAATGTAGTACCAAAACCTTAGTAGAATAGACTGTCACCTATTATTTGGCATTAAATAAAAGTTTTCACTGTTCTGGCTATGTCCAAAATACAGATGAGGTAAGCAATTGCTTTGTTTTCTCATAATTTGGCTAAGGCTTTTGGGTGATTCACCACCTTGCACACAAAGCTGGACAATCCATCTATTTGGTAGCTGGATGAGGTCGGTTATGGTGTGATCTTTTCCACAGGATTGAACATCATTCATACAAACAACCACCACAAGGTCAAGGTGACAGGGAGGCCATCTCCCTTAACACCCATGCATGACAACCCACAGAAGTAAATCTACCTGAGCTCCTAAGGCTGTTGCCACTACAGGGTCCAAGCAGGGGAGGTTCAGGTCCCTGACAGATGGGGTGAGCCAAGCACAGGCACAGCAGCAGCTGAGAGGAGCCTGAAGGCAGAAAGACACATCAGGCAACAAAACTAAAGCTCTCACTTCTGCCATTATTATTCCTTTGTCTACTTATTTCCATTAATGTATGCTGGCGATGAGAGGGAATTAGGGCCCAGAGTGCAGAAGAAATGAAAAAGAGAAGGTCCCATTTCTCAACTGCAAGGATAGATGAACAGGGGAATAGACTGTTTATGTACCAACCACATCAGTCCTCAGGACTTGCCCAGAAATCAGCAGGCTTATGGAACAGCGAGGAGAAATTCTCTGTTTGGAATAAATGCTAGAAGATGAATATCCATGCTGTTATCCAAACTAAACTATTCATTTCTAAAGGTACCTTAAGTCTTTTTTTTTTTTTTTTTTCCAGTTCCTGCTGGAACTGGTGATATTTTGCAAAAAAAGTGTCACAATAATTATTGCTATTTTGAATACTATTAAGTGTGTGTTTTGAAGAGACATTGGAAAACAGAGTATGGCCCAAAGAGACAGTCATACTAAATAAAGGGATTGGGAAAAAAAAAAAAAAAAAAAAAAAAACAAGCAGGAGCAAAAACAGTCTAGATGTCCCAAAAGTCTAGTGTTAACCTTGAATTTTGCAATTAGTTTTGACTTTATTCTTAGAAAAAAAAAAGACTGTTTCTAAGAATCATTCTAGGAAACATGATTCTCAACAGGAATTTGGAAGCATGACTATATTTTTGAAGTTGATGTTTTTCTTTATGTTGGATATAGAGGCAAGGACTTCTTATTACCAGATATCCTGTCAAAAACAAGGAAGAAATCCACACAACTTCTGTGGAAGTGCCTTGGAGTTAAACATTTGTTGGACAGGCACAGAAATCTGTAATTCACAATATAAACCTAATGTCATAACTAGAAACATATTTTCCAAGTAATTTCTCCAGAAAGAATAGTATCAGGCACGTATTTGTCTTTTTTTCCCTATTTTTTCTTTATATTTTTTTTTGGAATAGCAATACTGGACACACAAAAATATAAACACTTCATTTAAACATACTGCTAACGCGTTTAAACATGTTTGCTTGCTATACTTTATTAAACTTTATTACGTACATTATTAAAAATTCTTTGGACAGCAATACTTGTTCAAACAAAGTGGACTGAGGTTATGGATATTCACTGGGGTTGAGAGAGATTGCATAAACTGAGCTGAAGGCCCTTGATTATGTCTGTCCTTAGTAAATCACCCAGGCAAAATTTCAACTTGATGGACAGCCAGTGTGTGGGGCATATCCAAAGGGCATTTGAGACACACTCACGTCATGACATTTCACCATGTATGTCTGAATGTTTTCTGTTTGGTAGAGTTAAATAATGAATTGTTTGAATGTGGGCTAGGAGTCTGCAGTTAAATCAAAGGTGGATTTGACCCTCAAGTTCTACCTCAGAAGAAACTGCTCAGTGTCAACTTGGATGACAAAAAAACTCAAATTTCCCATTTCATTGACCCTGGGTTACACAAAACTGATTAGACTCAACTAAAGAGTTGCCCGCTCTGCCAGTACTTCAAAAAGGGTAACCTGAGTTTCAAATCCATTGCATCCACCCCCAGAAAGAAGGTTTTATAGTGCATTTCCCCACTATGTGAGACAGACGACGGCTAGATTTGGACAAAGCTTCTTGTCAGTCAGTCTGGCCAGTTGGAAGAAATTGATCTTGGAAAAGTCATAAATCATATGCACAGGATTTCCCTACCAGAAAGGATGTCGAAGGAATTTTTCAGGAAAAAAATGAAGTCTGTAACAAAAAGAGATTTTTAGACAGTAGGTTGTTTGTTTTCTTTCTAGGTTACCCTGTTATTGCCAAGAAGTCATGGATATAGACTCATGCCTTATATATAGCTAAATTAGGAAAATAATAACTTGGGGAACAGGTGACCAGCTCCAGTCTGATTTATGCCCTCAAGAAACTTGAGTTCAGATCAAAGCTAGCAAGCAGAAATGTTTTGCTTTTTTATTACGTAATACACAACCATCACGTAATCTGGAATAATTAACAGATTAGGATCAACTAAAACCTGAGCCTCGGCTAGACATAAAGGCAGAGTGTAAGAAAATTGCATAGTCTGGGAAGCTCAGAAAAAAAACATCTGAGCTGAATCTTCTGATCCTTTGACTTTATTTACTGCTGGATATTAATGGAGCAATTGGACATTAGATAGGGAGGTAGAGTTTACCAATTTGTGGTAACACATGGCAATTCTTCCCTGGTCTCACAGAACTTTATTCTTTTTTTTTTTTTTTAATGGTTTTTACTACATTCACCAACTCTGATTTTTTCTTACAAAAAATGTAGGTCAATTCTTTAGTTAAATAAAATAAAATAAAATAGCAACAGCTGAAAATTAAATAACCAAGCCCAAATACATATTAAAAAAAGCAGCCAATGAATAAATTGCCATGAGGTATTTCCTGCTATGTGACGTTAGGTAATAGGGATCAGGATTTCTAGAATTAGAAAAGAAGAAAAAAATGAATTCAGGCAGAAAGAAATACCACATTGTCTTTCTATCACACAGTGGAAAGACTGAGCGGCATGAATGAGTTTACGAACAGCTGTCAGAGGTGTTCCCATCTCATTGCACTGCTCTGTGAGGAAGGAATTTCTCCACTCAGTAAAATGCCAACAAGTTTGGTGCTTTTAGCTCCAGATTTGGTTCTGTATCAAGGCTGTTTTAGGAAGGGATGCAGTCCCCTGCAAATCACAGGTTGCTCACCTTGAGAATCCCTGCAGACCTGCCCTGGCACCAGGGCTGTGGGTGGCTGTAGGTCCCTTGGGGAAGATGGGTGATAACTGGAAGAATGTAAGGGCTTTCTTCCCATCCTTCTTGGTATTTTGGCCAGCAGACGTGCAGATAGCATAAATATGGCTGGATACATGCCATGGGGACAACATGGGTCCAGGAGGCACGGTGGAAGGCAATACCACCTTGTGCTGGCTGTGAGCCCCCTCCACCCCTTAGCTGACCAGTTGTGAGATTTCATCCCTTAGTTGGCCAGTGAGACTACGGAAAGGAGGTAACTGGGCTACCTCACTCTCTTTTTGTTGCAACAGTCTAGGGTATACATTATTTCCTCCAGTGAGCAAGAAACAGTTAATGTTCTCATCAAATTATAACGTCAAACTGCTAAACACAAACCCCATTCCGATCTGAACAAGGCAGACTCTTCTGAAACTGGACCAAGAACAACAGAAACACTCTTGAACTGCAGCAGTTCTTTCGTAATCACCTCTTGGTTCTTGGACCAGAATATGTTTATCAAAGATGGGTCTGTAGGATGCATTTTATAAGATTAATTCACTTTTGCTCCACCAGGCCCCAGCAAACTACCTCCTGCAATGATGGAGGCCATGAGAAATAACCACCGACAGCAAGTTTGCTGCATCTGAGGTGAAATGAGGCGGGAATGAGCTTGCTTGGTGTGCACATGGCCATGGGTGAGGGAACAGATGGCGGATGGAGGAGACACGCTGTCTCCTCCCACGGCAACTTCTGTCACTTGTTGAAATACATTTATGGGAGCAGGGCTTGGCTGTGTTTCATCTTGGGGCTTGGGCCATCAGCAAGATGTGAGTCCTGCACTGTTGTGATTTACATTACCCTGACCAGAGAATGGTCTCTGATCAGACTTTCAGACAGATTTAAAGGTATCTTAGCCAAAGTCTCATTGCTCCGGTACAATTATTTTCCCATGCAGGTGCTGCAGCATTTTTGAAAGTATACATCGATTCTGTTGGCTAAATGTGTGATGTGTTGTGTCAGATTGTGCTGGGCACCTTGCTAATTTTGATTAGCGTGTGTGGGTGTGTGTAGGGAAGAGGAGCCGCTGCAAATATTATGCTTAGAAAGTAAGGTTAGCAGCAGGCCAAAAAATACAGTTGTATCTGAAAAATGTGATCCCTGAAATGTAGAACAGCAAACTTTAACGTGCTGCAGAGAGTGATCAGGCATGGAGAATTCTGCACCGATTTCCTTCAGTTTGGCTGTCTTTTATAGGCTGTTTCAGAGGGAAATGGAGAGCAAAAGGTCACTGTTTTTAAGACACTCTACGTTTCCATGACTGCAAGAATATGACAACCACACCACGTATCCTTTGGCTTTAGAAAATATCCCCAGACACTGAATAGGCAATCAGCTTGCCTTTTTGTACGTTGGAAAAGGCTTGTTTTTCCTTCTTGAAGAGAGTCGTGACCTGTCATTAGTTCCTTCCCCTGAAACACATCACATTGCTGACAGTAAAATGATGTTTTCATTCTAAGAATTCTACAGGGAAAAAAGGGAGCAGCCGTTTTCTCAAGGAAATAACCTAACAAGACCACGGTGATTACAACAATTGGCTGGAACATATCAGAAAAATAAATGCTATGGTTACTCCAAACAAAAAAATACAAGAAAGGAAATTTCAATTGACTCTTTTAGAAACAGTTTATATGGAGAGATATTTTAAGGTGTTTTCCTTCAGTCAGCAAAATAAATCTATGTGAATGGTTGATGAAGAAAATTATTTTTACATTTCTGAATGAAATATGTGGTATATTCACACTGAAGATCATCTATAGTTTGGAAAAAAAAAGAATAAAAATCTAGAGCTTTATTGCAAAATTAAAATCACATGTAACATAATATAACATAACCTTAGACCCCAACCTTCCAAAGGCCAAAATTCAGCTCCTGATTCATGAAAATCCAATTGATATCAGTTAAGTCCCATTGATACTAATGTACAGGAAGAGAAAAATGTGTCTTTTGAGTAATGTTGGGCAAACCTGAAAGAGGAACTTTGTTTTATTTGGAGAAGTTGCAAGTTAGCTATGCAATGGTGGTTCTAAATATATAAACCAAACCTTTATAGCCCACTTCTGAAATATTTAAGGGACATATTCAGAAAGTTACTTGGACCAAGAACTAAGAACGAGCCAGAAACTTTCCAAAGGGAGCACACTGAAGTAGCTCAATAAATGTCCTCCGACCTACAGTAATTTGTGTAAACTAAAGTTCTGGATCACTGTCTACAGTGTGTTGTAAGGCAGATTAGCAGAATATCTAGGCAAAAATATTCTAATTGTTCAAGTAAATTATCTGTGAAAGCTTTGATTTTTTTTAATTTATAAATAGAGGTATTTATGTATTTTTTTCAAATACAAAAAAAATCAGACCATCAATTAAATTCATCTCTCATTTGTCTCAAGCCATGAAAAAAAAAATCACAAAGGTCTAGAAGTCATCTCCATTTTTGCCATGAAAAGCCATAAAAAAGATAACATGATATTAAGCATTTCATCTTGTTTGGAAGGCATACAGGTAGATTTCAATACGAAAGGTTGTTTAAAAAAAAAAAAAATTAAGTTTCACTTGCAAGTGTGAAGTCAGATTACACATTTCACAGGTTTTGCTCCAAACAGAGTGTGTATGTCTATACTGCAAGCAGCACATAAGCAGTTCATAAGATGCAATGTTAGTCCTTGTCAGGGAAAGAACAAAAGGTACAGGATTTTCTTTTACACAAAGACAGTGTTTCTAGGACAGCTGGAAAACAAAATTAAGCAAATGATACTCCCACCTGCATTCTGTAAGATCCACCTGCAACTCCCTAATAAATTTCAAGTAGAGATGTGTGGTTACAGAGATGAATAGATTCAAAACAATGTCACATCTAGAGATTTAGCTCTGAGAATGTGGCTCTCGTCAGTAAATGTGGCCACTCAGCAGCAGGACTCTTTAGAAACCATTTTCCAAATTGAAATAATACGACATGTTGCTCGGGGAAGTAGCCCAGGAAACAAATGCTCAAGCTGTACAACACCAAAATGAGACCTCAGGCACCAATAGTACATTAGTCTCCCAAGCTTTTTTTTTTTTTCCTAACTTCAGATTTTAAGCCCAAATATTAAACTTAGTAAAAGGTTGCATAAACATAAGGGACTTGGAGTCATTTAAGATGTCCAAACAATCCTATCTGGGATTCCTCCCTGGGATGGCAAAGACAGTTTTCCAGAAACCCCCTGGAGGGAATGGAAGAAGAACTGGGGCTTTGTTCCTGCAAGAGGCATTCAGAAAGACTCAGCGACAGAAAGTGGGTGAGGTTTCAGTGGCAGCCTCTACCAAAAACCAGAGTTGCTCAGATCAACACAAGTGGGGCACAAATCTCTGAAAGAGTATGCTGTTCAGAGGAACCAGCCTACCCCTTCATTGACGACCACCCCTATAACGCAGTTGGTGTTATGCCCACAGAAACAATATCTGAGATTCTCGTTTCCTATGGAGTAGTTCTATTATCTTGTTCCCAACCCAAAGACAGGCCTTCTTTTTTATGTAATTCATTTTTTATATAATTACAAACAAGGACTTGTCCATGAAGCCAACTCCTGATGGGCACAGCTGTCGCAACTGCTGAAGGTTCCTCTGTCCCCTGGCTTTGCTTTTGCACAGCATTGCTCTCTTTTCTTCTTATTTTGACAGAAAAGACATTTTAGCTCTTCCTCTTTGCAAGAGCAGAATATGGAGGTCAATAGAGCTCTCATTTACCATTGCTGTTCTTCTTACTGCTCTTTCTCCATTTCTGGTCAGCTTTTGCAGAGAAACTGGGCTGTCACAGCCAACGACCTGACCATTATCTTTTTATTTCACATTTTTACATTTCCCAGACTATAGCTCACAGGCAAGCTGAACCAATGCATCAGAACGAGACAGGTGAGATACTATTATAATGCTAAGTATTAAAAACTATCTCTGCACTGATTATGGAGAAAAAAGCTGCTGCTGTATAATGGCAACTGTTGATTCAATGGCTGTGGAAGTGCAGGGTGTAGAGGGCAAAAGCTTCTTTATTCAAAGGGAAATTATGCTTCAAAACTGGCTTTATTCCAGCACTGTCGATAGACCAGTTCTCTCTCTTTCCTCTTCTTTCTATATAATCTCAGTTACTTACAACATTAAAGGTCTTTAGAAGCTTCTTTCTGCAACAGAGCCCTGTTTCTGCCCCTCATCACCCCAGTGAATGACAATTTGAAAGAAAACCAGAAGCCTTGCTATGGATTTACAAGTTTCTCAGAGCAAATCACTGGATGCCAAAGAAGCTGCCAGGCTACTGCAACTTGCTAGCAGTTATAATCAGCGAACAAAGGAGTGAGAGGCAGCACCGAGGGGGAACTTTTTGTGAAAAATATTGACCAGCAAATTACACTGTAGACAGTGCTTTGGCACTTGGCTGTCTAAAGGTGACTCAAACGATTCGTTTAGCTCAGCGAGCTGGTTTCTAATTACATCAAATGCCTGACTGCTGTCAGTGGGCCCAGTATTTTGTGAGCGGGTGCTCTTCGCATGTGTCATTCATTACCTCACACTGTACCAGGAGCCATCTCTGCAGGGAGAATAGTTGGCAATGCCATTCGCTTGGATAATTTCCTCAGATAGTGGATTGCAACAAAACCCTCAAAACAATCCCATTCTACCCTTCCAAAAAAAAAAAACAAATGGAAAAAAAATAGTAAGAGTGAAAGAGAGAAAGAAAGAGAGAAGGAAGAAGGAAGGAAAGAAAGACAAGAAAGAAAGACAAGACTGAAAAAAAAAAAAAAAAAAAAAAAAACAGAGCCCCCAGCCACCACATGCTAATTTCAGTAAATGCCCTGGAATGAAATGGTGGCAAGTTGCTGTCCGGGGTTTACAAGTTGAACACAGTTTACCCTTCCTGGGTTTTAGCTGGACTCCTGCTCTGGTGCCAGAGTAACAGCTGTAGCAGCTGCACTTGCATTTTGCCACCCAGTACAGGCACCTGCTGCGACCAAGGAAGTGAAAACCCACAGAGATGCAATTTTCTTTTAATTACATTAGCCTGGTTTTGGCAGCCAGCCATACAACAGAGTAGTGGTGGGGATGTGGACTCTATTCACGATTAGAGCCTGTCTAGGGGTTACTTTTGACACGTGGCAGGGAAAAACTGGGCAGGATCCATATTAGTGCTGATTCCTGTTTGGGAGAAATAATCAAGACTGACACATTTGTTACGTGGTGCTAACTATATTGAACTCTTAGATCCGTTTTATACACTTTTCAGGCTGTCTGGGTCATAGTATTTATTTACATGCCACTGAAATATCCAGGATCAAGCCATGGGCCTGAGGAGTACCTGAAAATCACCCATGCTCTTTAATTGCCATTTTGACCCGAACGATGCTGCCCCAGACGTGCCTGAGCGCAGTCTGAGGGACGGCATGGGTGAGGCTGCTCCCAAACAGCCTGTTCCCAATAAGCTCTGCAGATGAGGACATCGTATTTTGGAGGGAGAGAAAGCTGAGGCATGCAGACACGAGCCGTGTGGTGCCAATTCTCCCCAGGGCCAGAGCAGGCTCTGGCCTGTTTCATTTATTCCTATAGAGACAGCCAGCTCCACCTGACTGTCCCTGGGTGCTGTGGAGAAGGAAGTGGGCTCCAGGTGTTTTCCACAAGAGGAAGAAGCTGTTCTTTGTTCCCAACATGCTCAGTGGCTAAAATTATCTTTTCTGTAGCAGGTGCATTCAAGGTCTCTGTGCTAGGATGGTCGCAGTGAGGAATAAATAACATACCATTTCTTACAGCTTACATTAGCTTCCTTTTGCCAACTTGCAGAATGTATTGAAGAAATATCATGACCCAACAACACCGCTCAAGCAATGCTTGTTCACTGTCCATTTAGCCTCAGATGCTGTCACTACCTGAATTAAGGTCTGTTTTCACCTTAGGCAAGCTCTTACTGCTTTTAACCTTCTGGGCACCATCACAGGAGGTAAGCCATGATGCAAAGCAGAACTTCGGATCTCCATCTTACATTTTGCCCATCTACATCAGAAAAGATGCCTCAGAAGCTGACAAAAAGCTCAGGCTTTTAAGACGCTCACTGTGCTCACCTTGGCAAGGGGATGTAAGTGGGGAAGACCCTGTGCACCTTCCTCTGCACGAGTAAAGTGTCTGCAAGAGACAAGCAATGTGTCCCTCGTTGTATCACCCAGACTTGGTCCCTGGGCCACCTGTGTAAATGCAATGAGCAATGCTCCTGGTATGCATAAGCTGCCACAAAAACCCTTCACAGGTGCCTGACTGTTTGAATTCCCAGGGCGACGTGCCACAAAACAGATGAGCCTCAGCACACTCTTTCTGTTCAGAGACCTGGCAAGCCCCTGGATCCTGTAGGAGACAAGACAAGGAACACACTGTAGACTCACGTATGCCAGAACAAGAGCCATCAATCTCTCTGCCACTGCACATCAGAAAGGAGCTGGCACCGAAAACAGAGCAAATGACATAGTGCAAGACGTTTCCTCCATAGCAGGGCTGTAGTGCAGACCAGAGACCATGCAGAGTGTCAACACATATGTCTGCAGGATGCTGAAAGACTCAATCATCAGAGGAGGATGAGAGCTGGGCTGAGTGTTAACAGCAGAGTGCTTGGTCATGAGGAACAAAGGTGGAAAGAGAAGACACAGAAAAGGCTTCTCTGTCCTGGCCGATCAGCTGGGTGAAATATTTGCTGGAAAACAGGTCTCATGGTTTCTTTAGTAAGGCTGTAATCATGCTTCTGTTTCTGAAGAGCTTTATTCCCAACAAGTGACAGGATTGAATAGCAATGTGAATAGCACTCGGGACTGTCTGGAACATGAAAAGTGGGGCTTTAAGGAGGAGGGCTGTCTGTGTGTTTTGAAGAAAATTTTCCATTTAAAAATGTGCATCAGATTGTTCATCAGTAATACTTAAATAAAAGAAATCACACTGCTATTTAGGAAATAGCCATTAAAAGGACAAACTCCAACTCTTTAAAGAACAATGTAGTAAAATTGGGGTAAATTAAAGAAAAAATCTGGTAGGTGATGTCAAATTAAAGAAAAAATCTGGTAGATGATGTCAGAGTAGTTGTTCCTGCTTTGAGCCACTGCTGGTGAGAGGGGAATCAGGCCTGATGTGAAGTGAGTAGATCAAACAAAAGGAAAGAGTGAAAACTGGGAGTAAAGGAGTAAGTAGTAATTGTGTTGAGCCTCCCTCCATCTTCTTCAAGCCCTGTATGGGAGAGAAGATCAAAAGCCATAAAAACCAGCTGAAACAGAAAGTCATCATTCAGGTTTCCACATTTCAGATGATGACCAGGTCAGTGGTGACCTTGGAATAAAACAAAAAGTTGTCACTGGGTTTGGATCAAGGTCTTGGTCACCTTCATTACCACAAGGAGGCAAGTGTGGAAAGCTGGATAGGAAGTCATATACAGATGGCCTTATTCTGTCAAAAATATGCTTTTCTTCCCTGATGTCTCAAAATAATGCATTGACAGCATTCCTTCAAGAAAGATGCCTTGCCAGGTAGAGCCTTGTACTGTACTCATGGAAACGTGGTGGTGAGAAGGATTTCTTTTATTTCCTGTTTTCTTGTTTGAAATAAAATCTGAATTCATTGCCAATCCCTGCTCCCACCTGTGGAAGCAGCAAAAATCCTGGAAAAAAGTAATTTCAAAGTCTCTATGGGTTGTGGATGATGGGACAACTTGGACTGTCAGCCGCAATAGGTCTACTTAAGACAGCTCATGGGGTAGTAAGACCTCTAAGGAATTAAAACTGTCAAACTGACAGAAAATCCATGAACCCAGGCGTTCTTTTTGTCTGTTTGTTTTTGTCCAAAAAGTGTGTGTGCTTATGGATGTATTGGAAAACAGAAGGGAGGGGCTTTTACCTATTCCCACCTTTTCAGAGCTGTACCTTTAAGATACATCAGCCCTGTGGTGGTTTACAGTAAGTATTGCAGCAGCAAGATGATGGAAATAAGTCACTCTTAGACATACAAAGCCTGAGGTAACACGTTGAGAAGCTTCCTGCTATTGTGGCATAGCTTTGATTTCGTCTCCCATGCTAATCTTAACCCCGATCTCTTCTCTTCATCCTCTTACAGTGCCTGTGGCTTCATTGCCCCAAATCTAAAACATTACAGCATCCTTACAGACATCACCCCAGCATTCTCACTCCCTGTCCTTCCTACCATGTCCTTTCCCAAGCTTCCCAGTGAAGTCAACAAGTTTTTCAGATTGTGTGGATATGAAATCCCACCTCCACCATGCAGAACTTCCTCCTTTTCCCCATCAGCTTGAGTCAAACAAAAGAACAAACTTCACAAAGAGGAAGAAATGTTGGAAATGTCTTACTTGTTAAAAAGACTCAATGTTAATGCTCTCTCCTTGGTAGTCACAGTTTCAGAACCTGAAAATAGGAATCTTCTTTTCGAGAATCTTAGCTGCAAGCTAGGTTACATGTCTGGGGGGAAGTACAGCTCTCAGGGAAAAAGTCGTCCAAAAATCCTTGTAAGAAAAGATAACTCAATGTACAGTTACATATGCAATTCATTTGCATCTGAATGTCCAGTATTATCCTGGCATTGTCTTATCTACATACAGCTGCACATGAAAAGGCCATTACAGTTATGTCAAAACAAAGCAACCCATTACAGTTCCCTACGAACCCAGACCACGTGCCACTCGGTTCTCATTGCCACCCCTTGCTTGTCTAAAAGTAACAAGACGCTTTCCCAGACAGCTCCTATTGATCAGCTCCTGTTGGCAATGCAAATTCCTTCCGTGTGCAGTCAGGCATAGCCATGAGCCTCAAGCACAAAGAGGTGGAGCTGCTCTTTGCCTTGCACAACTGGAGAATTTCCTGCTGTTTTCCCAGTCATCTGTAGGCCAGGTCTATCTACTCCACATCAATCCAGGACATCCCATTCATTTCAAGACTAGTTGCCACAAGACTCTCTGCAGGCGGCTTCCCAGATGGGGCCTAACTTCCAGCTTTGTTTTCTTTTTTTTCCATGTCAGGAGACATTTTGAAATAAAAGGAGCTTTGAATGTGTACGGAGGATAAGAGGAAGACTCTCAAATCATGGGCAATAGCCCTGACCATGGGCATTTATTGTTGTTGTTATTGGTTTTGTTGCTGTAGTACCTCCTGACCATCAACCAGTGTCAAAGTTCGCCACACTTGATACTATATAAACATACAAAATGACAGAAAAGACACTGAGGACTGACCACATAAAAAGACTAAATAAATAAGCAGTGGAGGAAGCAAAGAGCTTCAAAAATGAGAGAAGGATGGACAATTTCACACCGTTTTCAAAAGATCTCAGTTTTCTCTAAACTCTGCTCTCACTGAAGTCAATGGAAAAATTCCTCTGGACTTCAAAGGAAATAATGTTAGGTCACTGCTGAGCACTTCAGAAATACTATTACAAACATTTGATCAAGCATAGGCTAGAAACCCACTGCAAGAGGTAAGACTTATACTCAGATCTACTTAAATTCAAACTAGGATCCTAAAAGTAGAACTAACACCTTTAAAATCCTTATCAGTTTGATACTGAAAGTAGTTTCTCATCCTAGAAGTCTGATATGCACCTGTGGGTTTTTTTTCTTTCTTTCTTTCTTTCTTTTCGTTTCTAGAAAGCTAGATGGCAAAAGAAAGAAAGAAAGAAACAAAACAACACAGTAACAAAACAAGATATCACACACTATTATTATAGCATTTAGTATTTTTGAGTCATTTCTAAATGAAAGAAACACTGTCCAGACAGGTTCAGGCTGAAGGAAAATAATTTTTTCTTTCTTTTTATAAATTGAGGCATTTCTGAAGATGGCTGGTTTTTGCAGTACTCTTAAACATGAGTGTTTTCCTGGGAGAGGTGAAAGGTACTGCTCTAGAGTATTCATGGTACAGAGAAAGTGCTGGAGTGTCTGTAACATTTATCACTGCTGGGTGAACATAAAGCTCAACTTTATGCTTAACAGTCCTGTGGCCATTAAACTCATTTCCCATTTTGTTGGCAGCTGCTGGAAGAGCTCTTTGCATCCAACTGAAGCATGAGGAGCTGAAAATCCCCCTGCTTTAGTGGCGGAGAGCACGTTTCTTCCTCAGTTACAACCATTGCCTGGAGTTGTTGCACTAGCTGCAGCTCCATCTTTCTGGAATTTGCACCCAGGATCCCCCACAACAGTAAAACCACCATTTTGGCTTCTTGTTCACCAGCCATGACAGCTAAAATCTGCCTTTTGCTGCCATATGACTGCTAGCAAGAGCAGTGCAACTTCTGTAACGTTTGGTACAAAGCACGCCATCTAGCACTTGTGTTTTCTGTTGCAAATCCAGATTACAGAGCAAAGCTGCTGCTCATAAAGCATAAAAAAACCACAAGACTTTGCCAGTGGCAGAGAGCAGAAGCAAAGCTAATCCTTCCGAGTGCTCTCTTGCTGTGAACACAAGAAACTGTCACACAGGCAGAAATACAACAGACTTAGGTGGAGTTTTGTGTTTGTTTTAGAAGGGAAATGAGTGTGGCCAACTCTTCGGAATGATGTTGAACTGTTCCCATGGAGAGTCAGGTCTCCTATGAACCACACATGTAGTAAAAGCCACTATCTTTTGTCACTTTGAAAGACTCCAGCTGAAGGGGCTTTCATATCTCGTGGAAGAAAGGCATGCTTACGCAGCGGCTATGTTGCAAATGGGAAAAATAGGCAAGAAATAATAATAAAAAAATGCTGCATGGATTTTGCAGCTGGGGAATGGAAACACAGACCTACAGAAGACTGTAATATGTAAAGTTATATTGAGGATACAAGCCAGAGACACATGCAAGTTAAGAAAAAATTGGACCACAGCACTGAGCTGCAGGCCAGATCCTTAACTGACAGATCCCAAAGACTTTTTCCTCCTCTTGCCCTTGTTATGATGGTACTCCTGTCCAGTGAACCCTCCACCAGGCATGTGTAGGGTGAATATTAGCTGCATTCAATCTTTGGGACCCGTAATTTAATTTCTAATAATTACAAAACTTATGGTTCCCACCAAGGTTGATTTGGGCCTGGCTGGGAGAAAAGCTACACCAGCTGTGTGGAGAGGACAAATTATGGAAAGCTCATAAATCCTCTGAAAAACATTAAGGGAATTTTAATATTACTTATCGTTAGACAGGGTTTACATGGTCCTTCTTAAAGGGTCCAGATATTCAATGATTTTGAGAGAGCATCAAGCATCTGGCCTGACCTCCTGTGCACTTCCACACCACTGCCCCTTGCCTTGAGTCCAATAATATCCTTTCCATCTTTTAGCTGCTGTTGCTTTTACGACAGTGTTTGCCAAATTGTTGATGGTTATGGGACTCCACTATGGATTTATTTCTTGTCACTGTTATTGCCATTGCCCATTACTTTGTTTGTAATTCTGAGTGCAGACATAAAAGATGTTCTTAGTGCTCTGCTCTTCACACACAGAGAATTGAACCTCTCTTTTTTTAAAAAAAAAAATTTTTCTTTTACACACACATCTATATATAAGCTGAGAAATAAGCCTAACCTTCTGTGGATGCAGCCATTTTACCTAATCTGAGGCATCTAACAAAGGGACCAGATTTAGATATTTACCTGATGTTGGTTCATTTTATGCGTGGAGATAAATACACACCTCCAGAAGAGCTTGCTGGTCTCCGATGTGCTCAATTGCTCTTTAAACTAGCCCACTGTGGCAGAGATTAGGATATTACACTGCCTGAATTGGGGATCTCCTTTATCTTTTGAAGCTTAAAGACCCAAATTGGAAGGAAGGCTCTGAGCAACTATCTCCTTCTAGAAAATTAGTTCAAGGTTCTTTATTCTTCTGTGAATAACTGTCATGTAATTATTTAGCAATGTCCTTCAAATTAAGGACAATGGATAGAAATAGAAACAGGCAGAGAAAGAACCACCAGTTCTGGCTCCAGTGCTTTGGTTTATCATCCTGGGAAGCTGGAAGAAGCCTGAGTGAGCGCAGGGACAGTGATGGGTAAAGGCATCTTGCACATCTGGAACAGGGATGTGCAGTTCCTGCTCGTGCCACTAAGTGTCAGTGATGCTCTTAGAAATGGTCTCAAATGCAAGCATTGGAAATGCTGCTCAGGTAAATGGGCCTTTAGATTTTGCATTTCTGCTTTTTACAGGACATTTGGGAAAGAGCTTTGATGCAAGATGAAGAGATTCACAAAGTGATTTGCCCAGTTGTTGCGTGCCTGCTGGTCCCAAAGCCATCTCTGGAAAAACTGCAGCCTTTGTTGTGTTTCTGGTGATTCTCCAAATTACAGCAATGCAAATATTCAGCATGTAGGGAGAGAAGGCAAACACTGAGGGACATCTTAAACAAATTCGCCTTTGATGAGAAAATTGTGAAAGTCTAAGGGGCTTTTGTTGTTTCAGCAGTTGATAATTGAGGAAGTCAGCTTGCCAGCTCAATTCCACAAAAGCTGCCTTCTAACAAAAATCCCCTGCTAACTTTCAACAGCTCCAGTGGTGGAATATTAAGGATGAAATAATCTCTTAACAAGCAAAAATACAGAGAGAGAGGATTTGAAAGCCAACATGCTAGCACACAAGCCAGAAAGCCTAGAGGCAACAGGGGAGATTCAGCAGCACTTTTGGCCCTGGAAAGTCACTGTATATAGCTCTGCTGCATCACAAAAGTATGACTACAGCCTGCAATAAAGTAATCTGGCAGCATTGACAGCAGAATCAAGGAGCTGGTGTTGGCACACATGGGGAGCCAGAACAGAAAGCCCCTGGGATTCCAGGTAATCTCTCTTTTAAAGATTGGGCTGTGCTACCCTGAAGGTACTGCTCGAGAGGGGAAGGCAGCATGGGGTGTCATCATTTTGGGGAACTGACAGCCCCACTGAGCTGCAGCATGATGGCAAAAGTGCAAAGCAATATTGGCATGGGGATGTTAGTTCTGACATGCAATCTCAGACAGAGTTTCCTTGAACTCAGGGAGAAAATATCCCAAAGTGGCAAACTGTCTTGGCATGTGCATTCTGTAAAATCTGTTGACATAGGCCCACCGGGTACAAGGGTGTTGCCTCTCACCCACAGCCAAAATCTAGTTATTTGTGTCCTGGTTACAACAATTTGGCTACCTTTATTCAGCTCTGGCAAACATAAACTGCTGAGACATGTTGGATACAAATCTTAAATTTGTACTTAAGTAGGAGATATGCAGGCAAAGTACTTAAAAAAAACAACACCCAAATACCAGTTACTTAATGTTTTTCCAATCTGTTTTTCCTAGCTAGATATTTTTATTGGGAGATAGGAAGAAAAGATCATTGCTTTTCCATCCCTTTATAGATCCAAAGAAAGAATTTGCGATTGAAGCAAATTCTTATTCTTAATCTTCCTCAGGCCATGCTAATCTTGAGCCAAGCAGGCTATTGGCAGAGGACTTGATGCACTTGATATGCTGACAACGTGAACTCCACGAATCCCCTTTAACGATTAATTCACAGAAGCTATGTTGAAATACTTTTTTGTTTTGTTTTGTTTTGTTTTTAAAGGCACAATTCATCAAACCCTATGCAATTCACCAAAGCCCTATGCATTTCAGATTAGGCTAAAATTTTTAGGATCACTTTCAGTCTGGTAGAATCAGTCTGGCTCCACTGACTTTGTGTCTCAGTAGTTTGCCCAAGTTGAGGACCCAGCTATTTTATTTGGCTCAGGTCCCAGCACACTTAAAAGTCTGGAGATTATTGACATTATTTTCCACCACATGTGGTGCCAGCTGTATTAATCATTTCCCAAAGCCATGCCTCCCCCTTTTTATAGAAAAGATGACTTTTCTACCTGGTTAAAACATCGTTAGAAGTGTTGAGGGTTTTTGTTCATCTCTTTGGCCCCTGCACTAACACTGTCTCATACTAACTTGGGAAAAAAACCTCAATCTCGCTTTCAGGCTCCTCTTGCAAAATCTCCCAGGAGCCAAGGTCGAGTGCTGCTCTCCTTGCAGCCCGCAGCCACTTGATGGCACCAAAGCCCATGGAAAGGCCTCCGGGCTGCAAGGTGGGGCTGAGGCTGAGGAGGGAGAGCATCAGCTCGGGGTGCTGGCATCCTGCCCCCACGGCCAGACACCTCCGGCACCCTTCCAGCACCCGGGGACACCGGGGAGCGACCCGGGTATCCCAGCATCAGGTTCAGGGAGAGCGATACAGGTGGTGTCCGTCAGCTCTTCTCCAGGACTCAACCCGTGCTGAATCAGTGTTGAATTCATTCACAAAACCTCTCTCAGAAGCTGGCAGTGGGATTTCTCACCTGTCAGAGAGTTTCCATTTTTCTTCACTCTCCCCTCCGTGCTCCATTAGTCGTCTGTGTGAAGGACTGGGTTGCACTTCTCAGGAGCCACTTACCTTTGTAGAAGTGAAACACAGCACAGTTTAGTCCCAACGCATGTTTAGAAGTGACGCTTACAGTACCCACCATTCTCACTCATTAGCTGTGGGTATGGATCAGGCAGATGGAGATGCCATCAGCTGTTTTGTGACCATGATGTGACTTTTGGGGGAGCAAGAAAAGGAGCGACCCTGCTTTTGAGCATCATGAGATACAGCTCTAATCTTCCAGGCTTTAAAGCCCAGACAACAGGTTATTTATCTAGGAAAGCACAGGTACAAAGATGGGCTGTAAGTGGGAAAAGCAGATCCATTTTGTTCTTTGAAAGGACCTGGATTGTCCATGACAGCACTGGCCTTCTGAAAAGCTGGATTCATCACCATTTCTGGCCCTTGACATTGCTCTTCAGATCCTGCCAGCAAGCACGGCTCTGTGCTTCTTCTGGAGCTGTGGTGTCCTGCTTGCCTGTGGTGACCCGGTGGTAGATCTACAGCTCTTCCCAGAAGCAAGGGAAAAGGGACCGCAAAGTCTGCAGTGCAGAGGTGTTTCCTTCTTGCTGTCTCCCTGGGCAGTACAGACAACCCCTGTCCTATACACAGGGCCATCATAGCCCTGAACAAATACATTTTAGGGAATAACTAGCCCAAGGAATTTGTTCTTCCTCCACAGCTTGAGTGATTGGGGTAAGCTCTCAGATACCCCATTGGACTTGGTGATCTCTTCTTTGTTTTTTTTTTTTTTTTACGAAGTTTTCTGCAACATACTGAGCTGGAGAAGTTCATCACAAATACCAGCTCTCATGGTCCCAGACATAAAAGGCACATTTGGCACCAATACTGAGGTATGTTCAAGGCCAAGAAAATGTCATACAGGGAAGCCTTCTGCTGTTATATCTTTATCAGCCCAAAAAGCTGTTTTGTGTTTTTGGTTCCTATGAAAAAAACTCATGCATTTAATAACGCTTTTATTGCACGGTTCTGTGTACAAAGTGCAGTCACTATGAAGGCAAAGCTGGTACTGCAGAAACACCTGCACAGCACTATTGATATGCTCATGCTTATTCACCCCGTGTACATGGCTAGTCATGCACAAGCATGTGTACATGCTTCTACACCTACACATGCATGTGCAGAAATATATAATGCACGCAGGAACATAAATATGTAAATATATAAAACACAGTGCTGGCTTTGTCTCTGGTGACAGAACTGCCCTGCACTTCCAGCCTGGCGGCTTGCTGAGGTGTGAAGTTTCTTCACTTTTCCTGGGAAGGGAACATGAACTGCAGCTGCAGGTGCTGAGTCTCGGCTCCGATGAGCTCGTGACTGCCCAGGTTTGGGTCCCAGCAGTCTCAGGTCTCTCTTTGCTGTCACTGTTATTGTTCAAATTATTTGCAGACTTTACCAGAGCACCTGAGCAAGAGAATTCTGTTTCTAAAGTAGAAAGTTGAAAAAAAAAATCTCAACATGACTCAGTTTTCACTCAAGAGAGAGAATTAATTAACAAAAACCCAACACATATAAATCATTTGAAAATTAACATCTAGTTAAGAGTATGGGACTAAAGCAGGTTTTAGCCATACCACAGGGACTTGAAGGTAAAATTACTTCAGACTTGGAGGTCTGAGCTCAGTGCCCAGCTCAGAGCATCTCCTTCGGGAAGGGAGCTCAGAACCATGCAAAGAGGGCAGGGAGGAGCCTGTAACATCTGGCTTCGTCTTGTCTTTACCAGTTCCTGCCTCCTGCCTTTCTCAAGGAAAGTTTTCTTAGGCATTTATTTTCAGGAAAGGGGGACAAGCTAACCCTAATTCTGGTGGGCAGCAAGTCAGACTACCTGCATTTCAAGGTGCCTCCTGAGCAAGTACACCTGAACCAGTGCTAAAGAAGAAAATCCACATTTCAGTGGGACTGAAGCAGGGTTAGGAGATGTGCTCTGTCGTCTTCCAGGGGTGCATTCACCGTTCTACTCACACTGCTTCAGTGCCGAAAGCCATCTGCCCCCAGCTACCACTTTTTGCAGGATCAGGGCTTTATTCTCTACTACCTGCAAGCACATCTAACAGAGATGTCGGCCAGCTAAACTGATGCTCCCAGAGCTTAGCCCATGCTGTTACGAAACTGGTAGTGCTCAAGCTATGGGGACTTGGTGGCCCCAGCTTAAACCTTCAAATCCCAGGACCTGTCCTTCCCTGTGGTCAGAGTCTCCGGGGTGGGCAGCAGGGAGGGGGGTCTGATTGAAACTGCAGCCCTTGAAATCACCCGGATTATCAATTCCAGTCTCCTGTAAAATCAAAAGATCAAAAACTCCTTCAAACCAGAGTGCAGAAGCTTTTGGCCAGTAGCTAATAATAGCAAACCAATCCCTTTTAGACCTTCCTGCGCATGAAGGTATTTTAACAGGGAATTGTGCCACAGCTAGACATCCCTGAGCTGAGAACTGTGACTGTGTTTCTGTGGGCTTGGGCTCTAATCACAGAAGCAGAGCCTCCCTGCCCATTATAAGGTCCCAGCATAAACCCGGACCACTCAGTTTTTGCTTGCTTTGGCACATAAGGGTGAAAAAATAGGATTTCTGAAACTGCTCAACAGCCTTGTGATCCTTGGATTCCTTGGGATTTTTCTCTTGCATGCCTGCAGTCTTTGCTCCCTGCCTTAAGAAAAAGCTTTTTGACCAAAATAAATAAATAAATAAATAAATAAATAAAAGTTGTTGTCAATTTTGTGAGCCAGTCTTCTAAAAGGCCCCTGCTGGGCTTTGCACAGTGCAGCCCAGGTCCCATGAAAACTAATCCCATCTAATGGACTCTGTACTCCTCCAGAACAAATCGTGGGCTTCCAAGCAAGCACAACTGGGAAATTGTTTGCGGGATGAAAGCCGAGCCTCATCTCCTACCTATAGAAAATTGTGGGCCTGCAGGTAGTTAATGCAAGCTTGTGGTTTCTGACACTGACCACAACTGCCAGGGTCAGGACCTTAGAAAATAAAACATCTTCCATTTAAACTCAGGCAAACGTCAGACTCTCCCATCTACACCAATGAGTTCAACCTTGGCAGACACTCCTTGAATGTTTGCAATACCTGTATCAGGAGCCAGATATAATATGGTGATGGATAAACTGATCCTTAGGGCTTGGGAAACACTGGGATATAAATGTGGGTCACTAGAAACCAAGGTCCAGTGTTCAAGACCAAGCTCATTTCCTCGGCTTCCCAGAGACACTGTGGTGCCAGTTCTGGTGGTTTCAGGGGATCTGAGCACTGGATGCCCCCTGCTGGGGGCTGGCATTGCCCTCCCACACAAAAGCTAACGATGCTTCAACTCGAGAGCAACAGGAGCCCTACAGGACTTACTAGACGAGAAAGGTTTCTGATTCACTCTGGAATTTTATCTGAGTATATATGAACAATGTTATGCCTTGTGATAATGTAATAACAACATCAGCCAAGGAAAGTTGTCAGAGAAATAGACTTCTTCTCTTTGAATCATCAGTGGATATCTGTAACCACTGTAGAGATGATAGTCTTAGTGCTGCAACAGTACTTTTTCTGGAAGGCAGCTGTGATCAGTGGTAACTTTCTCTGAGAGTGCTTCAAGACACAGTATTTCAGATTTTTTATACTGTCATTTGTGATTAAAAATACCCAAGCAATCATCTTAAACAAGCTAGCCAGGTTCAGTCTTTACCTGAGAGCTGTCAGAAGTTGATCTATAAGATCCCATTGCAGGAACAGTGCTAGTAAAATGTAATACAGAACTAACACAGATTAAACATCTTAGACACAGACGGAAACTGTGAAATCTTTAAATCTCAAAGAAGTCCTTCAACTTGAATTTTTTTTCAAATCGATTATGTGATTATTGGATAAATAAACTATGTGATTGTTCAGCACATAAACACCCTTTGTTAAATGTGTCCGTCAATAGACAATTCATATAAATGATACTAACTATCATCAAAGGAGTAATAATGCCTTTATTGATGAATAAATCTCTAAAAGACAGATCAAATGGAGGTTAACTAGCCATGCATGACATTAGCAGGAATTAGTCTGAAAAGAGCCTTGCAGGCATGCTAGCTACTGTACGTGGGGTGGGAAAAGATGTGGGCCACATGTCATGGAAGGACCTGCAAGGTCAAAAGCCTAACCCTGCAAAGACCATGCGGGTTACTTTACATTATATTGTCTGGCATCATTATTTCTGTTTTGTATTTCTCCATTGTTTTCTGCGGAGGTACAAGGAGGCTTTTTTACATGGAGCCTCTTTTAGCATTTGTGAAGAGTGGTGAGATGTGGATGCTGAAGCACCGAGGCTGTACCCACGCACATTGGGACTGACTTCTCCTCCCAGCCTGGCAGAACAGGGGATGTGGGTGGAGGTGACCTACGAATGGTCACACGAATTGTCTGTGAAGTTGTCCAGAAAGTTCACAGGTCCTTACTTTTCTGCCCACACATGCCAAAATTCTTTGAGCTCCCAAAGTCCACATAAGGCATCAGCTATGGTTATAAGTTACTGCTTTAAAAACCTGTGGTTCTGTTTAGGCAGGATTGAGTTCCACAGAGAAGAGCTTATAAAATTTCTCAATAGCAGCATCTCATAAAATATAAAAATTGATATGACGTAAAAAAAGAAGAAAGGATTTGCATAAGAAAACCAACGATAGGACTGTAAGTTAATGGAAAAGACAATATTCAGGATCCAGAAAATGGTGTTCTACTGTTATATTTACATTTGTGACTCTCTTGGTCTCTATCCCAGAGGTGTTTTCCAGATGCTGTATGATTTTTTTTTGGCAGCCATGGAAAAGTAGCAGGAGGCTTTCTGTCACTGCAGAAACCCCAGAAAAGCCTTCCTGGTGCCTACACCCAGAAACCCATCACAACGTTGGGCCAGTAGGCAGGCACCACCACCAAACCCATGCACAGCCAGTGGCTGTTGCTCTTTTCACATTTTTCCCCTAATTCAGCTCATCCTGCCCTGCTCCTTCCCAGTGCTATGCTGGAAGGTGTTCAGTGGTGATGCTCCTTTTCCAGCAAGCTCTGCCAACTCCTCTAACAGGCATCTGTGTGAGGCCAGCGGCTAGCTTTTACCTTTTCCATGGAGATATATTACAACCAATATTAAGCAATGAGCACTTTTTCCCACATAAGACGAAATCAATGCACATTAGAATAGTTAGTTCAGAATTACGTAGCATATTAATGACCCACTTGGAAACTGCCAGTGATGAAAACTGGCTGGACAAACTATCTCTATTCACAGAGGGTTCCTAAATAGGACACTGGGGTGGCTTTTGGGAGGGATTCAACCACAGCATCTGAGGTGTCTGTAAGTAGGATTCTGTGGCTGAGCTGGTGCTCCAGGGTCCTGCACGGTTCCCAGGTTTCTAGTTAATGGAGGGAACAGCTCCATCGATGGAGTCAGCTCTGATTGTATCTCTGCTGATTGTGGAGGCACTCTAGGATGACTGCTTCAGATCTAGCTATCCACACTCTAATTTAGATCAGCTGAGTCTCACCCTAGATGCCAAGGGAATTTTGTCATGGTTTTCCCCTGATTTTTAGACGCTCTCCAGTATCATACATAGACTTTTTGTTTAGATATTTGCGCTCTGGAGCTTGCATTCGTTGCTCTTCACCTACCTATGGCACCCGATATATATTAACTGGAACCACCAGTTTGGCAGCAAGATATGAGCACAATATGGGTGCTGCAGCACCCTGACCACTCTTCCAGTAGATACTCCAGAGCAAGAGATAATCAGTGCAATAAGGACACAGGAACATAACGTTGAAGCCAGCCAAGTGAAGGTGGAGTGAGCTGTATTGGAAAGAAATGTAAGTGGTGATAGACTCAGGGAAGAAAGAAAGGACAGCTTTTCCTCCTTCCAACAGTGATAACTCTTGAAAAAGAAAGAAAAAGAAAATGTTAATTTGGAAATTTTACTAGTGAATTGCAATTTGCTTCAGTGGTCATTGAGTACATGATATTGGAGTGTGTTACACACTAGTTTTACCTGTTCCGTTCCAGAATATGCAAAGTGACCTACAAATACCAAGTATCTACCAATGTAGAGTATGAAAAACTAATGTACAAAATTTTGCTTGTCTCTGCAATTTTAGTGTTAATACAAGCACATAGTTTCAAAGGAGTATCACAAAATAGCATTCTCAAATCCCAGTGAAATTCAGATATTTAGGTACTTTAGAAAACCATCCCTGGAGGCCTGAGTAATCACAGAAGATGGCAATTTAATAGCCCTGGAGACTCATAACCTTAAATTGTCTAGAAACTAAGCACAGCAGGCAAAATTATCCATATCTTTCTTTAATCCTGTCAGCTCAGCAGCAGGATTATGCAGTAATGCGTATAGGACCAGTGGATAGAGACCGCTGATTTTAGGCAGCAACACTATTCCGGCCTATGGGAGGATCAGACCTACAGAAGTCTCTGTTGATCATCTCCAGAGCCATTTATCTTCTCTTGCACCCTCCCAGATACTTTTGGGTGATTCTTTGACGGGTTCTGCAGTAATGCTGGGTCTGTTTTCACCTTGCATGTCCTCATCACACTACTTTAATATTGGGCCAGCAATTCTCACCATGATGCCAGAGAGTTTCTTAGTTAACAGTGCCTCCATATATTTTCCTTGCCTATGGTTATGCCATTAATGAAAACAAGCCTTTCAGTGTCCTGACACTTTGCACCGCTCAATGTGAAGGGTCAGCCATGCAAACAAAGTAAACTTACTTAGATGACCCCTTTCTAAAATAGATAAACAGCCTGTGCTAGAGACAGTGGTCCTGGAGTAATCCTTCCAGTGATGCTGCTACCTTATCCCTGCTGAAAACAAGCACTGAGTGAGTGGAGGAAATGACCCAGCCTTTTCTCCTGTCATGGTATCTCCCCATCAGAGTTCACACAGAGCAGCGTTTTTCTCAATTTACAGTGAGAAAATGAAGCACCGAGAGCTGGACTTGTGTCACCTACCTTTAAGTAGAAAGCACACAGACATCTGCACCTCAACGAATAACACTGGGCTCCCCTTGCAGTCCATGAGGCATTTCTGAAGCACAGCTCATCTGAACGGTTTTAGATATTTGTTCTCACGTTTCAACAACTTGTTTTTGGTGATGTTGTCATTAGGAATAATCTAGTTAATATTGCTGCTAATAATAATAGATATTGTTGGCCTCCAGAGAAGAAGTCTCTGAAAAGTATTTGTCAGTGTAATATCTCACATGAACAACTGCATTGGGGTGTAGTCTGGAAAGCAGATCCCTCACAATTCAGGATATCACTCAGGACAAAATCCAAAGCTTTATTTCTGGAACCTAAATGCCAAAGTGCACTTTTCTAGAAATTCAACAGTAGTTACATATTGGGATTTTGGACTCAGTTCAGATACCAGCTTTTATTATGCTATTTACCCTAAAGCAAGTGATAATGATTTTATGTAAATTATCCTCCTACCAGCTGGTAAACAACACAATATTAAAGCACATGATACCATGCTTTTGCTGATCCGGACTGATTCCTGTTTGAGGCATTATTAACATAGACAACATTTTGTTTTCCCATAGGAGCTGCTTGGAGGACAATTAGTTAAATCCACTACTCTAATCATGTGGATTTGTTTTGGAGCAAGGCAGTCTCATAATACAAAATGCCTATTTCAGTTTGAACAAGCAGATTTATTAAAGCTTTTACATGCACACTGTGTAGCTACCATACACAAAATTAAAATCCATCTGGAGTCAAGGGAAAATACATGCAAACTAAATACTACAAGAGCAATAATATTACTAGCTCTCACATCAAGCTTGCAGTCAGTGTGATATTTTATTGTTATTCATAAGAAAACCAAACAGTATTAATACTTTCCACTCATGGCCAGGTCCTGATACAAAGGTCTGTATCAAAGACCATCTTTTCTAACAGCTCTTGTGCCTGCTTTGCCTTTTGTGCTGGGCAATATTATGGAGGTGTAAGGTTCTGCAGAAGAGGGGGTAAAGATTTTATGGAGCCTAAAGAGCTGGGGGTGATATTAGTGCTACAGGGCCAAGCACCCACCTGGCATCTCCAGTAGTGCCCGTGACCATTTCCTGACTCGATCCCATCACTACACTATTTTGCCCTTCGTAAGTACTTACAGAATCTGTTACCCTGAGACAGAAGAATAATAAAATGGTCCATGTAATTATGCTCCAGGATGACTTGATTCATCCTGATTAATTACACAGGCATAGTATCTAATCCCCAAATTTAGAACAGTGGTTGTGTTCTAATTATATCCTCTGATAGCTTAATTCCCTCTTTAAAGCCCACCTAAAAATAGTTTGTACACATTTTTGCATTACTCTCCCTCCAAAGGGAAAAATTGGCACCTATCACAAGATCCCATAGACAACCCTAATTGCTCCAGTAAGGCTACTGGGCTTTGCTTGGGAATCCATCCCCCCAAGCAAGGCACCACTCAGCAATGCAGGGGCAGATTTGTCCAATCCTTCCACTGCACACAAGACAGCTGGTCCTGAGAAGAAGTCTGAACATCTATGAACAGTGAGAGCATTAGATAGTGCTATTTCCCTCTTGGAGATGGTGAAATGATGTAGCCATCCTTAGTGGCTTGACCAGAATCACAGAAAGAATCAGTGCTGGGATTAGAAGTGCAAACTCTCTGTGGTCTGGTTATTGTCTTTACCTCTTAAATGAGAAAATTGTAACAGAGCTGGGATGAAGGTACCAGTAGCCATGTTTTTGAATATACTCTCTGACCTATTCTTCATTCACATTCTTCAAGACAGGTTTCATTCTTACATAAAAATACTTCACCGGTATAACAGTATAGTATATACAGGGGTAGACGTAGCTACATCTGCATAAAGGCCACTCATACACTTATAAACAAAGAAGATCTTCTGTAGCTGCTGCTATATAACCCAATAGGGATATAATCACAACTGTATGGAAGGCTTGAATGTTAGGGTAGAAGAACCATGCCCAGAGGGGTTAAACTGCTGTTAGGGTTTTGAGTAGTCAAAGCCACATTGCATGGCTTTAGTGGGAGATCAGACTTGAAAGCAAAGCTAGGACATTTGCAAGCAGCAAACACCATTTATCGAGATTACATTTTAGCTGTATGGCCGTTATATTAACACAGTCCAGCAAGAAAGAAGCTGATTCAACCAGGCACAGCCTAAAACTGCAGAATCATCAGGTCTGGGCCACGCTGAGTTGCTCTGCTGAAAAAGTCATGCCACCGTGGGCCTTCCTTGGTGTGCTGCTTGCCCTTCCAGTGTCAGAGCTGATTCCACCTACCATTTTCTCGTGGGACCAGGGTGAAATATTCCCTGAGATAGCTTTGAGAAGGTGAGTGCTGGCTGCTGGATAGATCTAAAAAAGGGCCTCAGTGCTTCTGAAAGTGAAATTTCCAGTGCGGCTGTGGGGAGATTTGTGGTGATTGTCTTAACACAACCATGGTTTCCTTGGGGCTTTTTGAGCCTTGGTATGTTTTCTTTGCAGCACATTCAGCAGCAGTGCAGCCCTGACCCACTGTGTATCCATTGTGCTAACCATTTCCTAGAAGTCAGGTATGAAATCCAGTTGGAGACCTGCCCCTGAAGTCTACAGAGGACCAAGTTACATTTAGTTGAGAACACATTTAGTTGAGTTCCTTGTTATCACTTTAATACTACTTTAAGGAAAGGATAGATAGAGGAACAAAATAGAATAAAAGACGGAGCAAGAAAGAATAGAAAGTCAGTCTAGTTTATTTTCCATAAAATGTGTCATGTACTGTTCCACTTGTTGTTAATTAGTTGAATATATAATCACCATATTATGTTAGTGGCTAATTGCTTATTTTGGTTCCATTCTGTCTCACTAGGCCAATTTACTGTTCTACATCTTTTTTGCAATAGTTAAAAGGATGATAACAATAACAGAAACATCTCCAATGCTGCCTATCAGACCCTTCCCACAATAAAATTGCTGCATACACATTTCATTTTGCATCTCACATTTATTTCCTGCTGCATTATACTTGGAGCTGATGTCTATATTCTGCTCTGATGCAAATGACAATGCGTGATTTAGAAACAGCAGAATTAGGAAACAAATTCAAAACAAAACAGCTGGCTGAAGGTAGATATGGACTTAAGACAGAGTGATTGGGTACCACAAGTTTTGGATTAATGGTTTTAGATTTCCCAGAATCTCAGGAAATATTATGAATCCTCAGATCTTATATTGCACCCACATCAGAACTGGTGTGGGTGATAGGAACTTTGGATTGTGCTTCAGACAGCTAAAATTTCAAGGACTTACTAAACCCTGCTGTATTTCTTTAGCACTGAGCTCAAAAACAATTTTGAGTTTTGGGTACAAAACACAAGAATCTGATACAAGATCTTGATTTGATCTCAAGCTTGTTCCTACACCAATTTGCTATAACCTTTGTTTATGCCATGAACAAAATGTACTTTAAAATAGCTTGGATTTTTTTTTTCCTGTGATATTTTAGTGATATTTATTTACACATATGGGTATAAATACAGACATAAGTATGGGAAGTATCTTCAATTAATGTATTGATTTTCAAAATATAAAGTAAAAATATAGTTTTAATACTTTACCCATCTGTGACATTACATCACTTTCAGAAAACATCAGATCATTTTCCTTTCTCATTAACAGGAAAAATCTTATGAATGTTTTCAGGCATTAAATGTTTTCTTGAAACACAGATTTACCTGTGAGGAGACCCATTGCAGATGCAGCCTGAAATTTTCATTCCCCTGAATCGATAGAGTCCTCCAGTGACCTCCAGAGAGTCAGCCTTTAAGGTACAACTAACGAACATGTTCTGAGCTCGAAATTACAAACTGTGAGGATAAAAAATCCATGAATGAAAGGATTCCTACGTGTGACTGCAAAGCGACGGTCAAATCCTCAGCTGGTGCATACTGACCCACTTCTACCTCTCGTGAAGATTTCCTTCCCCAGACCGATATTATACCATTACATTCAGCACCCCATCCCCAAACCCAGTGAACCATGATTCAAAGTATCAAAGTGTTCAAATTACAGCATCCCTACTGTTTTTCCCCATCTTTTCAGACTCGAGATTTTACACACAGCATCAGCTGACACAAGGAAACACTGTCTTATTTGGGCAACCTCGTTCTCCTCACCTGCCAACTGCTTTGAGCTAAACAATCAATGCTGTCCTTCTCAACTTTTTCCTTTCCAATTAATTAATTTAAATTGACCATTAAGTCAGCAGAGTTTTTGATTGATATTTTCATTAACAACCCTCTCATGCAGACCTGTCCAACACCTAAGAAATGTATGATAATGTCCAATCTGCATGAAGGGGTCTGAACATCTCCCTTCACCTCTCAGTGCTAGTGAGTTATTACTCGAATTGTGCTTGCTGTTTCATTGAGTGTAATTTGAATACAGATTAGCTGCCCCAGTGTTCCAGAGCTTTGGCATTATCATTACTGGGGACAGTAATTTGACTGATGAACACACAGGTTATCACAAGGTCATCACCTTCACAGTATTGGAATGGTCCATCGTCCCAGTTTTGGAGGGAAGGAGGCTAAACCTTTCAATAGCAAAATTAAGTCCTGTAAATTAACTTGTCCGATAACTTATTGAATAAATCCTTTACTAATTAAAGAACCAATAGGCCCCTTTGTTCTCAGATCTTCAAAGGCTTTATTAAAATCAATGAAGTAATATCAATTTAACAGTATTTTTTTAACAAGAATTAAGATCCTTCATCCAATTAGACACAAACGTTCTCTATATGTAAAATGATTTGAAACGTGAAATGGCAAAAGGAAAAATACTAGGTTTACCCTGTGAAAGCAATTTTGTCAGCCATGCCTTCTGAAAACACATCTTCTTTCTATAATTAGCACTGAGAAAGTGATAAAGTAACTGAAAAAATTCTTTAAACTTACCAAAAAAAAAAAAAGCGTTTTATTTTACTGGAAAAGTGTCACACTGACACACTATCACTCTTATCATATTCTGACATTTTCTCCAGTGTAAAAATTCATTGAAAAATGCAAACAAAGATAAAGTGCATAATTGGAACTAAAACACATAAGCTGGTGTACAAGCAGAAATTGTACGAACATCAGTGGGACGAGCATATTGATTTTTCTATGCTTTTTTTCTAAGGAACTTTCGGCTGAGTAGCTTTTTGGTTACAAATGAAATGAACATTGTGGCCTCAAGCCAACCTCAGCTGATCTCCATCCAAACCATCCACTGGTACACTTGGTATTATCTGTTGGTCAAGACATTAGATATAAGTTACAGTTTAGTTACAGCTAAATGAAGAAGACATTATAATGCTCAATTTCATCAAGTCTGTCTCTACACAAATGTATCATTTTTATAGCTCTGTGCCTAACAACTCTCATGAAAATATTTTTAAAGGGTGCAGTTGTATTTAAGGTTTGAAAGAAATGTAAGGTTCAAAAATTGAAAATGTCCTTTCATTATTTTTGGAGAAATGTGCTCTTCTAAAGCTAAAATGAAACACTATTATTTTTTTGTGTATGCTAATAAAAATATGAAAGACAGAGATACTAAAGATCTGTGATCATAATACATGCAGTCAGTAATTCAGAAGTCTATGAAAGAGCACAAATGTTTTAATGATGAAACAATTTTTTTACAATGATGAAAATAGGAACGTTCTTTTGATGGAAGTTATACCGAAACATGACAATATTTTTGTGAGAACAAGACAATTAAAATGAAAATGTGCAAATGTAAAGCACACTGATTCTGCCAACTACAGCAGGTACATGGAAAATTTATTTCCTGTGTGACCATTAATATGGTCCCGATATGTACAGTGAAAAGTAAATCAACATTTAAAAATTAATTTTGCACCAATAATGAGAAATGTCATTCATACCATAAGTATATAATTTATTTAATGATAAAGGGTGAGCAATTGTTAGAAAAAGAGAGGCAGAGTTGGGTAAAATTGAACAGGATCAACTAAGTGCACAGCTTTCAAAATTCATAACACATAACATATTTTTGAAAATGCAGTAGTGGTATTCCATATTTTTAGAAATTATCAAATTCCATCAAAACATTTTGATGCTTGAAAATTTTCAAAGAGCTCCTTGTCTGAAAAAAATCAAAAAAATTTTATTCTCTCAAAATTTGAAAATTCAAGGTATTTTGAATTCACCATTTTTTTCCAGGATAAGGCTCAAATCTCCTTTATTGAAACCTTGACGTATAAAAATATATTCTGAACTATATGTATTTTAATCGAGGCAAACTATCAGTCGTACCAAACACTTTACCATGCACAATGCCGTAAGGAAGGACACTACCCAAATGTGCACTGCAAAATTACTTTGCTTCAGTGCTCAGAGATGGGTGCAGTAACAGAACTGCAGGTCTTTGTTACAGTATAGGAGCAAGACTAAGGTCTCATCTACACCTCTCAGAGCAGCAAAGCAGTAGTGGTGCTACCAACATGGACAAACAAGGTTTTCCTTCTACTGAAGAATCTTGACACTAGTGTCTTGCCCCAAAATAAAAGAGTGGAAGAAAAAAAAAAATAACGGCAGAGTTTTCAAGGCACAAAAATCAAGCCAACACCAAGAACCTGACCCTTCCATGCAGAAGTCCCCAGCTGAGATCATCCATACAGTGCACAAGGGTGGCATACGGGTATATGATAAGGTGCTAGGAAAGGTGCTGCTGGCTGTGGCAACATTTAAGTTTGGACTGAAAAGTGTCCTGGTGTTACTGGCAGAGGAACTTGAAAGTGAATCCCTGTTAAAAAGACTTTGTTGAAACTGCTCTGAAAATGTTGCCTCTAAAGACAGGACAATTTATTGAGGTGGGGTGCAAACAGCTTCACCGCATGTTCCAGCAGGATTCATTACCGTTTTTGTCAGATCTCACTTTTAAAGCTATCCTAAATGTATCCCAATTTATCTTTCACACCACTTCATCCTGCATTCTCACTATGTATTATTTTTGACCTTCACACATTTTGCCAGCATTAAGTAATTAATTCTCACAATATCCCTCAGAGGGAAGTGAGTAAACACCATTATACCTCTTCTAAAACCGAGCCAAAGAGGTCCTGTGAGCTCTGCCTGAGGCCATCGTGTTCTGTTCTTTTTCTTGGTCTCTCAGCACCAAGGCAGAGCAATTAGATCCTGACTTTTCCTGGCTTCTAGGCATGGGCTTGGATCACTAAACCACACCTTTACTGACATTAGCAACCTACTGTGGCCTAGAAGATAAAGAGCTGAAACTCAGGAACATCATCTATGCCAAACTTACACTATATTTTTTTTTAATGAACAGTAATTCCTGTTTCTTGACACAGAAGAAGACAGAAAGATCTAAAAAATATTTGCTTTGTGGATAAATTCAGACTATGTAAATCAATTAGTCATCAAAACAATTTGACACTTGGAAAATTGAATCTTCAATTAGATGTTATCTTCCCAATATCCTTTATATCCTCCCTGGATAGAGATAACACCTTTGTTATCTTACTGAGAATCCACCTCCCCTACTTTAGCAGAAATGATCAACTGATAGTTATAAAACCCTTGATGTTTGTCCTTGGTTGAAAGAGTCCCACAGAGACATGAAAACATTAGCAGCCATGGGATGAAACATTAGTTACTATGGCCTCAATAGTGAGATTTTACAACCTGGTTAAAGTGAGTGATTCCAGCCCTTCCCAGACCCGTGATTTAATGATACCTTTACCTTGAAAGCTGTGTCTGAACCCTGTTACTGGCAGGAAGGGAACAAACATAAGGAAGGTTTTCTTTTTCTAAGAAAGTAGTACCTTGTACCCACTCCTTCTCCAGCCCAGAGAGGGAAAGTGCCATGCATGTAGGAAAGGGGTCCGATCCATACTCAGCAGAAGTGGCTGCAGCATCCCTTGAAGTATGACTTTGTCCTGTCATCAGGGACATGGCTGCTGAGTGAGTCCACGGGGCAAATCCAGCAAGTGCTCAGCTGTGGGCTGAGGAAGGTTTACACAAGCACTGGAGAAGGGTTAGTCTGGAGGCCTCATCTCTGTCCATGCACTGGAGCCCAGAACTGCCTTGTAGGGTGTGTCTGAGACAACATCAATGAAGAAATACACTACCCTGACGTGATGGATGGCCAAAACATTAATTTCTCATTTGGCTTCCAGATTTTATTGAATTTCCTATATTCATTATGGTCTCTCATCTAGGTCTGGCATTTTTTTTCCTATTTTATACTGTGAGCTCTTCTAAGCACCACATTATCTAGATAGGAAAAGAGCAATGTCAAATTAACCTCCAGACCTGTCTGTTCACTAATCCACAATGCAGCTGCTACTCCTCACTTGTAGCTCATTGAAGCTCCCTGTTATTTCTTGGTAATTATCATCTATTCAAAAGTTGCTGAGTACATAAAGCCCCCATTGGCACTATTCCTAGATATCACATAAAATGCACTCATTTACTCCAGCTGCTGATGACCCTCACAGTCTTGGTTTACATATCTTTGAAACTGTTCCCTGTAGAAGAATGATTTGAAGTGTTATTGCTCCTCTGTGACCCATCTGGTCCAAACTCTGAAACACGAGGAACATGCTTTGAGATCAGGAAATGCTAAAACATACGGAACATCCTGCGAGATCCTCATCTTGATGACATCCTCATCAACTCTGACGCCAGCAGTAACCTCCTCATGGAGCTCAAGTAGGAAGCAACCAGCTCTCATTCTGAATGCGATCTATGTAAGAAGCTTTTATTTGTAGAGAAAGTGAAGTACCAGCTCTCTAACATTAATAACTCCAGCAAACTGTCAGTAGAACTCTTTTTTCTGGGATAACTTCAAAACTTACCATGTGCATGGACCAGTGCATGAACACATTTTGATACTAGCCTAAGTCATCTACCTGTTCCAATCAATACAGAGGTCACCTAAGGTGCAGAGTCCCAGTATAAAGGGAAGGAATTCAACTATTCACTGCAATATTAAAAACTAGATAGCAGAAAAAAATGTTCCTCTAAGTCACACTAAAAGTCAGGTTTGCTCTAATCATAATCTTGGCTTGCTTTTTTATAATGCAAGGGACAATTATTTATTTTAGATTAAATTTAGATCTCAGCTGTGAACAGTGATGTAGAGTATAATAACTGAAAACTCAGTTGTGCTTAAAAACAAAGATTATGGCTTCTTTAACCTTCAGAAACTATATTCTATTATAAACCCATGTTAGTTACCTGCTGTAAATATACTAAAATCAACATCAGATAAATACAAGATGCATCAAAAGATTTAAGGCACCTGTTGTGTATTTAGAAGAATTATATCTTGTTTATGGTACAGTATAAAATGCACAACTGATTTATATAACAGCTAGTCTATTGCAGGGGAAATCTCATTTCAATCATAAATGGCAGAAGTTGATTTAAGAATTCATTCTTTAATGGGTCTGCAATGTTCAAATTTAAACTCATTCAATTCATCAGCAAAATATTCAATATGGGGCACAGGGAACTCATTTAGGCAAACAGCGACTTTTAATATAAATTTTCCAGGAGATTTCTTCATTGATTCAGCAGTTTAGTGCAAAATGATTTGTGCGATACATTCTCAAGGATCAATGCAGGCCAAGTCAATGGCTAATATAAAACAATCATCCCACTGACTACAGAGAACGTGTCAATGAACTTTGACTTCACATTGAACTGCACTGTGGAAAGCTGAAGAAAGTCTGATAAAAATTAATCATGACTTCCCCCCCTTACCTTTACCCGTTCTCTATTATTATTTTTTGTTTGTATTACAACAGAACTTGGAAATCTCATTCAGGATCAAAGCCCCGTAGCGCTGGGTTCTGCATACGCACATGCGAAGATACCACCTTTGCCCTTAAAAATCAATATCCTCAATCCCCTGGCTTCTCATGGTGTGTACCACCGTCTCACGTAAATGTGGGGATTACAACAGGGAGCTGGCTGAGCTGCTACAGCATGAACCAGATAACTTCTGTGAGACTTGTAAGCCTCAAATCTCCTCTGGACAAGGCATAAAAAGGGGACTATAATATAGCAATGACCTCAGTAAGGAGTGTCTTTGTGTTTTGCACAGTGAGGGCTGCCCCCGTGAAGGATCTTGGAGGTCATAGCGCAGGATCAAAGCCTAAGAAAAAGAAGAGGAACACATATACTTTCATTTGCTATTATGCCTAAATTTTAAGGCCCTACCTAGAACTCTTTGGATGGACTTCTGGTGAAGTCTGCTTGCTATCAGTAGTAACAAACACCATTTACCCATCAACCTTCTCTTGACTGAATGATTGTGATGATGTGAGCAGAGGGAGACTTGAAGATTGAAGAAGCCACCCAAATGAAAGAGAAAACTATTAGCACAATAAGTGAGAAACATGCAGAAACTCTAGATGGAAGATATTCATGTTAGGGAACACTGGGAGGAAGCCAAAGAGGTAAGCAAACTGGCAATCAATTTCAGAGATATTTGTAAATATAACCAATCCTACCTTGAATGTTATTGTATTGTTCACATTTTGGAAGGATTACTTTAAGTGAACAGCTGAGATAGGGTGAAATATAAACACAGGAGAATAAAAGCAGGATCTCAGCTTGTCAGACTAATCTAACCAGTCATCCCAAATCTGAAAATAACCTGGTTCCTTTGATTCAATCAATCTATTTTACCCAGAGACTACTGGCACACTCTTTCCTCCCAAACCTGTACAGTAATTTCATTGTTCAACTGGTAGGCCAACGAAGTAGCTAATATAGCACAGCTCACACTTCCTTAGGCAGGATTCATCTTATTGCATAGAAAGCTCCATGATATGGAGTCAGTTTGAATTATTTATCCCATTCTTGAACTTACCTACTGTATTAAGCAACTAAATCCATTTTGTTAGATCATCCAAATGCAGCCTTGAATATTCTTTTTGGGTTTTCAGTCTGGTAGTATAAGGTTATAGAGAGAGGAGAGCAAATGTCAGCTCAACCTGCTAACTCTCAGCTATCATAAACATCTATGAGGATGAATTACTATGGGAAAAACTTAGCAACATTTTAATTTGAGAATTAAAGTCTCAAATGTCTAAAAGACATTTGAGACTTTAATTAAGACATCTAAGAGATTCTCAAATGTCTAAGAGACATTTGAGAATTAGTACACTGCAGCTTTACATTTCTTTTTGATGCTCCTGGTGTACTTTGGACTAATTTTAGGGATGCAGAGGAATATTCTACAACAAAGTACTTAAACAAGGTTTTGGCAAAGCAACATCTCAGTATGTTGTGATGGAGCAGCATCTGAAATACTGCTAATTCTATATGTAGCTCTGGCCACTAAAGTGCCTGGAAATAAGCTAGAATACATTTAAGAAATTTGCACTTTCATAAAAGTAAGTATAATTGCGCATCTGATGCTGCTGAATAACTTCGGTCCAAGCATAATAAATTTATTTTAGATTCTGTCTCATAAAAGGCTTTCTTGGTTGGTTGCAGAACCTGAATGAGTGATGTAGATCTGTACGATGATGTTGCTTATAGCTGTGTTCAGAGGCAAGTGGGAGATGAGTTTTCTTGGTTGCTTTGTACACACAGTTTTTTTAAAGCACTATCTGAACTAGAAGGGGTATTTACAAACATATATATAAAATGACATATGTTACAAAAACATTGGGTTAAGAGGCCTGGTCTTCTAAATCAATGACTTCTTAAGGGTCTATACTGCAGTCCCATTTCTTCCCCTGGAATTTGTTCCAACATGGAGCTAGAGTACAACTGGAGTATTTTCTTGGGCCAAAAGGTAGGAAAACTGCCAGATCCCAGTGTTCACAGGTAGTTTTGAAGGAGTTGGTGGGACTTGGAAATAGCATCATGGTGTAAGAAACAGCTCTGGTTTTCTCTCTCCAAATAGACCACCATTTGCTGAGCTGGAAGTTCAATTCCTGAACTTCATAATCTGCTTCAGAAAACTGATGGGAGAGAAAGTGGGACATTCATTTGGGTTCAGATTGAAAGTTGAAAAGACTGGCTAGCGTTTTTAATGGATTTCTAGTAATCTGATACTTTTAAAGCCTGAATATAGACTAAAGTTACACTGAATGCCATATAAGCAGAAGTCAAATAAGATCAGAGCTGGATGTAAATATTGTCAGTCCTGTCAGTGTGCCTGTACATCTTGCATCCTAATCCTATGTCCTTCAGGGACTGTGAGATTTAGTGACTGCAGTAAACTTTGTTTGTCAACTATGTAAAGTACATTGCAAAGCTTGTCTAATGTCTTTTGCTGTGTACCCAGGTTAGCTCCATACCATGCATTTCTGAAAACACAGAAAGGCAGCAGGAAAAACAAATAAACAAACAGTGGGAGCAGCAGAAATTTTCAGTTTTGACTGTCCCAGCTTTGGCTGTTGACAGGGAATTCATGTCTGATTCAAACCTGAAGGATCCTTCTGAGAGCATACAATGTTTACAAGGTCTGAAGGGCTTTCCCATTGCAATGGTACAGAAAGCATGCTGTGTAAATTACACCACCAAAAATTTCAAGTCAAAGCCTTTAATTGTAGCCTCTTTAATTAGAATCAAGTACATAGGACTTTACCACAAGTCTTCTGAAACGTACAGTCTCCACATTGATTTCAATGGAGTTTTGGATGGAATTCTTAAGATTTTTTTTCTTTTTTCTTTTTTTTTTTTCCAGAGTTGCTGAACAATCAGAGCACACATTGACTCTAAGAACCAGCCTGTATTATCCATCCAAAGACAACAAAGTACCTCATTTTAGACACTGCTCACTGCTTTACATATTGTAGCCAGGCTTTTAGCTGGCACATCAGAATGCTGCAGTCCCTTGCATTTACTTTGAAGAGCATCCTGAACATTGCTGGCACAAAAGCAGGTGCAAGTGAAATGCATTATATCAGTTTGGTTAGGTGTCCTACCAAAATATCAAAATAGTTCTATACGATGCTCTGAAAATACAGTCAGCTCTTATTCATGCAGTGACTTCTTGGTATGCTCACTTCTTAAATAATGGTATATGTCTGTATCATTAAAGCATGAGCAGCAGGAAATATGAAAAAAAAAAAAGCTGTGTCAGACATTGAATTTTGGAGCTGTATTTTTCATGACCCATTGAAAGGATCCCAATTATCTGATAAAAAAGGCCTCAGTAATTTTGTAATAAGTAAATTGCTTCATACTTGACACTGCAACTGGAAGCACGCAAAACCTTTTCTGCTTTGATTATCAAGAATAATCAAGGAAGTTAAACAGCAAAAGTTATCATAAAGCTATTAATCCTTGGAGTTTCATTTTATTTTTGCAGTGTCACAGGGAAGATGATACCAAACCTGTTAACTTAATTTCCCCATGTTTCACTACTCAGGATGCGAATGCCAGTACAAAACTTTTACATGCAAACCCTACTGTAATGAAAATCAAAGAATATATTGATTTAATTTCCAAATTATTAATCAACTTCACAGCTGAACAAAAATATTGTATTGCTCAGCTCAAGCAAATCCTAACATCCTTGCCTCCAGCTATGAGTCCAAGAACTGATGAAGGGCAAAATAGTAATGTATGTACTGTACATGTCTGGGGAAGCTCAGCATTCTTAGAGAATAAACATACAAGCTGTACAGCAAAAAAAAACAAAACAAAAAACATTTTGCAATATTCAAATGAATGAAAAATCACAGAGGAATAAGGATAATCTACCTTCAGGACCACAACTTCCCATGCATACTCACTCTTATAAGAGGTAAAACAGAGCACAGGATATCGCAATAAAACAAATAATGGCAAACAAAGATAGCGCATCAGGAAATTTGACTTTTTAAAGTATATTTCCAGTATAACAGTCTTCTCGCAGAAACAGACATTGATAACCAAGAGGAATGGATGGCCAGACTGCAGAGGAGAATATCAGTTAGGGGATTGTGTAAGCGATACAGAGGGTTGGGTCATATAGCAGAACTAGAAATGTAAGATAGTGAGCAGCATGCCAGATCAGCTCGCTAGTTTTTGCAAGACTCAAAAATGTCATACTGATACAAGCTGCTGTGTGCACAGCTCAAGGGAGAGTCTGTCAGCTGCAACTGCCCAGATCCCACAGAATCACTGAGTTACCTGGTTCTCAGGTAGCCAGAAAATCTGGATAAAGTGCAAAATTAACAGCATGAAAGAAAAACACACACACCCTGTCTAAAACAATCTGATTTCTCTCATAATTTTGTATTGCAAAGTAAATTTAAGACAAACAGACAAAAAAAAAAAAAAAAAAACTTATTCAGCAATTACTAAGTTTGGCCTGAACTTGATTTCAGACTCAACTAAGCATGAACTGATAAATGTTTTTACTTTGCAAGTTTCAGCAAAACCACCAGCTGATTTTTTTTTTTTTTTCTGAACATTTTTTCAGCCTGGCACTCAGCCCCATATTTTGGGGTTGGATCCTGGATGGAGATATGGTCACAATGCCAATCAGAATTTGGGTATCATGGTAATCATGATCTAGAACAACGAAAACATTGAGCTCCTTCAACCTGAAATGGAGCAAGTATTAACATGTTTTAATAAGGTGCAAGCAATCATTTAAGAGTATTTGCTACAAGCTGCCTATTTCCAAGAGGCAAACATCATACTGCCCTCAAGTGTTTTGCAATGTCACATCCCTAGTCCCTTTGTAGATGACCATTTCTGTGCTTTTGTCGGCCTTAGGGACCACGTAGGCCTCCCCCAACACTCTCACATATTGATGGAATTTCTGTCTGAAAGGACTATGTTCTTATTTTCTAATAAGTTAAAAGTTAAAAAGAGTAATAACTTTTGAAATCCAAATGGTAGCCAGAAACCTGGCAAGTGCTTTAATGGCCCTCTACATGGTTCAACAGAGAGAGATGAAAAATCCATCTGAAGGGGTCGGTGGAGCTTGCAGGCTCTGAAAGGACATCTCAATTCTAACTCCTGTCCCTAGAAAATCTGTCTCCAAAACGATTCTCAGCCATCGTCTACATTTTGCCCATTGACAAAAATGAACAGCACAGCAATCTGTGACATCGCTTGAGGTTGACATTATTTGCAGTGAGTGCATGATGGCAGAACCAAGAGCCAAGATCTGATCTTCTGCAAAAGACTGTGTAGAGGTGGAGTAAGGAATGTTGTACGTCCAGAGATGAAGGACTGAAAATTAATGGTGTTTTTCTTCTGAATTTCTCACAGAAACAAACCTAAATATTTGAGTTTCTCCCACGTTGTGTTTCTATTTTTGTCTTGTTCTAACACATTTTGTTTATATGATCCCCAGGGAAAAGGATGTCAATGGCTTTTTTTCAGGTCCCATACAAAAATTAGTATTTTAGAAAACTGTTTTTTTTAGCCAGAAAATACAAGTTCATTAAAATTTTTCATAGGAAACATTCAGCTTCAGCTCAGGTTGTTTTGTGGATAGTTTTCTAGTTGGAAGATAAGTTTTTGGTTTGAAGAAAAAAGCTGTAGCAACTTCCAATGCAAGCAGCTATTGCACTGTGTTTTATACTGAAGCATCTGAACCAGCTTGATGTTACCACAGACAGGAGCAAAGGCCAAAGCCAATTTTTGATGCCAGTTACATATTTCCAGCTCTACTGATTACCATGTTCCTTTGTTCTAATTTCAATAGGATGGAAAAAGATCTGAACTTTGCAAACTGTGCTCTTGTACCTTCTGAAAAAATGCGTCTGTTTTAAAATGAATCCACCTCCAGGGAGGGGAGCAGCAGTAATTCAACAACAGAAAAAGGCATGCAGAGCAATCCAGGACAAAAAATTACTAATCCCAGTATATGCAAACTGGCTTGCTCCCACAGCTGTGTGGAGGTGAGAAGTAGCCAAAACCTTGCTTTCACTTGCACTTTACACCAGTTCTCTTTAATCTAGTCTTGGTGAGTTCCCTGGCTTGCAGCTGCAATTCTTCAATAAAAAGGAAAGGCAGTTTGGGGTGAGGGCACGTGAACTGAAAGGTGAACAACAATTAACTGTGTTCTTAAATGACATTACTGTGATTACCAAAGGGGGAATGGTAAAATCAAGGGGAGAATTGAAGATGATGGAGGCAGGAGATGGAACAGTCCACACTGAATTGTGATTCTTTACTTTTCCTCTTTAAATGAATGAAACCAATAAACTTTAATAGCGCTGGTGAATGTGCCTTATCATTGACTGAAAATCAGATTTGGTATCGATTTGATTTTCGGAATATTACTCAATCAAGCACACTTAACTGCAGAAATTTAGTACTTTTATATCTTAAAAAAATCAGTGCAAGCAAATCTGCCAAGCCTCCCCTCTGGCTACAAGTCTAACAACTGTTGAAGGACAAAAGATAATATATGTGAATACCACTGCCATGGTTCACTGGGTTAAAACAAACGGCCCCCATTTGACCTTTAAATTGAAGGGTTTCCCTTTATATCACTAGAGGCAAAATGCATGGACATGAGTACAACAACAACAAAAAGGGGACTCGGGTAGCTGAGCTGTGTTTGATTTGTGAGATTTTTATTCATTTTTAAGGGGATATTTTTTCTTTTTCATTGGAGGGGGGTAAACCCAAAAGTCAAATTGATGAAGAGAAATGGAATCTGAATCTGGCCTGGGTTACACTCACTGCTGGTTGGTTGGTCACCCTGAGGGAAATGATATGTGTGCAGCTGGGATGATGAATTGGGTTTGTTTAAGTCATCATTACATTGTACTTTTTTATGGACCTTAGTATTTATAACACTTAAAGTTGATTGAGTAATGTGGGTTGCCTTGGCGTCCCCGCTGGTCAGCCGGGGTGACAGGCCTTGACAGCAAACATGAAGATATTACTGCTCCAAGACTGGTCCAGGATGTCGGGGTAATCTTAAGCAATCTGCTGCTTGCTCTTGTGTGTAATGCACTGTTGAAAACTTTCCCTCGAAGTGCATATGTGGGTATATATATAGGCTTCTGTACATGTATTCGGTGAAGATCTCATGCAACTCACAAGTAAAACAAGAAAGAAGCTGCTTTTATTGAATTAATTTCTCATTTTGAATCAAAATTTTGGCTTAGGAATAACATTCTTATAAATTGGGAACACAGTGACTTTTTAATATATGTAATAAATTCATTCTTTGGGTTAGTCTCTCTTTTCTGTTTCTACTAAATGGCATTAAGTTTTGAATAATCATCAGGAGAAAATACATGGATCAAAATATGTTCATCTACTTCTACTTGATGGGGGCAACAATAATAGACTAATTATGTTTAAACCCCAAATTAACAAAATCTATGCAAGTGGAGCTGTGTGAGCATCCTACATGTAACATTAGGATTAAAAGCTCAGGTAAGAGAAATGGGCATTGCTCCAATTCAAATGTGTGTTCATTTATACCATGTTTGAAAGCAATGTGTTAGAGCAATGCAAATTTCTCCTTATGATTATTATCAATGTCCTGATTTTACTATAAGTAACACAACATGTTAAGTATTTAAACCAAGGCGAACCCTGAAATTATTTCTAGAATTGGCTTTGACTGGGTGGTACTGGTAGCATGAACAAAGTCTTGTTTTACCTGTATGTATACAATTAGCATTAACCTTCCAGTATGTGTGCTTCTGCAGGTAGACACGCGTGGCTATGTATAGGCAGATGAGTCTACCTCTACACACCACAACATGAAAAAGATCAGAAACTGAAGACTGGGAAATGCCAGAGCTAAGATGTCCTGGTCACTAGCACATCATGACACGGTCTTTAGTAATAGTTTAATTTTTGCCAGCAGGTTTGCCTCTTTCAGCACAAAAGGAGCTTCAAGCAACTGGTTAATATTGTGTTTTATTGTCATCATTCTGTGGGTGACCCTGGGATTAGTTTACTACACATTATTCTCATCCCATCCTTAGGAAAGAATTATCACATTGCTTGCCCACATTTAGAGTTTTTTAAATATACAAGACCTGTGATTCTTCTGCCTATTGCAGAGGAAGTTAAAGGGGGATTTTATCTCTAAAATAATATAAAAGAGGGTCTCTTCTTACCCAGTTTTCCATGCACATTTCCTGTCTCCACATGCCTAAACCGAGACCCACTTTGAGGGCTTCTGTTACCCTCCCAGCTACCTTTCTGGCCATCAGTTCCCATAAGGCCTAACTCCCTCTGCTCCCTCCTGGCTCAGCTTACATGGGAATAAAATCATCAGATGGACTCCCAGAAACAGCTTATCCTAAGAGACTGTCATCTAGGGAGACATTAATCAGCATTAATACTGATATTTTCTTTGTTAATATTTGGCTTTTCAACCTTAGTATCTTTTTAACATACAACTTGCGTGCATGCAATTGTATGTCATGCAATTTCCAATGCTTTGCTTTCAAAGCAAGAACTGCATCACAAGAAATCACTGTGTGTCATACTAGTGCTGTAAGTGAGATGAGAGTTTCAGACCTCAAACACCATCTCGGTTTCTTGTAGCAACTCTGGTAAATGATGGCCACAGAGATTTCAGCAGTTGAGTGGACTGGGAGGTGCTTTTTACCTCATAGAGTTGTGAGTAACTGCTGAGAGCACAAGTGTTGGTAGATTCAGAAACACAGGCTTTGGTTTGCTTTGCTTTTATGCAAGGGAAAGTAATGGAAGGATGCTCTTTCCATGACCACATTGCTTCATTGGGAGCTAAAGCTTCGTAAAAGCTATTTCCTCCTACCTCACTGTAAACTGATGGAAAAAAAAAAAAAAAAAAAAAAAAGATAGTTCAGATCACTTTTCCTTTGCTTTACGTTGGATCTGAACAGCAAAAATAAGCTAAACTGGCAATAAACAAGTGAAACCCCAACAAAGACGCACTCCAAATAGATCCAACAAAAATCAGAAAGAGCCTGCTAAAATATACAGACCCCTTTTTGTGTTGTTTGTAGTCTTCATTAGTTGCCATCTGCAGTGTGAAACACCAATTTAATTGAAATTTCTCAAATCAAGTGCATCCTTCTAATAAAGGTGTATGACAGTCACATGTTCTGTGCAAAGTGCTACTTAAGCAAAATTCAAGTGAATACTTGAATTACTGTAAAAGCCTGTTAAAGCAGATTTTGAAGCACAGTATGTAGCCATTTGCATTGTCACCCAGTTTGTACACAAACAGAACTACACACACATATTCAGTGTGCAGATGCAAATTCAAAGCTTAACGAACCGGGTCTTGAAAATGATTCTTAACTAACTGGCCAGCACATGGATCGATAACAAGGCCCAGAAAGACCTTCAATCCTGTATTGTCATTTCAAATCCAGGCTTTAAGTACTAATCTACAAGGGCTGTAATTTATTGCTTTATTAAAATTTTGTGGGAGTGATAAATTCACCCTCTGAACACTGAGGGTCAGATGCTGATGCCCTGTTTGACTTTTCTCTTATATTCACTGTGATGGTTTTGCAGGGCTGTGTTGTACCCTTGGTCACTCTGATGTTGCAGCTAAGTCTGGAGATGAGCATGTTCCCTACCTCCACATGCTCCGTTCCATCAATGGGTAGAGAGCTGTTAGTGCTTTTCATAAAGTACAAGATCTTTCCTCAGAAGCAAGGCAGTTTCAAACAATTGGCATCCCAGACAAGAACTGAAGGTATCAAAAACTGCTCCCTGGCTTCCCTGATACTAGTGTAGTTCCTAGACCCTCTTGATTATAGGAAATATAAAACCTAAAGGACAGTCAAAGAAGAGAGACTACTATAATAAGGTGGCAACATTAAGGATCCTGCCTACTGGTTTCTATTTAGTTTGGTTTCTGAAGAGAGTTGCAAGGAAATAGTTCTATCAGGGGATATTTGACTTTCACTCAGAGTTTACTTGTCTTGCTGAGGCAGCAGAACAAGGACAGTCCTACTGACACCACATAGGAATAGCCAAGCTTGGGAAAAAAACTTAAACTGCCTGAGTTCTGTATTCTGTTGTGGGTTTTTTTGTTGCTTTTTTTTTTTTTTTTTTTTTTTTGATATTACTCATCATTAATGCTAGAAATAAGGGAAATTTGTGTTCGGAGGGAATATCTTCATGATGTTGAGGGCAACTCCTTCAGAACAGCACTGAGCCAAAGTTACACGTCATTTTTCTACATAGACAGGAGGGGTGAGCCTCTGTACTCCTACCAAAGAGCAGGTGAATGCTCTTGGTCCTTGCTTATGTTTGCAGGAATGATTAACAAGTGACGTCCCTTATGGTCTGCTCAGTATCACTCACCTATGCACCCTACAAAACAAGAGCAGGAAAATCAAAGTCACTATGTTCAAGAACAGAGCAATGATCTCAGAGGGTTTGAAGTAATCTGGTGTCCAGAAAATCTACATGAAAGTCCCTGACAGTTATTCTGTAGGTTTTTGTTTGTTTGTTTTGTTTTGTTCATTTTCTGAAGGTGGAAAGAGTTGTATTGTTTGTTTTCTGTCTGCCAAAAGTTCCTTGTATTTCCACGCTCTGCTAGGTAACAACCTCCTTAATGCAGTCTGTAGTACATCCTTAATACTGCTGTAAAACCGAAGAGTGGAAAAAATGTCAACAATAAAATTTTGCAAAATTAGTTGTAAATCACACATGCACATATTCCTGCATCCCCTCAGTCAGAAAATTTTGCCTACAAGACCCCCCTTTTGTGCACACAGAGATCTTGCTAAGAGCCAAAACAGGTCCAGGAGGAGGTTTTCTCCCTAAAGCTGCCTGCTAACAAGCCACCTTCCTTCCCAAGTAATGGGAATGTCAAAGAGAAATTGGCTTTGGCTTCCATAATTAAAAGGAGCTACTTAAACAGAGGAGCCCTGTTCCAAAGCACTTTAAAGATTTCATGAAGCAAAAATGCTATGCTGCATAATGTTCAGTCTATCAAACTCCTGCTCCTTGTTAGCAAAGCCATTTTCATTGTCAGGTTGCAAAATGCAAAGAGCTTTCCCTCTCCCTTGCTGAAGGGCCTGTCCTGCCAACAGTTTGCAATATGAATGGAGAAGTTCGTCGCTCCACAAATGAAGTTCACACATGGGCTGAGTGTCAGATAATTGACAACATGCAAGTAAGCTTTATCCTGAACTTCTCATGAATTAAATAATTTGTAGGACATGCAGGGAGGTAAATTCCCCTGAAGTTGTGTGTATTAGGTTATGCTCTATGCATTACTTTCTACAATTGCCCTTCCATGAACACACATATATGATGGTAAAAATTAAAATATGCCAACACCCTTAGGAGATTCTGATTTTTAAGTAGATAAAGAAAAAGGAACCAAATACTAAAACAGCTATTTTATTATATTATTTAATTGCATGTATTGCTTGAAAAACTAAGATGTATAGATCTTCAAGCAATAATTTTTCTAATTTCATAATGAAAACATAGGTAAGAAGAAAAATATTAACTTCTGGTTTTGCATCACAGGCTGAAAGTGTCAACAAGTATCAGTGAGCCAGACTCCTCAATCTCACTGGACATCGCTGCTTGCTACTCAGCTTTGAAAGTTTTAACTGCTACTGCTATTTATCTTCTGTAAAACCCCAACCACCAATACAATTTATACAGGAATGAGGTCTTTAACTGGATACCTCTGTAACTTCAGTAGTTCACACTTCTGTATTACAATTGGGTGGTGCAGAACACACTGCAAACTTCGTCAGCCGAGGGTAGTCCCATCATTAGTGGAGACTAACAGGCAATTTGTAAGGACATTTAACAGCTAATGAGGTAAAAGATACTAGATGGAGTTTTCAAAAGGTTCTGAGTGCCCTACTTCTCTTTAAATCATTGTATTGGTGGAAAAGATCATGTGTGATGGGGAGCAAGAACGGATAGATATTGAAAAGTATTTAGACCTCTTAAGATGCAGTGGGTGCCTACCAAAACACGTATCTGCAGGAATTAGGCATGCAGACACACTCAAAAGTCCCGTTTGACTAACTCGTCCCAAGCCACAGAGAAAGCAGTTGCATCTCTCCTTTCATTTCTGCATCTGAAGGTCTTCTATGGCAGCAGAAAGTGATCAGTGGTCAGCATTTTTTTTTAAGTAATTTTAATTTTACAGAAAAAAAGTGATTACATATTTTTTGATACACTTCTTCATTCTTGCTAAGAAACTTGTTTCTAAAATGCCAGTGAAAATGGTTTAAGATGATGGCTAGGCAGGTTCATGTGGATCCAGACTGAGAAGCAGGCATTATTCATTAGTTCATGAAGGCTATTCAATGAAATTACTAGCTTGAAATGCTACACTGAGGACAGCATCAAGAGAAAATAGAAAATGGATCACCTACAATATGAAAACTGCATCTTATTTCTCAAAAGTCTTTCAGATTTAATGAAATCAGGGATTATTGCTTGGATATGGGAAAGTTGTTTTAAAAATGTGCATTTTCTACTGAAGATGTTGTTTCTAAAAAAACCAACAACAGTAAAATTTTTGATTTAATTATAACAGATGGATAGTAACAAATTATCTGCCGATGATTTATATCACTTGTTCTACTGTAATGTCTGTCTGTAGGTATTCGGACTGAACAAGCCAGAAAGGTATAATTGTATAACACCATTTCACTTTTTATGAACGATGAGAAAAAATCAGAGCAAGAAACAGAGATCTACTAAACTCCTAAGAATATATCCTCAATGAAATTCTGTTTAGGTGAATATGCTTTTACTGGTAACACATATGAGATATATGATAAGGTAATGCTAATAATGTCAATTCTCTCTTTCTTAGGCAGGGAATAAGATTACATAGGCTTTCTTACTACAGAGGCCTATCACCCCTGCAAAAGCCTGCACTGTGAATGAAATGATATTTGCCTGTTTATGTGAAGAATGATGAAACTTTAAATGAATCGTTGACCTTTCTTGAATGACATGTGACCTGTAAGATATCTGAGCTGTATATCAAGAGCAGTTCTTGAAAATTGCTGTCTGCTGACCGAAAATAAACAATAAGATATCAAATATGGTTTGAAAAAAATTGACTTGGTTTAACACTGGGGGGAAAAAAAACTGAATTATTTTGACTCACCAGTCAGAACACATCAATTCATTTCAAATCATCCTTCATCTAGAGACTGGAAGGGCTACTTCTTGGCTTTAAAGCTGCTTATGTTTGAGCAATTGCTATTTACCAGAATGCATGCTTTATTTAAACAATAACCAGCAGTAATAAAGAAGCTGTAAATGCAGGGATTGTTGGGATGAGATGGATTCTACAAAAGGAGACAGAACCTTTGTTCTTAATATAGGGATATCTTGTTTGAGTTGAAAGGTCAGCCGAGAAGGTCAAATCTCTGAATGGGTCATTTGGGCTTTACTCCTACTCAAAATTCAGTCACTAAAGGACACTGGCTGGTAAAGCAAACCAAGTACAAAGTCTGAAAAGTCCAGGCTTTGTGGCAATTGGATGCACTGGGGACATACACTCTCCTTGCCTGGCTTTCGGTTAGCTGGTCTCTGTTAAAAGACTATCTTCTCTCCCCACTGGTTCTGCAGGACACTGGGCACTGACAGTGAATGGCCAGTCCTGAGCTAATTCCTGAGCAGACATGATTCAGCAGAGTTTTGTAAAATATGGTGGTCTTGCAGATTTTATCCCCAAGCTTTGTCCACAGCTTTGAACCATGTCAGATAGTGCATTAGTTTGCTTTTACGCCAGACAGCGCAGCTGAGGTTAAATGATTTGTGTGTGGACTGGCCAAATCAGGGATTATTCAAAAAAACTTTAGATTTTTCAACTAAAATAACTGGGCTTTCTTGTTAGTCAGTGGATAAAGGTTTCTCTGACAGTGATTCAGAGCAAGAAGCAAGTTAAATTGCTTTGACTCAGCATCTGGAGAGATCCTTGTACAAATTTTGGAAGAACCATTAATTAAGGTAGGTACCTAAAGCCCCATGGTAGGAACATCTTTTTTCCTCAGCCAAGAGACACAGTTTAATTGCATGATAACATATTCTGGATGCTCATCATGGGTGGCACTAGTCACCAATATTGAGGCAGCTGAGTTGATCCCTAAGTGTCTAAACCAAGTCCTATAATGTACACCTAAGTTGAAGGGGTGACTAGAAATTTGGCTCCTCTCAGTTGAAAATTCTTTAAAGAAAGAAATTCCTACGTTGCTCCAACAGCATTTTTGCTCAGTTAGTTTTTTATAACTAACATTTTATTTGGCTCCTCCTGAGGCACATTAGCATAAACAAGGGACTTGAGGACAGAGGAATAAAAACGAGAATAAGAAGGAGATGAACAGGAATAGGAGAGACTGGCCCAGAGAATGTGGCTCTCCTGGGATACATCCAGTTGGAAAGAAAAAAGCAGTAAGGAAAAGGAAGCAAACAATGGTCTAGGGTAACCTAGGTAGATGGGTAGGTCAAAGGCCTATTGCCCAAATATCGATGGCTTACTAGCTCTGACAGTTTGTATTATTCCTTAGGAATGGATTTCCTGACTTCACGTTATTTCATTGCATGTGCTGGAATAAAAACACCCATGGGCCTCCTCTGCTGGGAAGTCAGTAAAGATCTGTCCACTTCCATGTGCATTTTAATACCTGTCAGCTGACTGGCAGCACCAAATAAAACACAAGCGTTCAGTGATGACAGATGGATTTGCTGCCCCGGAGGATTTGGGATCCATAAACCAACAAATGGATTCACTCATCTGGAGAAGTTGTTTTTTCATCTGTGGCAGCTGTAATACAGATAACATTACTCATTCGAGGTAAAATCCAAATCAGCATAGGGTCCACGCACAAATCCTGTCACACAGCTTACAGGAAGTCTTAAAAAGCCCTTAACATAGGGCCTAATTACCTCTGAAGCAGTGAGTGAGCAGCAAGCTGGACCTCAGCCTCAGCTGACCACCGTTAGATAATCTGCATTAAAACTGGCATAAATTCAGAAAAGACAGGTTCCCTCCAGAAAGACACTGAGAAGATTAGCTGATTAACCAAATTCGTGCATGTTGTTTTAATAGTCTTAGAGAGCCAAAATCCTCTTACGGTCCCACACTCTCGGTTAGGGTGCAGACAGCACACGAGGAGCAGGCTAACCAGCAGCGAGCTCCCTGGGCCATCTGGTAGATGGCTGGAATAAGGAAACCCTAAATGCAATCAGGAAGAACAAAGTCATTTTCTGCTGAACTTAGCTAAAAATTTCACTCACAATTAGGCTGGGGCTGAAAGGAAATTTGCAGCTGAGTCTTTTTTCTTATATATGCCGAAATAGATGACTGTGCAAAATGAAGGTGAATTCCCACTATTCTTACTCATACATTCCTGGAACTTCACCTTTCAGGAATTACACTACCTGTCTGAAGAGGGACACCTTGGGCAGCAGAGTGAAGGAGGTGTAACATTAAAACTATTTATTCTCTTTAACACTGCACATTCTTGTTTAATACAGAAGATACGAGGACACTGCTGCATGATGTGCAGAAAATCAGGTGGTCCTTGCCAAAAAGAATGTAAGGACAGAGAGCTAAAAGCGATCTCTAACTTAGTCACCATAACAAAGCCCTCGTAGGTACCTACTATATAATATGATAAACTTTCTGAACTCCCTCTTAAAAGTCCTTAGGTGTTCTTGCTACTTAATTCTCCAAGAAGAAAGCTACTCTGGGTCCTCAGTGGTCAGGGATGTCATCTGCCTCATACAGAAATCATCTTTCTCTTACGATTTTTTACTACATCTAAATAAGACATGATATTTGAACCTCCTAGGACTACTGCAATAAAAATAATAAACAGCAGCATTAATCACAATCAAAAAAACATGTATTCATCTCTCGCTAGCCATATAAAATATAGGTAGGGCCTGTCTGATTTTATTTATGTACTTGGAGGTGCTGGTATTAAACTGGGCTATTAAACATCAGGCTCTGTACCGGGGGGAAGCCAGGGGGATGCCGTTGCCATTCAGGGGGTTCGGTGGGACAGAAACAATGACCAGTAATCACCAGTAATGTCTGGACCATTAGTACTGATGAGGCACGAATGTCAGAGACCAGGTGCGAGTGACATGGGGAAAGGAGCGAGCGCTAATTGCCCTATTCAGAAAATGCAAATGTGCTCCCAGGCTACGTGACAGCAGCGGAAAGGCAGGGCACTGGCTACAAAGCCCAGAGAAGGCATGGAAATAGGAGCAGGCCTCCCAGGTCTTCTCCAGCCTGGCTGCTGGTGGGGATTTCTACTTGCCCCACCAAGATGTCTACATCCCCCACCAAGGCCTCAGGGGATGCAAGGGGATGCACCCTTTCCCCAAGGGTCTAACTGAGGTTCTAACAATCTAGCTTGCTCGGAATGACCCGCAGAGTGATCCCAAAAAGTTCCCTACAGCACTGCCCACAGAGCCCCCTTTGCCCAAGAAATCTCCATAATGGCTCCAAACCCTCCGCTGGTTGATAATAAGCCACATCTTCTCAAAAAGGGCTTTGCTAGTAAAGAATAGCCATGCAAACACTCTGACAAAGCACAGTCGGGTTCATCTTACCCAATTTTGACTTGAAGTTTGAAGTCTGGGCCCCATTGATGTGGGAATTGCTTTTGGAGGTGCAGATCTCTCCTGTGACCACAGAGGGAGTTTGACTGCCTGGCAAAAGAGCAGAGGCTCAGCCGAATAGCTGGAGCGAAGTGAGGGAAAAAATCCTCCCCGAAGACAGATGTGACACAGTGTAAATTAGAAGACTAATTTTAAGCGCTCAAGTGTGTCATTTCTATCATTCATATTAGACAAGCGTCAGGCCACGGATGAACTCCACGGCCACGGATGATCTCTCTCACACATAGATTGCCTACTGTTCCTGGCCACCCCTGGGCCCGTCCTTTGAGTTAAGAACCACTTCGGTTGGGTTTGGACTTTCTGGACTTGGCACTGATTTAACTATACCAGTCCAAGCATCCAGATGCAAACTCTGAATGGAGGGAACAACAGCATTAGCCTATCCTGCTTTTAAAATCTGCTGTAAGGAAAAAGTTTTTTTCTCACTGATGAAGAGAGGCAGCTGGGGGAGAAATCCTCAGTGATAAATCTCTCCTTTTCCTGCATTTGAAGTTATAATCTTGTGTTATTCACACACTGAGCACCCTTCCCATCTCCAGGACTGAATCTTGCCCATTTTCATATGACTGTGATAACAGATTTCTTCGTGTGTGGAAGAACAGAATGAAACATTTATTATGAAGGGGGTTTAAAAGCCATCTTCTGCCCCTTGGGTAGTGAAGCTATGTAAATCCTGGGAAAACTGGATTTATGTAGCTCTTCTGTAGCTATGTGGCCACAAAGAACTTCAAATGCAAACCCTACAGCAAGTTGTCCTTACTTCTCAGTTTTAGGCCCTGGGAAGCACAGACCATTGAGAATCACCTAAGACAGCAGCGGAAAGAAATCTGTGAATTTGCTCTATGTGAATATAAGGACTGAGCCTGATGCCTGCAGCTGTTACATAGCCCTTTGATCTTTGGCCATTACGTGGGAGTGATGGTGTGTCTGTCCCCAGAGTCTGTAGAATCTGCACAGGCTGATTTGCTTCTCCTCTCATTAGAGTCCACAGTTAGTCAAATCGCTCCCCACTGTCTGTTGCTCCAGCTCTGTTATCCCATGTCAGGTAGCATCTCTGTCCTGGCTCTGCTCCCTCATCTTAACTCTTCCTCCCATGCTGGGTGCAATGGGAAGGACAACATGCTCCTCCATATCAGCCCTGTCTTGTGCACAACACGTTGCACGCACACATATGTAGGCAGCAGATTTATAAGTGCAATATTATTCATAACAATTCTGCAGGGCTAACGAGCAGCAGTGCACACGCACACATGCAGAGACACGAGTTTCACACAGTGGTATTTCAGCTACAGCTATATATCTCCAGACTGCTATTTTCAAAGTCTAACAAGAAATTTCGGACTCTAGCAGGAGGTATGTATGTATACCAGCCTGTTGCTTGAAATAATCATTGTAAATTGTAAAGCTGTCCTTGAAATTTTAATTTAGCATGTGTGTTGAAAATTAACAGGAACACTTCCAATCTGGGGAAACACACCAAACATAAGAGTGTAGCTGGTGCGAAGTTCTGACTCTCTCCTAAAGCACAATATGCAAAACACCACTTTACAGCAAGAGATTCTGTGTTATACCATTGTTGTGATACAACACATGCATGTGTGCACACAAAAACACACACACACAGCCACACACTACTGATAATTGGAAGACCACAAAGTATTGCTGGCTCTAATCTCTTACCTGCGATACCTCTATTATTTATGACTGAAACACATCTGATATACTACAGGCAAATAACAGTTGTCAAAACCTACCTTTCCAGCTTGTATTGCATTCTGCATGCTTATTTATATTTGCCTTCCATGTTGAAGAGTCTGTCTTATATTTTTAAATACCTTCCAGATGGCTACGAAAAGCATATGAGGAGTTAAGAAAAAGGTTCCAGGGTATGAAGAAGGATTTGTAGCACTGAAGAATATTACAGCTTTCTATAATAAAATACTTTTTTTTAAAAAAAAAAAAAAAAGAAAGGAACTCTTACAAAAGCAGGAAAGAAAAGGAGATAGCAAGGGAAAAGGGTAAACTGCATTGCTTAGTCTTTACAGTGCAAGTCATATAACGGCAAGAAGAAAGATAACTGATGGGTAGTATTTTAAGGCATATTAACCCAATTACAAGTATATTTTTACAATCGTAGCTCCAACATTTATCACACTGCATTTATTAGACCTCTGAGCTAGGTTATGTCAAATGAAATGCTGTGAAACTACAGCATTTCATTAAATTGCTGCTGGAGCAGGGTATTCAATCCTGATACTCTAAAACCACATGATTTTATCAAAATCTTTGGAAATTGAAGCAATCACTAAAAGGTGTCGGGAAATTAAAATGTTCTGTCTCAGTGAAAGAGATACACTCCTTGTAACATATATCAGTGGGGTTTTTTTAAAGACACATTACTATGCAGAGAAAAGGCATCAAATACAGGAGACACAGTAGATTCCAGAAAAGTCTAGCTGCTGCAATTTTTCATACTTAAAAATAGGCTGTAAGGGCAAAGGAGCTGAGTTTCTTTCACAATTTTATTTTTGTTATTGTTGTTATTCCATACTTGATACTCTGATTGATCAGGTGTCTGCATAAAAGAAAATTATGCCAGATTTATAGACAGTGTTACAAAAGTAAAGTGAATGTTTTCAAACCTAGTTTCTCAAAAGTTTGATACATTTTGTGTATCTTTTAATATGTTCAAATCTGGCATTTGGCCCTGCAAATAAACATTCTGACGGATCACAGGGCATTTGAAGTGAAAAAGGAAGAGAGAACACGTTTTGCATCCTTTCTTATGGAGGCTTTCATTTAAAATGTTATGTTTTCATTTATCAAAATACCCCTGAGTATTTTGATGCTTCAGCACCCACAGCTGAATGATCACAAAGATATCGGCAAAGAGACATCTACCTGATTCTGTATCTCCTTACGTATTGCCATTTACTAGGGCAAAATGGATTCAGAGAAAAATGAAGGCATTTCAGAATGGAAATATTTTATAACTACATGGTAGTTACTCTAGGCAGTGAGGTAGCTTTACTGGTGTTCGGTGCTATTATAGACATTTCTAGGCATCATGCATTGTCTCAAGCTACAGTTCCAGAAGGAAATGGGTCCCCCGTGTGTCCTCCATCCCATCCATTAGCTCCACATGCTGATAGTGTTTCAGATATCCTATAGCACCTGAAATGGCATTGCACACCTATGCTCAGGCATCTAAATCTCACTACAAATGACTATCTAAATCACAGAAAAACAGAAAATCAGACTTCCATGAACAAACTCTACTTGAAAGATTGCTCACAACAACGCATGATGAGGCCATAACGAAACAAAGTGTTGTTTTGTTATGCAAATAACACAAACAAACTCCTTCAAACAGCCAGACCAGCATGCCCACAGTTTTCTGCAGATTATCAGTTATGTTTTAGGATATGTGCGAGACCATTAATGATATAAACAACAATAACAATATAAAATTTCACTGATTTATCAGAAAGCTATAAAGTTGCCTCAATGTTACATGGATTTGAATAATATATTGTTGCTTTTACTGCTATCAAAAATAAGCAAGCTGTGCTTTGATGCAAAGGTACTATACACATCTCAATCAGCTAAAAACAAACAAGCAAACAAGCATGAAGATCAAGTTTTAAATAGAGTTATAAAAAGTCAAAGTTACAAAAATGTGGAAATGCCACTATTGTTGTGTAAATGTAAGATCTCATAGTGGCTTCCAGGCTACTGTACTAAATTTGATCTCAGCTGTATGTGCACCAGAAGCTTTACATGAACCATTATTTTGAAGCAACATCTTGGCCAGAGCAACCTTTGCTGTTACAGTATATACCCTAGTACTGTACACTTATGAAAGCTTGGAGAAAATTTGAATTTTTATTGGACAAATAAGCTATTGAGCTCAAGGAAAAGGAAGAGGAATTTTTTGAACTTTTCTCCTGTTTTTTCTCCTGATCCACTGTTAGGCTTGCCGTCCCACCTGGAAGTGTTTGTGTCACAAGGCAGGTAAAAAAAAACCTATGGCCAACTATTCAATTCATTGCTATTAGAGGCATGTTCCCTCCTATTCCTGTATTTTAAACAGAGGTCAGCTAGCTCACAGTAATTATCAAATTATTGATTTACTGGGTTAAAGCTGTTTTTACAATTGCTTTAGAGGTTTAACAGTGTTGTATTGCTTCCACATCTGTACTTGATGTTATCCCCTATTGCACCGAATGAAGTCACACTGTGTGAAAATAACAGTAGTGTCAAGGCAGCAGCAAACCAAAATTAACACTCTGTAAGTAAATACAAATAACACCAAAGTGGTAATCCCCCTGTGGTCTAGTCTTTTTCACATAATTTATTAAAAGGTGGCTGACAAAGTTAGCCTTTTAGCATCATTCCACGCTCCACATTAAGTGCCGCTGGTAAAGCAGGATCAGGTAACCAGTCCCCAGGTGCACTGAGCAAAGAGCTGTGGAGCTGGAGTCTGCCCTCTTTAATGAACTGACACTGTACAATGAACACGGCAAAGAATTTAAAGCAATTTGCTGGAAAATGCCTGTAGGAAGAGCTACCTATAGCACAGAGAAAGGTCCGTGGGATCAGAGGAGAGCGTGCTGCCAGGGGAGTTACGAATTTCTGGTTCTAAACCTGGCTCTGACCTTGATGGCCACAGCCTTTTGAATGAGTCTCAGGTTGACTTCTGCCTGCAGTAGTGCTTCTCCACATTAAATAGGACTGACGACAGAAGCACTGAGGATTTTCACACAATCTTCCCATGACAGGGAGCACAAATAGCAGGCAGAAAAGCAAAACCCAGCCAAAAATAAATACTGTGTACATAACTGTGCACCAAAAGGATCAGAAAACAGAAAACCCAATGAACAAATCAGCTGTTCTGTGCTAAAGGCACATAAACTGAGTCCATTTGAGAGTAAAGGATGTGGTAATCCCAGCAGAGAAAGAACCACAGGTAATATAGCTGTGATTTCTGTCATCACATTTCTTCCCCTGCAAACCAAAGTAACCTTCTGGCTCAAGGTGCTGGCCAGCTGCTCATGCTTATGTGCCATAGGGTGAATTTTCCTGGGGACAACATAATATCTTGTGTTAATAAAACAATAAAGTTTCAAGAAACATTTTTGGGTACCTCTATTAATTATTATTTTTTTCTCCAAATTGGAAGAGGAGAGTTACTAAAGGCAAGCACCCAAATTTGCTGTTAAGAACCCAGCTAGAAAATGTCTGTATTTTTTTTT